>NC_087245.1:34347500-34947500 GCF_037042905.1 Lytechinus pictus
TTCCACTACCGTTGCATTCGCATGTATGCGACCGTACAGCCCCTTTCACAATTGACATCCGACCAGTTTACGACCGCCTGCAACAGTTTTTCCTGCTGTTGCACGATCGATCTCTTGGTGACTTGCGAGCACTCGCAGTCGTTGTAGACGGTCGCACGAACTCAAGGTGGTCGTGACTGGTCACATCTGAACTTTGAACATGTTCAAAATCCGAACGCGATCAAATACGACCGATTCACTCGCATCAGCTCGTATCCGGGGTCGTACCATCGGTCGGGCGATCATCGTGGGAGTGTTGTTCAACGTTGCACGACTTGGTGCGACAGGTGGCACAACTAAGTAGTCGCATTTACTCGACTGGAGGTCGTACAACACTTGCACATGTGCTAGCGACCTACATGTACAGAGACCTGTCTTGCGACTGGGTGCGATAATATGATGGGCCATAAGACTGTTGCAAGACCGATCGCAACGGCTTACAACATTGCACTACCGTTGTGTGCGACCGTTCCCCTCGCAATCCCTCGTGCAACACTCGCATGTGATCGCACAAGCACAATAGGATCATAAGCGACTTACTCGTGCAACGGGTTTTAATGGTTGTTTTTGTTGTACGACAGCTGTTGCAACTGTGAAAGCCTCTGTGCGATATTATGAGATGACTGGCGATTGATGCCTGTTGCAGCCTGTCGCACGACCAAAAGGTCGCAAGTGGTCGTACGTCAATTGTGAAAGGGGCTTTAGGAAACCTCATTTAGAATTACTAATACATGTATATCAAATACTAATAATCAGAGTAATGTAATGTCTATTAACTTAATTACACATAAGAGAGATGCATTAATTCATATACATTATTACAATCAGAACCAGAATTTCTCCCTTCTTAACTTAAAGAAGTATTATATAACATTAGGCGGAGTAGTATATATACTCGACTGAGATGCAGTCATCACAACTTCATGACAAACAACAATATTTATGGTTTAAATACAGAAGAAAGTCCCTTTAACTAGTACAAGATTATCAGTACAAATATGTATAAAGTATACAAATAATATAATTTCAACTCACCAATTGTTTGACCTCCAAATCTATGCAATTTTCTTCAAGTTTTATAACAAAATGGTGAACACGTCTTGACTGTGGAACTTTCCTTTGTCTTCTGATGCCAAGTGGGATAACTTTGTGGTATCTCCTATTTCTTGGTATCTCTGAGTCATGTTTAATTTGCATGCTTGGCCAATGTGTTGACCAATTGGATTACTGTTGCTACCTGATTATACACTGGGCATGGTATACTTGACCAACCAGAATTGGTACATTTAGAAACATTTTGTCACCAGGAGAGGAAAGTGAGATCCTAACCAACAGACACAAAATAACTTTGCACACAGGTAACTTTGTTCATTAATAGGCTTAGGTTTCAGACCCTATTATATTTCATGCCGCAACATACCGGCCCCAATGAGCTGACTCACCCATAAGCTCATTCCTACCATTAGAACGCGGCATATATAAACAATACAAGTATGAACAAAACAAACATAACATTATAACAATAATCAACTAGAATACATATCCAAATGACTTCAAACAACAATCAATGACCTGTAGCTATATCTTTCTACATACATATCTAAATCACAATTAAATATTGGGACTCAGAAACAAAACTCAGAATAAATAGCATTCACTATTATTCACTACAACATTAAATAATTTTCCATTATCTAGGGAGCACCCTTCCCTTCCTCCAAAAGGCAAAGTTTTGAAATTGGACGCCGGAAATATTTTGAACCTATCCTAACCTCGACCTGCCTTACCCTACCTTGCTTGTCTGGATAAGTGGCCACAATTTTTCCCAAAGGCCACTGCCCACGAGGTGCATTGTCGTCCGCCACCAAGACGAGGTCGTCTTGTTCGAAGTTTCTTTTTTCCCTGGTCCATTTCTGTCTCGGTTGAAGGAGTGGAAGATATTCCTTAACCCATCGCTTCCAAAACTGATCCGCGATGAATTGGACATGGCGCCATCTCCTTCTGCCATAGCTTTCATCCTTTGTGAAGATGCCGGGGGGCAAGGATGGATTATTCCTCAACAACAGGAGATGGTTTGGGGTCAAAGGCTCCTCATCCTTTGGATCCATGCTCAATGGGGTGAGTGGGCGTGCGTTCAGGATAGCCTCTACTTCCGTCATCAGCGTAACTAATGCCTCATCCGACATAACTTGTTGATGAAGTAGGCCTCCTAGTATTTTGCGCACTGAGCGTATTACACGTTCCCACACTCCTCCCATATGGCTGGCTAGAGGAGGATTGAAGCGCCACTCAATGCCCTTTTGGGTTAAGAAATTCCCAACCTTAGAGTCATTGAGTGCAGCCAGGCTTTCCTTCAATTCTTTATGTCCGCCCTTAAAGTTTGTTCCATTGTCGCTGAATACCTGATCCGGTTTTCCTCTGCGATTGATGAATCTTCTCAGGGCGCAAATGAAGGAATCTGTGTCAAGAGAACAGGCAATCTCTATGTGAACGATTCTTGACGCAAGACAAGTGAATAGACATGCATATCTCTTCACCTCACTGCGTCCCCTCTTAACCATGAAAGGCCCAAAGAAGTCCACCCCTGTAGAGGTGAACGGTGGTTTATCTGGTGTCACTCTCTCAGCTGGAAGATCTGCCATGAACTGTTCACCTCGACGGGAACTTCTCTTTCTGCACTTCATACACCTTTGAAGTACCTTGCGAACAGTGGCTCCTCCTCTGACTATCCAGAACCTTTCTCTTATGGCTGATAAGGTTATGACCGCTCCTGAGTGCCCAGCCTCTTCATGATAGTGTTGGATAATCAAGTCAGTCACATGATTATCTCTTGGGAGTATAGCAGGGTGTTTTGCATCTTCTGCAAGAGTAGATCTTGAAAGTCTACCACCAACTCTCAGTACTCCACCAGTGATGATGGGATTCAGTTTGTCCAGACGACCTGAGGCCTTTTGCCGCCTTGTTGGTTCCCCTGATCCAGTCATCACTTCTGAAGGAAATGATCTCCGCTGAACTTGTTTAGTAATTTCAAGTTCTGCCTCTTTCAATTCCTCTGCAGTGAGTCCTCGAGGTAGCCTTGCTGCTGCATCTCGATTTCTCAAGAACATCTTATACCGAAGTATCAAAGCGAAGGCTCTTTTGAGTCTATTCCAGGATGAATACCTGGTCAACAGTTCTTGCACACTGTCATTTGTTACGACAGTGTTCACATGAACTCTGTCTTTCTTTACTTCCAGGTCATCCTTCTTCAGTTCTCCCAAGATGGCTGGAGAAGATGGCCAGTTTTCTTCCTCTTGTTTGAGGAAGTCGGGTCCTGAGAGCCATCTTGGATTCGTGATAAGATCTTGAGCCTTTAAACCTCGCGATCCATCATCAGCTGGATTGAGTTTAGTGTTCACATGTCGCCACTGGCTCAGTTCTGTTACCTCACGAATCTTAGCAACTCTATTTGCTACAAAGGTATGGAACCTTCGGCTCTCATTTTTGATGTACATGAGAACAGAAGTTGAATCTGTCCAGTACGTTTTGGTAGCAATCGGTAACCTTAATTCCTCTTGAATCATGTGATTCATGTCAACAGCTAGTACAGCTGCTGCCAATTCAAGCCTTGGTATTGAGGTGACCTTCAAGGGACTGAGTCTAGACTTACCACAAACAAATGAGCAATGTATGCGACCAGCAGAATCCACTAAGCGTAGGTAAGCCACTGCTGCATACCCAAGCTCTGATGCATCGCAGAAATAGTGGAGCTGGTAAAGTACTTGATCTTCAAGTACTTCTGGTTTGAGACATCTTGGTATCTTGATCTCTGTCAGTCTGGGAAGATCATCAAGCCATTCTTGCCAGGTCTGGAGATCCTTTTCATCCACTGGTTCATCCCATGCTAGACCTTTCTGGCAGATTCCTTGCAGAAGAACCTTGGCTACCAAGATGAAAGGTGCTAGGAACCCAAGGGGGTCGTATAAAGAGCTTACCTTAGACAGTATCCCTCGCCTGGTTGCAGGTCTGTCCTTCAGACTCACCTTAAAGCCGAACTTGTCGGAATCGACATCCCACAACACTCCTAGCGTTCTCTCGATTGGGAGAGTATCCAGATCCATATCAATTACAGATGGAGCCTTTTCTGTTTCAGGTATTGAGTTAAGCACTTCTCTACTATTACTTACCCATTTTGTTAAGCGGAATCCTCCTTTCTGCAGAAGACCTCTCAGTTGCTGGACTAGCCTCACCCCATCTTTGTCAGAGGGCACTGATTTGAGGCAGTCATCAACATAGAAGTTGTCCAGCACTGTGTTGACGACGTCTTCCTCATATTCATGTCGGTTATCTTCTGCAGTTCTTCTTAGAGCAAATCCTGCGCAGCTTGGTGATGACGTTGCACCAAAAAGATGCACCTTCATTCGATACTCTACCGGTTCTGTGGCCAGGTTACCATTTTCCCACCATAGGAAGCGGAGAGCATCGCAATCTTTCTTCGGCACCTTTACTTGATGAAACATTGCCTCTACGTCACCAACAACTGCCACAGGTTCCTGCCTGAATCGCAGGAGTACACCAACTAAGCTATTGGTGTGGTCGGGTCCTTGCAGCAATGTGTCATTTAGTGAAGTTCCACGATACTTTGCTGCACAGTCGAACACAACTCTTACCTTGTCAGGTTTGTGAGGATGAACGACCGGATGATGAGGGAGATACCATGTACAGGAAGTCTGAAGATTTTCTTCCTTCTCCTGTCTTGGCACCTTCTCCGCAAATCCCTTCTCAATATAACCTTGGACAGTCTCTGTGTACTTGACAGCTAGATTAGAATCCTTCTTCAGCCTCCTTTCCAAGTACTTAAGACGGACTTCAGTCATATGGCGATTGTTCTCAAGTCCGGGGTCTGGATACTTCCAAGGTAGCCCTACTTCATAGTGGCCATCGACGAGCTTGATGCTTTCCTGCATGAGTTCTCTCGCTCGCATGTCTTGGATGGACTCTCCCATCCTTCCTGGATTATCCTCAACCACATGGTCTAACTCCCAGAACTTCTTGACCTGGCTTTGAAGCCTTTCATCTTCTAGCCGGGCAAAGTTCACATGGAAGGCTGTAGTTTCCTTAGACCTTGTGGTTGGCCCCATTAGCGTCCAACCTAGAGGGCAGCGTATCGCATAAGGTTCCTTCCTTTTCCCTCTCCTCTGTTCCAGGACCCAAAACGCTTCAGGGGTGTCGGCTCCTATGAGAAGCTTGACCTCCGTTGCGTCAATCGATGGGAACTCAATACCTCTTAAGTGTCTC
This sequence comes from Lytechinus pictus, assembly GCF_037042905.1. Taxonomy (NCBI): domain Eukaryota; kingdom Metazoa; phylum Echinodermata; class Echinoidea; order Temnopleuroida; family Toxopneustidae; genus Lytechinus; species Lytechinus pictus. The sequence goes on from NC_087245.1 coordinate 34,352,817, forward strand.
CACTTAAGAAGGTCCTTGTTGTCTGGAATCAGAGAATCGGAAAGCGGTAAGGACTTCACTGTCCAGACACGTGGAATATCCAACTCTTCCTTGTCATGGATATCCCTGACCTTGAGGCTGACCTCTTCACCTTGCTGGGAATCAACCCCATTGACAGTTGTGAGTTGAATTCGCCGTGGTGACCCTGTCATCCCAAGGTCTCTTACCAAATCCTTGGAGCAGATTGATATATCGCTCCCTTCATCTAGTAAGGCCCATGTCTGTACTTCACGTCCATTACCTTGGACCTTCACTGGCAAGACCCTTAGACTTACCTTTCTTTGTGAAGTTACACTGCTGTAACAGTCGCCCGCTTCTCTGCTAGAGGCTTCTTCATCTGAACTACCGGCCCCGGTGTCTGAGTTGGATTCTTGGGAATTGCTAGACTTCTTGGGGTTAGCTTTGTCAAGTTTTCTTTCCTTGAAGAAGGATGCAGGAGCATGAAGAAGGGTGTGATGCTTCCGTTGGCATCCCTTCTCAGTACATCTAGATTTCATCATGCATCCGGACGACATATGCGAAGTTCGGAAGCAGTTATCACACAACTTGTGCTTCCTGGTAATGTTCCTCCTCTCTTCGAAGGATTTCTTGACAAAGTTCCTACAGTCCTCTAGGTTATGCCGCCCAGAGCAGCAAAGACAACTTCTATCGCTCTTTGCTTTAGACTTACCTTTACCAGCTGTGGGGTTGCTCTGAGTCGACATTGTTGTTACCTTGAACCCTCCTTTTGGCTTTGAGGATTTGTCAGATGGTTTGTTTTTCGATTTGCCAATGTTTTGGCCAAACAAATTACTTGATAACTGGGCAGACTCCTCAATGAACATAGTCATGGCTTCAAACGTTGGAGCCATGAACCTGGTCATCATTGAGTGCGCCCTCCTTGCCCACTCGGACTGCAAGTGGACCGGCAAGAGCTGTTGGATGCGCAGAAGGTTTTCTGTGCTATCCATGTCGGCTCGATAATTTCCTTGCGACAAAACCATCTGACATTTCCTCATGCCGCGAGCAAGGTCCCATAGTGCTTCACCGTCATTTGGTCTGATGGGCTGACGACTTAGCACCTTTTTCATGTGAGCAGTGGCAACCATGTATGGCTGCCCAAATTGATTTTCTAGAATATCCCTTGCCTTTTGGTATCCGGTCTGGGGCCCTAGGAAGACACAATTTTCAATGCTATCCTTAGCCTTACTACTACAGTATTGTATTAAATACGTTAGCTTAGCCCTATCATCACTTATCTTAGAAGCTACAGTGGCGTCAAAGCTGGAAATGAAGGCACAATAATCTAATGGGTTACCATCGAATACTTTCATTTCCGGCTTTGGCATGTTCATCACTAAGTCCAAAGCGTTAAACATTTGAGTCATGTTAGACATGGCTGCACCATCCCCCTTGACACTTTCTACCTTTACCCCTATCCCAGTGTATTCTGGGGCATTTGGATTCAAATTTGTTACCATGGGGACATGTGCAGCTTCATCAAGAGAATATCTATTATCCCTTGTTTTGACATCATTAAAAGTAGAGTCATTAACATGTATCTTATTTGACTTATCTACTCTTCCTTGACATTCATCGTCCGATTCTTCCTCAAGACACTGAAGCTCAACTTCAGCAGCCGCGATGTCCTTGTCGGCTTCCATCGCCGCAAGCTTCTGTTCAAGCTTCAATTGTTCTTGTTTAAGTTCATGGGCCTTTGCCATGTGCTGTCTATTGAGGCGTGCAACAGCCGCCTTGGCTCTTGCTTCTCTCAGTCGTGCTGACGATGTCGAGCTCGCTACGGTGAACCGCGATGCCTTGCTACTCGACGATCGGGAAGACCGCACTGACCGCCTGTCGTCATCGACGTCGCCGTCAACGTCGGCTGACCGACCTCCCACGTCAACTCTTTTCTCCGCTGCTTCCATCCAATCTTGTAGTCTGACTCGGAACTCTCGATTGTTCTCGACATTTCTCTCGAATTTCTCTGACGCAGCCCCCGCTTCTGCTCCACTCAACTCGCTTATGTATTCATCGCTTTTTTCCTTGTACGAGGTGAATACCCTTTCGAGCTGGAGATGCTTTTGCACGACTGCGTCCTTATTTTCGAAGTCTGCCATTAAAACCTCTAGTTCCTTGTAGAGTCGGGATAATGTCCCTATGTATCCCCTACATGAATGCTTCAGCGAAGTGACGTTATCATCATTTGAAAAATCTGAATCTGCCATCCTTATTATTGTCTGGCAATTGCAAACTTATGTGACTTCTGTTAACAAATTAAGCCACAGGAGTTTAAAGTAGGATGGTAGTTTATAAATTTGATGGTCGATATTCCGAACGCACTAGAAATAAACAGTTCAGGCACACAATTCCATACAGTTATGCTTCATTTAATCACAGCAATCAACAATGCTCCAAGTATCGCAGCAGTTCACAAATCATAAGCAAAAGATGTAAACAGTTTAATAACTTGACGGAGTTGAGCGTAAATGAAGTATACAGATGAATAATTAAACGACGAACAATTGTACAGAATAGTGAACAGTGTAGTGAACGAAGCTAGTAAATGAACTGAGTGTAGTAAGCGAGTGTATTGAGTGAGTGGTTTGCTGAAATATAAGAAAGAAGATAAACATATGATAAATACATGATTAACAATCATTATCAAACAACTAACGACAACAGAATATCTTCTTGATAACTAGTAAAACATAAACAAGACTATAACAATCTAATACATATCGCTCAGGTATATATACAATGATGATACAACATAATAACTAAAATATGAACTTAAACTCATCATATACCAAAGATAAATCGGTACTAACTGTAATCCTAATACTACTAAACACAAGCGGTTGTGTAAACAGACCCCAGTCATGGTCAGAACTTCGTACCCATGGCAACCGTCAAGTTGACAGCCTTGCCACAACTTTTGCCCATTGACAAATCTGTACACTCCAGAACAAAGACGTAATAGTAGGTGCACTTGTGTGTGTGCATGTATATGGTCAAACTTTCTCTTTCTCTCTCTCTCTCTCTCCGTCTCTCTCACTCTAGCAATCCTCTTAGGAAACCTCATTTAGAATTACTAATACATGTATATCAAATACTAATAATCAGAGTAATGTAATGTCTATTAACTTAATTACACATAAGAGAGATGCATTAATTCATATACATTATTACAATCAGAACCAGAATTTCTCCCTTCTTAACTTAAAGAAGTATTATATAACATTAGGCGGAGTAGTATATATACTCGACTGAGATGCAGTCATCACAACTTCATGACAAACAACAATATTTATGGTTTAAATACAGAAGAAAGTCCCTTTAACTAGTACAAGATTATCAGTACAAATATGTATAAAGTATACAAATAATATAATTTCAACTCACCAATTGTTTGACCTCCAAATCTATGCAATTTTCTTCAAGTTTTATAACAAAATGGTGAACACGTCTTGACTGTGGAACTTTCCTTTGTCTTCTGATGCCAAGTGGGATAACTTTGTGGTATCTCCTATTTCTTGGTATCTCTGAGTCATGTTTAATTTGCATGCTTGGCCAATGTGTTGACCAATTGGATTACTGTTGCTACCTGATTATACACTGGGCATGGTATACTTGACCAACCAGAATTAGTACATTTAGAAACATTTTGTCACCAGGAGAGGAAAGTGAGATCCTAACCAACAGACACAAAATAACTTTGCACACAGGTAACTTTGTTCATTAATAGGCTTAGGTTTCAGACCCTATTATATTTCATGCCGCAACAATAGTATTGGAATAAAAGTAATAAATATATCATGATGCCATTATGGGTAAAAGATAAAGGAGATGGGTTTCAGTTTAGCCGCTCTCCCTTCACATTTTTTGTTTTGTTTTTGTTTTGTTGTTGTTTTGTTTTTGTGTGTCGTTTATATATAATATCTTTATTCAGATTGTTGTACATTAAGTATAAACGTAGAGACTTCATTTTTTGTAGTCTTACAAAATATGGAGATATAAATATACATATTTTTTATTATGGGATAGCCTATTCACATCTTTTTAAACAAATTATTTTATAAATCAATTTTATTATCTGCTAAGAACTTAAAAAGTCTTTATGTTTGGATTTTTTTCATGATGATCATACAATACCGCATTATTATACAATAAATACATGCGAAATTAACCATTTTTTGTTTTTATTATGGGTTATGATAATCTTTGTTCAAAAAATGTTTATCAGAATATATATTTCATTTCTTATATTGCTATATACATGTACTTCACTTTATTTTGTATATTTTATTTATTACACTTGTATGTATGAAAAATGTGATATTATCTGAATAAAGGCTAAAAAGCATTAAAAATTATATATATATATATATATATATATACATACATGTATATATATATATATATATATATATATACATATATATATATATATATGTATATATAAATGTGTAAAGTTATACATGTACAACTGCTTTGGCAACTCTTTTATTTAATATATATTTAATATATGTATATATATATATATATATAGCAGAAGACGGAAGTGAGCCGAGGGTTCTTTTCAAAATCTGATACTTTATTTCATCAAGTAATTTCATAAATAGGCGATTATAAATCATGATCATGCACTAAAAACACATACTAGTAAGCATAACATGACAAATAATGTTTTCCATGGGGGAGGGGGGCAAGATGCGTAAAAAATTAATTTGAATAAACTCGAAAAAGAGGGAAAGAAGCAACGGAGCTTGTCATGGGGCCACTTGTGCATTTTCTGAGGAGAAATTGGATTTGGTGCACAATTTTGTGAAAATTTTCTTTAGAAAATGTAAGTTTTAAAAGTGTCTGCCACCCCCCTCCCCCTTGCTTCAGTAAACTCATCAAGCTCATCAGGGCCCCGTCTTACAAAGAGTTGCGATTGATCCAATCAATCATAACTCTATGCAAATCCATCACTGTCGTAATTTTTTCTACAGGAAATTTGCAAAATATCCTTTGTAAACAATGAATTTATGGATATACATTCATATCTAGAATTTTTTTGAACAAACATGCATTTTATATGTTGACATTGCTGGCCGTCCATAGTTGCGATTGATCGGATCAATCGCAACTCTTTGTAAGACGGGGCCCTAATTGCCATTTTTCAAGAACTCACAACCATGTCACATTCTCTCATGATAACAAAAAAACAGCAAATTTTGGAACGGAACGTGTAATATATGGAATTTCAATATTTAATAAAATACTTTGTTATATTACATATATCAATCATTCTACTGCTGTCATCCACAAATTACCATCACCAAATAGTACCACATGATCAGCACGCTTGTACCAATGTAAAGAAAGCTTGCATGACAAAAGGGTAAATCTAACTTTTAGAGCTTGTACCTAAATATTAATGAATATTTTAATAAATTTACCAGAATATTAAAGAGTAACTCCTCAGCTTCTCATCAATACCAACAATAATAATAATTGTCATTTATATAGCGCTTCCTCAATCTACGACTGCTCAAGGCGCTTAAATAAACATTGTTGTTGACTAGACTATTGCATACCCGTCAACATTTAGAAATGCAAAACCCAAACAACCTATGGCCAGGGGGTCCAGGGGACTGACTAAGCCCCGGCGGGGTCCAGGAGCAGACCGCCATGCGGGTGTCAAGAAGGCAGTTCCCTCTGAAAGTCCTGTATTTTAGCAACTGTAACCCCAAAGGATTGGGCCATTAAAGATGTATCAAGGACTTTGGGGCATGAATGTGTCTATGGCAGTTTTTGTTGTTGCGGTTTTGAAAGTTGAAAATCAGGGGGCCGTTTCATAAGGCTGTTCGTAAGTTAAAAACGACTTTAAGAACGACTGGTGATCCTTTCTTGTGGTAAAAGGTATTCACCATTGTTCATTGGTGATTGTTTTGCGCGTCAGAAAGGTTCACCAGTCGTTCTTAAAGTCGTTCTCAACTTACGAACAGCTTTATGAAACGGCCCCCAGGACAGTTAGTGGAACACGACTGTGAAACATGTAGAGGGGGTACTGCATGCACTGGAGCACAGTAAAGGATACACAAACTTCAGGATATACCAACTGGTCTAGGCAGGAGCATCATTACAAATACTCATCTCTACCTAAAGGTTTCCACATTCATTTATTCAGACAGTCATATATGATGTCAGTGGCATAGGTAGAAAGGTATGAACAAAAAGCCTAGGAATTCCCTTTCATATCACTGTTTTTTAATGCATCTAAACATATATTGCCATTTTATACCGATTTTATTTTTGTATATTTGTAAACCCCGACTAGTGAGGAGAGCTTCATAACAGAAACTAGTTTTTCTTTTAGTCATCCTCAGGCACTAGTCGGTGGTAATTTCTCCCTCTTGTACATATTCTTTTTGTCTTTTGCCTGGAAATAAAAAAAATAAAAAAAAATAATAAAAAAGCTAAATTCTAATCAATAAGATCAATATAATTCACTCTCTACATTTGGATAGTTATTCTGAACAATACAAGTGATGTACTTTATGGAGTATTGCAAGTTGGGGATAACCTTATATTCATTGTATCTATGGTGATTTCACATGGTTGTAGATATCTACTTTACAATTTTAAAGGTAATGAATGATATGAACTGTCTTGACTTTTTAGAAATGAAAGTGGAGGAATGATGAATACAGAGAAAGATGCACACAAATGAAAATTGTTCTCAAAACTTATAGATTTGAAACAATAAAACATTTCATTAACTCTTTGCACGCTGAATTAAGTTTTTTTTGGGATAATAATGACAATTGTTTCCATGTTATTTCCTTTAACTCAAGATTTCCATATTGCACCATTGATACTTATTATTATCTAGATGTTATCCAAGAACTATTGCCTTTTATTAGCTTATCTAATTTGAAGGTAGGGGAGAAAACTAATTATTACTATTGATGTATTTATTTGTACGAATGTGCAAGATTGCAACATCAACGCGCAAAGACTTAAAGAAAAAAACTACTCACGTTCCTCAAATTATTACTCACCAATTATTTTAACAACAAAGGACATGGGTTTTAGAGTTGATTTCATGAATTTATACATGTAAGCAACTTGAGGCACTTGTTTACATTTATGGATTTTTGGCAAACCAGTTGACAATCATAAATATAACATAAATTGCATCAATAAATGTACTTACACTATAGAGGATATCAATTTGAGAAAAATCTAAATGACTATTTTAAGAATTCTCTTACATTTAAATAACTATAGCGGGGTGTAAAATAGAGATTTGTCTAAGATTAATTTGGCGCATTGCCCCAAAAGTGATAGGACCAGTTTGGGGAAGGGTTTTCTCTCCAGAAAGTGTGCCAATATCTAAAGGCTATCACAATGCACAACAAGGAGATGAGGGGGGGGGAACACGCACATGCATCCTGTGCCTCCTTGGCTCAAGATTTGTAGAAGCACCATATCAAATCTGATTATTGGTTTGCAGTCACCATGCCCTGGTTTGTGAGAACATACTCTAGTGGTTTGAATATTGAATGAGCTTCACTGAATTCACTTAGCAATTGATGAGCAAATACAGGCATTTGGGCTTGATTTTTCTCAAGATTCATAGAGTTGGTAAAAATTAAATTAGAGACTGTACATAAAGACTAGATTTCTGAGAACGGCCCATTCAATAAATGAATATTGATTTTCTAGAATTTTGAATATATCATTTTCATCAACTTTTCAATGACATTCTCTTTTATTTTCATTGTCTTCCAATACCTTATCATTTTAGAGCCTTGTCTATACACAATATAATTCTTTAAAGATCTTGATAATGAAATTTGAATGCAATCTTTATATCACACACTCATATCCTTTTTTTATTTCATCTCATCTTTTACAAGCAGTCACTTTAATAGCAGGGATGCCAGTCAGTCACTGGGACTGAACAGATGCCTGAACAAATCAAAGCCCCATGTAGGCTTTATAATGAAAAGCCTAAAAAGGATGGGGAGTTTTCAGGGCCTAAAGCAGGCAAAGAGCCCAAAGACTGGCATCCCTGCTTTAGACAGTTTCATTCTCTTTCAAACTTACGGGCACCTTACCAAAAGCCAGGGTAGTGCCTTTCACACAAGAATCCGCAAGGAATCTCTTCATCGATGTTCCTCATATTTATCAAACAACAAAATGGTGAATGCAAGGAAAGCAGCAGTAAAAGAGATAATAATAATAATAGTCAGTTCTTGTATAGCGCATAACACATTATGAATAACGTCTCTATGCGCTTTCAAAGGACTTGGATATTATTATCCCGGCTGTAGCTCAAGCAGCTAGCTTCCAGCACTCGGCATTTCAAGGAATAAATTCCTGCCAGGTACCTATTCACCTCACCTGGGTTGAGTGCAGCACAATGTGGACAAATTTCTTGCTGAAGGAAACTACGCCATGGCTGGGATTTGAACCCACGACCCTCTGTTTCAAAGTCTGGAGACTAATCCACGGGGCCACAACGCTGTCTTAATAACAGGACTTCTGCAGTAAGACACAGCACATACTTCTGGTAAGGTCCCTTTCATCTCTGGAAGAGCAAAATAATTTCCTGTTTCTTTTTAAAAATCATTCATTTAGTGTGTTACATCTCTCTTCATCTTGATGATAGAATACACATCTGATATCTCTGCTGGAGCAAAGTTCCCTTCACTTGCAGTGTCCGTGATAACAAACAGCGCCCTCATAAGTTGCTTTTCCAACGGAACTTCTCATCTGATGCCACCCTCACTAGTTAAAAAAAATAGGAAGCAAAAGAAATGAGATTTATTGAATTATCTTATTACAGCATATTTACCTTTCATATTATACAATATATAATCATTGTATTATATTATATGCAATCTACCAAAACAAAATAAATTCTTCAGAAAATATTTTGCAAAACTATTTTCCAGTTTAAAATCTACATGTATATAGAGATCAGTACACTTCACATAATGGTGGGGTAATTTCAGTGATAAGATGACCCTCTCCAATTAATTGCTGTACAAATTCTTTTTTTTTTCTTGGTTCCTTTTTTTTCTTGGAGGGTTGTAAAGCTATCCCTGCAAATCATCTTACCAATCTTTCCTTCTTTCTGTAATTTCTCTAGATGATGTGAGACATTCCTTGCAGCAGCAGGGTGAAGGATCTCTGGTGTTTCCTAAATGGAACAAAAGAAAAATAATTGTTTTTGTTTTAAAGATGAAGATCAGCAGCTATAACAGCTCTAGCCATTTGACAAGCCATTGTGATGATGATCCACAGCATTTATATTGCGTCATATTTCTGTTAAAAACATTCATAGGCGCAGGCTCATCCAATTAAGCTATTAAACATCTGCTTGAAAATAAGTGAGTTTTGAGAGGAGATTTGAAGAGTTCAATGTCAATTTCACGGAGTGAAGGAGGGAGGGAGTTCCAGAGGCCTTGTGACTATAATTCCTCGTCAAGTAGTTGCCGAGACGAGACTAGCCAATCCTCACCATTGATGCTGACGACGCCATGGAACTGGGTACATTCGCTTCGGTGGTACAGGGTTTACTGATCCCAACAACATGCTTGTTGATTGGCCGCTACCTCTCAGGTGGCGATCGCGCCTTTCACGATTAATCTTTTTTAGTTGGTAGGCGTGGAGCCTTGTCTACAGCACCATCTCACTTCCATACATGTAACTAATCAAGTCTGGGTACCGTTTCATAAAGACTTGTTATGATAACGAATGCACAATTTCTATAACAAGTTTACCATCAGCCAATCAGATTGAAGGATTTCAGTAGCTTTAAACATTTATTGCAAATTTGGTATCATAACAAGTTTTATGAAATGGACACAAGACCACATTCCTATAAACCCTTAATGCAAGTTTATTATCAGCCAATCACATTGAATGATTTTAGTAGCTTTGAACAGTTATCGTAACAAGTTTTATAAAACAGGCCAATGAGGGGACAATAACCCTTTGCGTGCGACGGGCTTCCACAGAAGCCCAGCGAGTCGTTCACTTAGCTACGACGGGCTTCTACAGAAGCCGAGATTTGTTTGGTTTAATTCGATGAAGTTTTTCAGCTTTTTCGTAATTGTTTTGTACTAAAACCTTTCCCACTATTTCCTTTATAAACCTATTTCGACAATCAAATGAAAAAAATATACAGCTACGTGGAGAAAAATCCCTAAAATAGGAAATCATTTCAACTTTACCCGAATTTTTCGTTGGAGTCAGACGGTGAGGATAAATTTTGTGACGTGCACGTACGCGCGCGCACACTAGGCCTGATCACGTGATTTGTTCTGATCACGTGATTTGATCCATATCGTTGTTCTGAAAGCCTAAGCTAAAATCTTTTCTGGAAGATCGTCACGTAATAACCTACGCGTTTATTCACCATTTTCCGGTCTTATTTATTTCATCAAGACGATATCACTCTAGAAAGAATGATATCTCCTTGGTTTCATCGATCGATTGTATTTTCAGAAAAACAAAACGCTTGTCATGTCTTAGTACTTTGAGCTGACCTTGGTGCACTTTTGAACTTTTTGCCTCCCCATCATCCCTCTTCTTCTCATTATTTTTGTCTACTATTAAAAAAAAAAGAGAAAAGAAAGCAGTTAAGCACACCATTCATCTTCTGCTCTTTTCAAAAAGGAAACGTCCATGTAGTTCATGATATCGGCACTATCCAAACAAAAGAATGTCTGGGCGGCCACTCAAACAAATTCCTTCCGAAAAGAGCAGGATACAGATGGTCAACGCCCCGAACAAAAGGAAGATTAGTGTATATCGGCAGGATGACCCGATGAATGCTTTTCGTACTTAGCAATACAAAAAGCTTTTATGAATACTTTTTTTTCGACCAACATACCTATCAAAAAAAAAAATGTCCCATTTACCGATAACACAGGGGCTTATGACATCCGTCAGTGGTTCATATTGCATAAAAAGCGCTTCCCCTGGATGATGATGCATATAAGGATGAACGAAGAATCATTTAGGGAAATTATATTTAAAAATATATGTTCAGATGTCACGGAGAACGAGAGAGAATGAAAGACAGAGATAAAAATGAAAATAGACAAGTGCGCTGTTGCTAAAATTCCTTGAATATCTACTTAAACGAATAACAACATGACTTTATTTTTTGGTTAGATTACTTTAAAAAAATCCCACAACGTTTGTTTGTCGCAACTCGGTCCTCAGACCCTTGCCAAACTGATGACTTTTTATCATTATTCTTGTTTGACCTTGCCCCCCCCCCCCCCGATGGAAATGTTCTGACCTACACTCTAATATTGCTTGTTTGTCTCCTCTCTCCGATTTTCTGTTTTTAATTGCGAGTAACGCAGTAGAAAAGATGAGAATAAAGACCGTCCTGGCCACTTCATTTCCCCGTTACGACCCCCCCCCCCAAAAAAAAAAAAAAAATCGCATTTGGGGCGCTTACTATGGTTAGCATATAAACCAAAATATTTGGAAAAAAGATGTTATACATGCAGGGACAGCATTTTTTTTTATTGTGCAGGGGTTGAGCAGCTGCTGTGGGCGGGGGTGAAGCGGCTAAAAAAAATCACAATTTGTTAATTCATGTCATTTTACAGAATGAATTTATAATAGGTTAGGTTTTAGAAGCTTTTCATCTTATTTCCGCGAAATGGAGGAAATAGAATGATACAGGATGAGAAATTACGTTTAGGCACCCCCTATAAAGAAAACACGTTTGTCTGGCGTGTCACGCGATAGAACCCTCTCAATCCTACAAACTTTTATTTATGTGTGGCCTACACACCTCCCCCCCCCAAAAAAAAAAAAATATATATATACCGATCCAAATTTTATGGATTTTCCTACTTTTTCGCCAATTTCTTTTTTTTTACCGGCGAATAGCGTGGAAGAAAAGATTCATAGAGGAAAAAAGTTTCAGTGACTGCAAACAATCATTTGGGGCGCTTACCCTGGTTAGCATGAAAACTAAAATATCTGATTTTTTAAATAAAAAAAACAGAGAAAGGGAAAACGAGGAAATCCCTAATTGGTACCGTTTTATAAATACATTATACATGTACATTTTATATTGACAAATGCGCAATCATTTAAACATTTACCATCCGTCAGTCAAATAGAAGGATTTCAGTAGCTATCTAGTCTTATTGAAAATTTTATATAAAACGGGCCCCTGGTAAATGTTTGACCCCCCTCCCGCTTTCTCTCGTTTTCTCATCCGATATTGCTCTTATTTTTGTCTTCTATTTCAAAGGAAACAAACAGAAAATAAAGGAATTTAGAACACCGTTTATCCTCTGCTCTTTTGAAAATGAAAACGTCCATGCAGTTCTTGATCTCGGCACTCCCCAAACAAAAGAAAGTCATGGCGGCCGCTAAAAAAATTCCTTATGAATAGAGCAGGGGACAAATAGCCAACGCCCTGAATAAAAGGAAGATTAGTGTATTTCGTCAGGATGACCTACTGAATGCTTCTCGTATTTAGCAATACAAAAAGCTCTTAGGAATACTGTTTTTCATATTAGGACAGTAACATTAAAAAATTAAATGATTACTCATTTTATATTGACAAACCTGCTTAAGCTTAAGACATGGCAAATATTGGAAAAAGATGTATAAATAACAGGGGCCGCTGAGCGTGTTTTTTATAATGGAGGGGTTGAGCTGAATGTAGAAGGGAGTGATCCGGCCCCTAAAAATCACAAATTTATGGACTTCGCGTTTTTGTATACGTTTGCTGAATGGGGGGGGGGGTGGACTGACGCCTCCTACCGACTCCAATGCATCTGTATTTAATTGAACGATTAAAAGATAGAGACAAAATGGTATACACATCTTTCATGGTTTATTTATTGCTTTTGTTTTCGGTTGTGAAAAAATCTAGAACGGTTAGAAAATGAATAAATGAAAGAACAAAATAAAACACTTTTAAATTAAAAGCATCTAAATTAATTTTAGATGCTACAAATTCTATAGATGAGAATAATTTACTTTCTCTCATTGTGGCGAACAGTAATCGGTAGCATGGTTATTTTGGAGGGAAAAGGGAGATAGAAAAATGAAACGTAGAACGAGACAACTTGGGAGAGCGTTGGGAGGTATTACAGATCCACTGTTTGAGTCACATTTACCCCCTTCGCTCTTTGAAATTGCAACAGGATAACAAATCGAAGACTGGTATGCAATCTTCAGAAACAAAATTATATTTTATTACAAGCTATAATTCATGAAAAGAAGAAAATAAAGGCGATTTTTAGTGAAACATTGAGGCCACCGTCTTGAAGCCCAGAAGCCAAAAATCACAAAATAGTTTCGGACTTTCGTTGCGCAGCATCATCGTCGTACTTGCAAGGGAATATTCACCCTTTTTTATTCATTCTGGAAATAAGGTACTTGGTATGCTGTGATTTCACCCAAAACGGACTTTCGTCGTAATTATACACTTTGCAAATGATCTGTATACAAGGGGGTAAAGAGACCATTCATGAGTAGCGTGACTATAGGCAATGAAAAAAGCACCAGAGCAGACGACAAAGCGGTATCGATCGAACTCGACTTGTCCGCGCGTGCTGATTGCCCTTACGCATTTTTGTACACAGTGCCTATTGACTTGGGAAAAAGCGAAAATTTGACAAAATAACACGACTTTTTCATCTTAAATTTCTTAACTATTCTGTTGATTCGAGAAGCGAGACCTTTAATTCTAGTTAGAAAAATGTCTGATCGTTCATCTTTACATTTACAAAAAATCCTGAAAATACTTCAGTTTGGCGCAATTAGCAATAGATTAGGAAAACACCGCCACAGATCCAAAAACCAGCAATGTACAAAAACGGCTCCGCCGCAGGGAGAGGTATCCGGTTTCACGGGCCCGCACGCAAAGGGTTAACATCTCAGTTACACATCAGAAAATACAACAAAATGATGTGCATGAAATCAGCAAGCATAAAAAAACTGACCATTACTTAATGAAGCAAGCAAGTCTTGAATTCAATAATTACATTTTTTCAACAGAAAACCAAGAAGAGATTATCTATTAGACTAAAGATCAGTACAGTTTTGTTATATTATGAATCAAACTATGAAATCTAAGAAGAAAAAAATCTGCATAAAATACACAACTGTAGCAGTCATAGTTAATCTTGGTTTGAAAAATTGGTTCAACTTGGGTGAATATTCGTGAAAGTTTACCCGTATTCGAAAAATGTGGGTGACTTCTCATACATTTGTAAATAATAATAGTCAGGTTTTATATAGCACAGGAAAGAATAAGATGTGTTGGCGAGTTCATTTTGTCGAGATGAATAAGTACTAGTAGGATATTAAGAACCGTTTTGAATTTTTTAACAGAATCAATTGTTTTCAGGGAGTTTGTTCCATGAAACGGGGGCTGCATGAGCAAATGCATATTCACCGTATAATTTTGTTGATACTGGAGGAGCGATTAATCAATTCTTACTTTGTAAACAGAGATGACACGTTGGCTTATAGACAGTAATCATTCAAGTATGAAGGAACAAGTCCATAGAAACATTACATTGACTCTATTTGTAAACCAAATACAGTCAAACCTCAAGCAACTACCTGTATTGAGGGAAAGCCTGTCTGTAAAGACCAAAATTTGGTTTCCAATGAATAGATTCCCCCATTGAAACATGGATTGGGCGATTCCATGTTCTAGAAAAGTCAGCCATTTTCAAAAAAATTTCAACCTGCTGTCCAAACAAATGACGAACTTCAATTTGTTTTGTGGTAATAATAAAGTACTATTGGGTAATCATGTAAAACAAGTGGGGCGCCTCTGGCAGTCTCACCTGCATTACGTGATTCAATAAAGCAGCAGTGCTGACTTTGAAAACTGCTATAAAATAATTATTCACAAAAAACACCATTCACATAATGATACAATATTATGTTCATTGACCCTGAATGACATTTGACCTTGATCATGTCTTATCAGTGATACTTAATTACCCCTTTGTCCAAAATTCATTAACTATATCCATAAACTTTGAAAGTTATGACTTAATAATTACCTCCAACATGGAGTTCATTGACCTTAAATTACCTTTGACCTTGGTCATGTAACCTGAAACTCACACAGGATGTTCAGTGATACTTGATTACTCTTATGTCCAAATTTTATGAATCAGATCCATAAACTGTCAAAGTTATGATGGTAATTCAACAAATACCCCCAACTTGGCCAAAGTTCATTGACCTTAAATGACCTTTGACCTTAGTCATGTGACTTGAAACTCAGGCATGATGTTTAGTAATATTTTACTACCCTTATGGCCAAGTTTCATAAACTAGGTCCATATACTTTCTAAGTTATGATATTTCAAGACTTAACCTTAGGTTGAGATTTCGATATTGACTCCCCCAACATGGTCTAAGTTCATTGACCCTAAATGACCTTTGGCCTTTGTCATGTGACCTGAAACTCAGGCAGGATCTTCAGTTATACTTGATTAAGCTAATGTCGAAGTTTCATGAACTAGGTCTATAAACTTTCTACTTCTGCTGTCAATTCAAAAACTTAACCTTCAGTTAAGATTTGATGCTGACGCCGCTGCCACCGCCGTCGGAAAAGCGGCGCCTATAGTCTCACTCTGCTATGCAGGTGAGACAAAAATGACAACCAACAAAGATATGTTGCCCATGGGTGAATTACAGGTGAAAATATTGCGTATCGTACAGGACATTTCTGAGTCCCGTACGACACACAACATGTTCACCTTTAATCCACCCATGATCAAACATTTTTTATTGGTTATCAGCTTTTTACATGACTACCCACTTATTACTTTAATATTGACAAAAAAAGAAAATTGTATCGCTCAAGTATTCAGCTAAAAGAATTATAAATTGTTGTCAAAATGTCTCGTATGACATGTATGGAATAGCCTCATTAAAGAAACCTGTCTATAAAGGTAACCTGCTCATAAAGACCACTTTTCTTGTCTCCCTTGGATGGTCTTTATATGCAGGTGGTTGTTTCATAGAGCTGTTGCTAAGTTACGAATGACTGGTGAACCTCTCTTTGGAACTATATCAACACCAATGAAATGTATCATTTACCATAAGAAGGGATCACAAGTCTGTCATAAAGTTGATCGTGACTTACAAACAGCTTTGTATGAGAACGCCGACAAGGTTTTACTGTACATATGAATGTAGTTTGCTGTACAAACCCTTCGCTCAAGGAAAGGGATCCAAACATGCAGCCTAATGTCCCTGCCAATGACTGTCTTGTAGAAGGCTCTGAAACTATCTGACGTACAATCACCAGCATCTGGTTGTCGCGTACGTTTGGGTTTAGGGGTCAAGCGCTATTGCCAGTTAATTTTGATAGTGTGCTTTTGAGACAAGGGTGTTGATATCCAAACTTTCAAGTTTGAGTTTGAATACTCCTATGTCTTTGGAATTTCTGACATCCTCACCAAGAAGGTTCCATTCCGGGATGGTCTTGGGATACAGGGAGTGTCGGTAGCAGTCTTTATTTGATCTAATAAGGTTGTATTTGAGAGTTCCCTTTTGTCTGGTTCGATATCTACAACTGGTTGGGTTTAGAGATTGAAGGTGCGCTGATATGTTGGAGGGTACAAATCCAACGGCAAGTTGTATTTTGCTTGTCTGGTGTGAAAACCCTGCTGTTGATCAAAGTTGCAATCATGGTCTGTGCCTGCAGTGCAGACTAAAATCAATGAGGGTCCAAAGAGGTAAACTTACGGTGTAGATGATCTTGACCAGATCCATGGCATCCATGTCTTTACCATCGTGTTCCCGAAGGACCGCACTGATCTGGCTCTCCCGCAGGTTACGATGGTCAATGTACATCTGGAGCTTGGGCACGGCGTCATCCACTATGGGACCATGGCCAGGGTAAAGCCGAGAGGGGTTGATGGAGACGAGCAATTCCAGCGATTTCATGTATGTATACAGGTCCTCGAACACCTGAGAGAAAGAGAGAGAGAGAGACAGATGTAAAGGAAGGAAGGAAGGAAGGAAGGAAAGAAAGAAAGAAAGAAAGAGACAGAGACAAAACATCAAAATCAGATCATCAAATGTTCTAAAAGATTTATTGCATAAATCAATATCATTGTATTCCTGCACAGAACACGAACAGGGTAATGAGAAAATAATTCACAGATTTTTATATGAATAGTGAAATTAACAAGATCTGAACTGGTTTGGTTGAAGGGAAACCATATCATGCAGTTTTATTCTTATCTATAGTATTTCTTTTTTTTATTTGCTGCATAGGCCTTGATTCAACCAAGATGGTACACAGTATTACCATTCAGCGGACTGTAAAATCCTTATGATATTATGACGGTTAATACTACTATCTAAACAAATAGTGAATAGGCATGAGTTCGATGGTTCGAGATTTCACAAGAGGTGAAATAAAGATGCTCTATTCAACGAGGCGTTAGCCAAGTTGAATAGAGCGTTTCTTTCACCGAATGCGAAATCTCGCACCATTGCACGATTAAGAATATTCGGTATTTGTGTTGTACAACGCCTCGGAATCTAGCTAAAATATGAAAAAAGTTTTTCCCTGCAGTAATCTATGAAAAGGGAGCAAAAATATTGAAAGCGAAAGGCAAAATCCCACAAGCCGGGCCCACAAGTGCGCGTCTTGGGCAGCATTGCGCATTTAGCCAGCATGCTATACGCATATTACACCTTCATTTTTACCGAGCGCAATGAATTAAATCGCATTGTGACGTCACCTCCTAAAGCCGTGCAACGGTACATTTTGGATGGTACGTCGTGTGTTAACGGTACGAATGTTTGACATTCAGCCTCCCATTTGGTCGCGTACAACAAGCTAAAGTAGGCGTTGTACAATACCATCTATAAAGTGGTAATACTTACAGCTGTGCCTTCTCCCAACACACAATCACCAGTAAAGACAGCATTCTCCTCCTCTAGTACTAACACCATATGGTCATCAGTATGGCCGGGTGTGTAGACAACCCTAAAAATAAAGAAAGAGAGGACTAATTTAGAATGGCAGCTGATCAACGCATATAAAGTACTGAATTAAAAATTACCAGGGAAATATGCTTATGTTTATGAATCTCGAGTCAAAGGGCAACTGATGTGTTTCTTCAAAAATGCATGACAATAAATGTAATCTACTTTAATTTAATTTAAATATTACTGAGATTTTAATGCCCATGTTTTCATTTTTTCATTTCATTTATTGTTTCTGCAACTTTTTCAAATACAAAATAACAAAGAAAATACATAATACATAACAAAATATATAACAATAAAAAATATGAACAGGGTTGTATTTTCGATAACAATGATTTTAAGAAGGTTGCATGTGAAACTGAACAAAGAAATATAATATCATTACAGATATATCAGTGTCACAATGAAATGCATTTATTTCATTTATTCATTTTTCCCCAGCAAAGCTTGCTTTATATTTTCTTCTAAGTTTCACTCCAAGGCCAGGTTGCTAAGAGCATGGAGGTAAAAGGAATGGAGAGACAACGATATTCAAATGGCTTCAAATTTCTGAAGAAGAACAAAGGAATATTTAGGTGCACTGGTAGCCTTTGGTGACAACCTATGATGCCGCCAGTTTCATGCAAAAATTGAAAAGTGATTTGTGTTGAAAATAGATAACTGGGATATATCCATGTTTATTTGAGCACAAAACATAGATATTGAACACAAGAAAAATGCACATCAAAGGTTTATTGTTTCCTAACATTGGGCAAAATATTGAATGATAACAGTTTTAACAGTTTTAATAATTTGACATTTCAAAAAATCAACATTTTAAGAAATGCCACAAACTTCCTCACTATAAAAATGTTATGATTAGTTTGTTGAAATACATTGATTTGTGATGCTGTGTGTCAGATCTGCGGCAAAATGTGGCCAGTCGAGTATAAATATCAAATCATATTTTAAGAAATATTGCAACATTTATTTTCACTGTCCCCTGTAAAAGTGAGGCAGCGTTAAGTAATTATCATTATTGTATTACTGTATTTCGCCTGTAAGTCTATAGTTAGGCAGGAATCTTTTGTCTACAGCCTGCAAGAAATATGCAATGAAACACATGTGTAACATATTTATCATTGTGGCATCAAAGTGGCTATAAGGGGAAAATGTTTGATGGTTCTCCAAGTCTTCAAACTCCTTGCTAAGAGACAAGGAATAGATCTTATCAACAATGTGAAGTGAATGAGAGATGTGTGTGAGAGATTCTTTTGCTAGAACTTAATAGGATAATGTACATATCTCTTGTGTGTTGTCTACAGGGTAGTAAATTTTTTATAGGCCCTGTTTAGTTGAGCTCAATGAGCCTTTCTTTTTAACAACTGCTTGTGATACTTTGGGGAATTAGAAAATTGGGAGAAGACCCCAGTGGCTTTCCAGTAGTTTTCTTGGCATTGCATCTTTAGACTTTGTGAAGCACACATATTGCAGTCTGAGGGAGACGCCATTTTGGCTGACATCTTGATATAACTTTCAATTTCAACTTTAAATAAAAAAGCAGCTATTTTGATTGATATAGCAGCCTTTTGACTGACATTTGCTGAAGCTTTTACAAGCCTGTATGAGGTCAGATCTAAGCAGAATTCATGTTATTTTTTATGCCTGTATTGAAGAAGCCATCGCTTTTGGACCATAGTCTCTTTCTCGATTCTCTGCCCCTATCTAATTCAAACTGACAACAAACAGATTGGCCTAGCTTTAGATACCTTGTAGCCTCCAACCTACCACTCCCGGCCTCGGCGATTGTGACACGACAGTCATCAGCTCAGCCTCAGCTCATGCAACCTCGACCTCACCTTCACCAAAATAGA
This sequence comes from Lytechinus pictus, assembly GCF_037042905.1. Lineage (NCBI taxonomy): Eukaryota > Metazoa > Echinodermata > Echinoidea > Temnopleuroida > Toxopneustidae > Lytechinus > Lytechinus pictus. The sequence goes on from NC_087245.1 coordinate 34,372,715, forward strand.
TCCTTGATCACAAAAGAAAATTTTGGACCATAGCCCCTTTCTCGATCCTCTGCCCCTATCTACTTCAAACTGACTACAAACAGATTGGCCTAGCTTTAGATACCTTGTAGCCTCCAACCTACCACTCCCGGCCTCGGCGATTGTGACACGACAGTCATCAGCTCAGCCTCAGCTTGTGCAACCTCACCTGCACCACGATAGATCCCTTGCTCACTATCACTTTGATCACAAAAGAAAATTTTGGATGACAGCCCCTTTCTCGACCCTCTGCCCCTATCTACTTCAAACTGACAACAAGCAGACTGGCCTAGCTTTAGATACCTTGTAGCCTCCAACCTATCCCTCGCGGCCCCGGCTTTGGCGATTATGACACGACAGTCATCAGCTCAGCCTCAGCTCATGCAACCTCGACATCACCTGCACCAAGACAGATCCCTTGCTCACTTGATCACAAAAGAAACCAGCAGGTTCGAAGCGCTGTATGACGTGTGCTGCACCGTACATGATCGGTCCATCGCCCCGACCTGGTGACTAGCTCGCATTGTACCGACGACCATCACGTCAAACAATGATGATCACTTGCATAGCTCTCCCCGTAACCAATGGGAAATATCATGATCTCCCAACTAAAGATGGTTCCAAGATCGGGATAAATCAACATTTAGATGATTTCCAGAATTGGGACATTTTCCCAAGGTCGTGTCGATTTGGACTTTGACCAATGATACGAAGTACCTGACTTCAAAGGAGGTTTTCGGCTAGCAAGCTACCAGACAGATAACTTGTTGTAAAGAACAATGAGAGGAATATCAGAAACTCTTTAGAATTGAGATCGGAAATACAGACATTACTTTTTTTTTAAGATGACTGAACAGTTGATTGATGGTATTGAGAAGAGTTATTTTAAATTTGGACCCTGGTGAGATTGTAAGATGTAGGATTGTAGAGTTTTGAGCTAGAGATTAGTTGAAGATCTAGGCTCATGTTTGAAGATGTAGAAGATTTTTTAAATGTGATCACAAAATGTATTCAGAGATATTATGGTGTGAAGAAAAATTCTATAAAGACGGATCAATACAGGGTCCTTTTAAAGGAATTTTTGGCAGAGTTACAATTGTGAAAAGAAACGAAACAAAGTTAAAGGTTTAATTGAGATTTTTGAAGGGTGTTGTTATTATAGATGAAAGTGTGATACACTAAGATGTTGAAGATTAGTTTTTACTGATTAGATCAGTGCAGGATCCTTTCAGGGATATTGTATTCAGAGACAGGTTGAGTTTGATATTACAAATTGGATCAATACATGATCCTTGGGTTTTCTTTTAATTGTGAACCGGTGAATCAGAGTGATAGGTTGACATCACTTTATCGTTTGGCTGTGTTAATACTATTTTTTCCACCAAATTGAACTTCAAAGAGAAATGTTTTGATATTGGAATTTTTGTATACTGAAATGAATTGTAAATTGTGATTTGGTACACACTGAGTTTATCTGACTTTTATTAGAGTCCAACCATGTGACAATCAGATAAATATAACAACAAAAAAGGTGAATGGTCACTTGATAATACAAAAACTTGGAGAGTATGAATTAAACTTGGATTTGGGTCAACTTGAGGGAACTGAAAGCTCATAGATAATTCATATCCTGAGCCACACAAGACAATGCATAGATACAGGGATACTCACCTCAATGTAGCGCCCTCTGTTGTGACCTTCTCTCCATCTTGAAGGTAGTTGTATGTGAGCTTATCTCCATTGATTGTTTCTGCTTGATATGGGTGGCGAGGCAGCTTTGAAACCTTGACATTATTCTCTGAATAACACAAATAAAAGAATCAAATATTCAAGCAGAAATCTTGCATCACATTGTTTTACAAGTTGTTCAAATTCATGGATCATTTTGTACCATTAAGAAAGATTTCATCATAATTGCATTTGAATTTTCAAACTCCATTCAAATTGTAAAACCAACCCTCAACATTCATAAATATGAGTAAATTCATAGAAAGCTGAAAATATATATTTTTAAAGTATATATTCTACTGCACCACCGGTACACATGTATATTTTTCCTGGTGCCTCATTTGATAAAATCTTGCAAAACTTTGCCATTATGGACACTATCACTAAACATTAAAAAAATGAAAAGCTATGTAGCAAGATATTGAAAGAAATTCAATTCAATTCACTTTATTCACATCCATTAAAAAATATACAACATACAATATTATATGAACAATAAGAAACAATCAAATTTGATCAATATGATCATGCTTGAAAATAATTATTTTCTGTTACTTACTAATTTGCTTTATTATATTCTTATATATCTTTTATATTTATTAACTCTTTATTCATTCATTCTTTTCCATTATCTATTTTTATAATCTCACTTCCTTTTATTTCATTTATATTTATATTTTTTTGGTGGAGGGGGGGGGGGCAGCCCTCTCCCTTTCAACACCAGGGCTTAACTTGGTAGGATAAAAAGAAGTTGGCAGCTCACCTAACTGAAGTTCTTGAAAGATATCATCAATGCCACCTACATGATCGTGATGCCAATGAGTTAGAAGAATCTCTTGTATTGACGTCCCATTCTCAGCCAGAGTATTCCTCAGATTCTTGAGAAATTCAGGTTTGTTTTCTTCACCAGTGTCGATCAACACTCTCCTATAGACAAACACACAGAAATGCAATTCAAAGAGAAAGTTAATCAAAACTGAATTACCTGGTAGGTACAGCACTAGTCTGCAGGCACAGACACTTGGTTTTCGCAATTCGCATAATGCAGAGTCTGAAGTAGTAAGACTACAAAGACAGAGGCCATATTCTGAAGTCAGGTTTAAAGGGATGGTCCAGGCTAGAGATATTTATATCTCAATAAATAGAGTAAAATTCACAAAGCATAATGCTGAAAATTTGATCAAAATTGGATAACTAATAACAAAGTTATTGAACTTTAAAGATTTGCATTATTCCGGTGAAACAGTTCTAGGCAGGTCTTTATGAATATTCATAAGATGTGCCCATGATGTCATATCTCCACTTGTTCTTTGGTATTTCATTATATGAAATTAGGTTTATTCAAAATATTTCTACCAAGAACTAAAACAATTGGATTGACCACTGATTAAGTGCATTAGTTATTTATTGTCACAACTTATTCCATCATAATGGAGACACATCATTTACACATGTATGAAAATATGAAACATTTATGATTTCATATAATAACATAAGAAAAGGGAAAGTGGAGATGTGACATCATCAGCCCACCTAATGAATATTAATGACAATGTGCATATAACTGTTTTCACAAAATATTTACAAACTTTAAAATTCAATAACTTTGTTATTTGTTATCCGATTTTCATGAAATTTTTAGCATTTTGCTCTGTGAATTTTACTCTTTTTATTTAGATATAAATATTTTCAGCCTGGACCATCCCTTTAACTTAGACCATGGTCTAACACTGTGCTAAAATTATGGGAAGCCAAAAGTGTCAAAATTTTTATTAAAGTTGTATACTGTTTCTTATGTTTACTGTGCTCTTTCCTGATTCATCGATGGTGCAGACAATAATCTATTTATACTTCCTACACAATTTTGAATGATTTGAGAGCCAAATGAGGTAAAATATTATCTCTCTACTGTTAGTGGTTTATGTAGCAATTGGCTATCCATACTTCAACCACAACTTTAAACCTGAGTTTAAGTTAAACCCGACTTCAGAATACGGGCCATAGCCTTTAGCATCTAGTCTTTACTCTAGACTTGTTATTGGTTAAAGTGTCAAATATGAGTCTGAGCTAGCAGACTAGTTGAGCACTACAGTCAATACTGCATCTAAAGCCCGGCCCACACTATGCGATTCGTTGCGACTCGATTCTTTAATATATATCGCATTTTGCATTAAATGAGAATGTTCCAAGAAGTAAGAATATTTCATTTGAAGTTCGGCATTACAGTGAACATTAGAAATACTGTATGGACCAATGAGTTTCACAAACTCTGGAGTTACCAAATACCGGGTAATAATCCATTCTTCATGAAAGTTCTGGACCTAGAACCACCATGGAAGGCATTTTATCAACATATTTCATCTAGACAGGTCCACATTTTAGAATATGTAGGCTCACAAAAAGTGCCTTAGGCATTCAATCGATCAGAGGAAATTCAAGGGTGATGAATTTGAAAAACTTGTTTACCAAACTTGATTTTGATTTCAGCTTTTCCTTAAAGGGCAAGTCCACCCCAGAAAAGGGTAGATTTGAATCAAAAGAGATATTTTGATGTCTTCATCCTCAAACAACAAAATGCTATTCAGCTTTTCCTTAAAGGGCAAGTCCACCCCAGAAAAGGGTAGATTTGAATCAAAAGAGATAAATCAAACAAGAATAATGCTGAAAATTTCACCAATGTCGGATGTAAAATAAGAAAGTTATGACATTTTAAAGTTTTGCTTATTTTTCACAAAACAGTTATATGCACAACTAAGTGATATACAAATGAGTTGTTGATGTCACTCACTATTTCTTTTGTTTTTTATTGTTTGAATTATACAATATTTCAATTTTCACAGATTTTTTTTTACGATAAGGTCCCTATTGGTTGTACCACAAAATGTTCAAACAATTGTAATTCCACATGTTCAGGGAGAAATAAAACCTTGTTTCTCATTATAATAAGGAGAAAATTGCAATATTCAATATTTCATATAATAAAATACAAAAGAAATAGAGTGAGTGATGTCAGTCCTATCATTTGCATACCGACCAGGATGTGCATATAACTGTTGTGAAATTAAGCGAAACTTTAAAATGACATAACTTTCTTATTTTACATCAGATTTTCAGTGTTATGCTCATTTGATTTTTCTCTTTTTTTTCAAATCGACTTTTTGTCGGGGTAGACTTGTCCTTTAATATGGACCTGTCTATCAAATCTGGAAAGTTGTCATATATGACATATCTGTTTGGTTTTCATACGCTCAGGAGCACAGACACCTGACTGTTACTATGGTAACTATCAAATGACAATGACAACCTCTGAGTGCTGATAGATTTCAGGTTGTATTGGTCCCTTGCAGATGACCAAGACTGGAATTGTTTCCTAAAACTCTCCATCTCCATACAACTTACAAGACCAGGTGGGTGTTTCATAAAACTGTTCGTGAGATAAGAACGACTTTAAGAACGACTGGTGATCCTTTCTTTTGGTAAATGGTATACATATAGGCGATGGTTTAGCGCGTAAGAAAGGATCACCAGTCGTTCTTAAAGTCGCTCTTAACTTACGAACAGCTTTCTGAAACGGCCCCCTGGTGGGTGTTTCATAAAACTGTTCGTAAGATAAGAACGATTTTAAGAACGACTGGTGATCCTTTCTTTTGGTAAATGGTATACATATAGGCGATGGTTTAGCGCGTAAGAAAGGATCACCAGTCGTTCTTAAAGTCGCTCTTAACTTACGAACAGCTTTATGAAACGGCCTCCTGATACTTGAGATATGCTACAAATATAGACTGACATTATTGATTGTTTGTTTTTTATTTCTACGTTCAAATAATAAAATATGAAATGTGACATAATTATGTCATGTGCAATATACAAAATAATCCATAACATAAACAATATAATCATAATACTGTACATTTATGAATACAAAATAAAGATGTGAGCATGGACTTGACTTTTTGATAATAATCATAATGGAAGCTGATTACAGCTCAATACAGCCCTACAGTATATTGGTATGCTACACATGGAATAATATGATGGTACCATCATCTTGCCAACTTCCTGTTTTAATATCAATAACATATAATCATTTGCAATTTTCACAGATAGGGCTGAATGATCTTAATTGTAGCAATACAGGAATTGAAACTGAAAGGGATATTCTATTAAGCTAAAAATAATATGACTTCAAAAAACGAAATGAGAGCAAGTTGAACAACAAGTGGAATGCCTCTGGCTGTCTCACCTGCATCACGCGATTCAATATAGCAGCAGTGCTGACTTCGAAAACTACTATGAAATAATTATTCACAAAAAACACCATTCATATAATGATACAATACTACGTTCATTGACATTTGACCTTGATCATGTGACCTAAAACTTGTCAGTGATACTTGATTACCCCTATATCCACATTTTATACACTATATCTATAAACTTTGAAAGTTATGACAGCAATCTAATACATGTAATTACCTCAAAATGGCCAAAGTTCAATGACCTTAAATGACCTTTGACTTTGGTCATGTGACCTGAAACTCGCACAAGATGTTCAGTGATACTTGGTTACTCTTATGTCCACGTCTTATGAACTAGACCAATACACTTACAGAGATATGATGGTAATTCAACAAATACCTCCAATATGGCCAAAGTTCATTGACCTTAAATGACCTTTGACATTGGTCATGTGACCTGAAACTCAGGCAGAATGTTCAGTAATACTTGATTAACCTTATGGACAAGTTTCATGAACTAGGTCCATATACTTTCTAAGTTATGCTGTCATTTCAAAAACTTAACCTTAGGTTAAGATTTGGTGTTGACGCCTCCGCCTTCGCCGCTGCCGTCGGAAAAAGCGGCGCCTATAGTCTCACTCTGCTATGCAGGTGAGACAAAAACATAAACATTTTTGTAAAAGACCAACAGGCCAACAGACTAACAGGAAAATTTGTCACTAGGTCTCTCCCATACTTTGTTCAGGCATGACAAAAATATTATATAGTGTAAATAAATAAACACATCAATTAAAATATTTTTTTTATCAAACTTGTATAATGAAACGCCCCATAGTTGTTGAATTCAAAAGTAAGACATGTAGCCCATACTATTCCTTGTATGAAATCTTGATTATTCACTATTTATATGTCTACAGAGGAAAATATCTTTCTTGTAACAAAAGAAGTGAAAGCGATGAAAGTTATGATGATTTACATTCATTCTTATTTCTTAAGAACATTTTAAAGATCTAAACATATTATCTGTTTGCAGAACCTCTGATCCAAATATCACCCACCATGCATTCTTCTGATAGAAACTAAATATTGTACATCCATCAGTAGATGTACTCTATCTACATCCTACACAATGACCGATTCATAATTTTATGACACAATACCTGTTCCCAGAGCCAACCAGGTAACAATTAGTCCCTTGCAGATGACCGAGACTAGCATTGTCTCCCAAAACTCTCCATACAAGTTCAGATACTCGAGACACGTTAGGAATGTATGCAGACATGATTGAAGCTGTTACTAGGCTGTGTGATGCAGGGCAATCCTATACTGGTTTGCTGGAAATGGAATAATGTGATGGTACCCTTATCTTGTCTAGTCATTTGGATCTTCACCGTAGCTATTTCATTTGATCCAATAAAGCCAACCCTTTCAGTTTGTGTACATACCATCAGGAAAGTGTTTCACAAAACAAAATGCCAGTGATTCTTACTATTAAAGGGATGGTCCGGGCTGAAAATATTATATCTAAATAAATAGAGTAAAATTCACAGAGCAAAATGCTGAAAATTTCATCAAATTCAGATTACAAATATGGTAACGAAGTCATTGAATTTTAATGTTTATCAATATTGTTTTTAAACAGTTGATATGCACATCGTCATGAATATTCATAAGGTGGGCTGATGATGTCATATCCCCACCTTCCTTTTTCTTATGTTATTACATGAAATCATAATAGTTTAATATTTTCACATGTGTAAATATGTCTCCATTATAATGAAATAAGTTGCGACAATAAATAACTAATGCTCTTAATCAGTTGTCAATCCAATTGTTTTAGTTCTTGGTAGAAAATTTTTGAATAAACTTAATTTCACATAATAAAATACAAAAGAACAAGTGGGGATATGACATCATCAACCCACCTAATGAATATTCATGAAGACATGCCTAGAACGGTTTCACCAGAATAAGGCAAATCTTTAAAATTCAATAACTTTCAACAAATTTTCAGCATTTTGCTCTGTGAATTTAACTCTATTTATTGAGATATAAATATCTCCAGCCTGGACCAACCCTTTAAACTAGTTCTTGTAAATTACTGAAATCCTTGAATCTGATTGGCTCAGAGTAAATTTGTCAGTGGAAATCACAGATGCTTCATGAAAAACTCTCCAGATGTTTGGATGAGAATTACATTGCAAGGACATGTGATCACTGACAAAGGAGAAGTTTCCCTTTATTTAGGTTCTTCTCAACTGGTGTATTTTCATCGAACGATGTAAATCATTATGCTGACTGGGGGCATAACGCCTGAGATTTCCCTGATTTACAACTATTGAGTTATAGTTAAAATTCAATTCTTAAAATGATGATGATCAATGATGATAATGAAAAAAGTGGTAATGATAAATCAAGGGATTATACATAAATAAAACAATCATGACAATGATTTTGTTAATAACTACGTTAAACGATGATGACAACAACACTAGTTTGTATTACTATTGATTAATTCACACACAATAGCGACATCATTTTGTTGATGGTTGCCGAAAGTTAAAGAAACGCATTCGCTCTTATGGATTTTGATTGCATCCACTTGCAGATGTTTGAATAGCAAGCGAGAAAGGAATCAGTCTTCAAAATGAACTTGTATTAGCTTTCATTGCGTTGTGTTGTATTTAAATACGTTCGGACATTTTGCAACTGAACGCAAGCTAAGAAACACAAATGTGTGGGCCAGGTTTTAAAGAGAAATTAAGTCCAAATATATATAACTTTAAAGGTGAATAGAGTAAAATTAAATGTGATAGATTGTTTGGAGAAAAAAGTAGGAATATATGACTGAAAGCGGAAGTGTTTAATTACTTTTTAATGTCTACGTGTAGACCTGTATGCTAATATTCCAATTACAATCACTGCCTTCTTGCGGAACTCTCACCATAAAGTACAGATGCAGCATTTGATTAGGAGAACAAAAAAAAAAGGAATCGTGCCTTGATTAAAGAAAGCTAGACAAACATGCAAAATCAACTTCATTACGATGTGAATTGCATTATGCAGAAACTTGGCTTGTGCGAAGCTATATTTACTTGTCATTCTGAAACTTCATTTTTTCTACATCAGTCAGATCTTAATCTAATCACTTTTTGAGTTTCAGAAAAGTTAAGTTTGTAAGTGTGCAATTGAGTTTGAAATCCCTTTGAAAACTTTCATCTCCAAAATGGTATGAAATGATCACCATGAAATAATAATAACAAGTGGAATGCCTCTGGCCGTCTCACTTGCATCACGCGATTCAATATAGCAGCAGTGCTGATTTTGAAAACTACTATAACTCGCACAAGATGTTCAGTGATACTTGGTTACTCTTATTTCCACGTTTTATGAACTAGACCAATACACTTATAGAGATATGATGGCAATTCAACAAATACCCCCAACGTGGCCAAAGTTCTTTGACCTTACATGACCTTTGACCTTGATCATGTGACCTGAAACTCGCACAGGATGTTCAGTGATACTTGATTACTATTATGTCCAAGTTTTATGAACTAGACCAACACACTTTCAAATTTATGGCTGTAATTCAACAAATACCCCAATTTGGCCAAAGTTCATTGACCCTAAATGACCTTTGACCTTGATCATGTGACCTGAAACTTGCACAGGATGTTCAGTAATACTTGATTACTATTAAGTCCAAGTTTCATGAATCAGATCCATAAACTTTCAAAGTTATGATGGTAATTCAACAGATACCCCCAATTCGGCCAAAGTTCATTGACCCTAAATGACCTTTGACCTTGGTCATGTGACGTGAAACTCATGCAGGATGTTCAGTGATACTTGATTAACCTTATGTATAAGTTTCATGAGCTAGGTCCATATATTTTCTAAGTTATGATGACATTTCAAAAAACTTAACCTTAGGTTAAGATTTTGATGTTGATTCCCCCAACATGGTCTAAGTTCATTGACCCTAAATGACCTTTGACCTTGGTCATGTGACATGAAACTCAGGCAGGATGTTCAGTAATACTTGATTAACCTTATGGCCAAGTTTCATGAACTAGGTCCATATACTTTGTAAGTTATGCTGTCATTTCAAAAACTTAACCTCAGGTTAAGATTTGGTGTTGACGCCGCCGCCGCCGTCGCCGTCGGAAAAGCGGCGCCTATAGTCTCACTCTGCTATGCAGGTGAGACAAAAATTGGGCTCAGGCTTAGCTCAGCAGGCTCTGAAATTGGATCCTATTTAATTGGAGGATTTTTTTTTTGATAGACAATATATGGAATGAATCTACAAAGCCTAAAACAAAAACAAACTCTCTGATTTGTCCTTATTGTCCATCTTATTGGCTGAAAGTTAGATTTTTGTGGGTTGGCTTTCAGTCACTCCATAACCTTTGAAGGGAAATCATTCTTCTGAACTCCTTAATGCTAGGCTTACTTTTTATAGCCTAATTATTTCCACTAAGTTCTTCAGTTGGGCTCATTTAATTGAGCAACTATGTTAAAACTTGGATCTATTACCAGATTAACAACTAATCACTTTAACAGAATGTCAACCTCTCGTTGCATTGTAACCTCTTTACTTTTCAATGATAACAATTAACAGTACAAACTACAATGAATTTAGAATACCATGTACCAGCTTCAATTTTCAACAAGGCCTATAACTTTCAAGTCTAATTCAATTTATAATAAAAATAATATTAACTGGATTTATATAGCGCTCTTTCCAGAGGATACAAAGTGCCGTTAATGGTATAAGACGAGTTTTATATTGTTTATAGTTTATACAGGTGTGTTTTAAGATGTTTTTGAAGAGGTCAAGAAAAAAGATGTTGGGAGTCTGTTCCAAAGTCGGGGGGGCAAGAGATTGAAAAGAATTGAAGCCGGCATGTTGACTGGATTTACGAATGATAAAGGAAGGAGCTGATGTAGAACGAAGAGAGTATATTGATCTTTGTTGCTGAAATAGTGAAGAAACAGTCATGTCTAGACAGTCTACATCATTGTCTTCAATATTCATTGTAGACTGAAATTGTTGTGAAGTGGTCAACATATTCGGGTTCCAGTTTTTATTTTTCTTCTCAGATCTATATCTAGGCCTTCATCATCTAGATCTAGCATACATGTATGTCATTCAGGAATCACATTTCCTTGGTCACAGATTTCCACATCAGGACAACAGTAGCATCTACATGTATGGTCCTAACTTTTGCTGAACATTACTGCTACATCTCACTGAATTGCAGTCTCAGTCAAATTCTTCATTTGGGACTAGATCTACATTTTGTACTAACTTTATAAGTATACTTTTTAAGTCATAATGACATTTAAAATACTTAGCCTTAAGATCTCGCTGCCTCTGCCACCTGCTATGCAGGAGAGACGAAACACTCATTATAAAGCTATTTCAATTTGTACCCAGATGTATGACTGTATAATTCATATCTAGACATAGGCCTATCCCACCCTCATCCCCAGTGTTATTTTATGGCTTGTATAGCACTGCCCAGAGAAGAAATCTTCATTCATTGTGTCTAAACCAGAAGTATTAATTCCACAACAATCTTTCTCTATTACACGTTACTAATAGTCTACATGCATATATACAATAAAGATAAGTCAGACTCAGAGATTTACAATCTTTATTATTAATTGCTAGAGGGTTAGCACATCTCATGATGGCCATGTTCTTTCTTCCTCAAAATGTACCACCACTGTTGGTATAGTGACGTATTGTATTACCGGACACTATCATGATTCCGGACGCTCATATTACTGCGCACGAAAACAATTTCGTACCGTAAGACTTCCACAATTCAATTTCACAGAGCAATACATAGAACAGGATTGCAAAAACAAGGCGAAAAAATCCAACCTTTACCTTATTTATCTCTAAAATGACAGAAAATGCTTAAAATATCAAATAACATAGTTTTGCATTAACAATTGATATATTTTCCAACAGAAATATGGGTCTGATCTGCCGAATTTCAATCTCGTCCGCTCCTTCGATCGAATGATGAGGTGTGGTGTATTGTGGGTGATCGTCGACGGCTAGTTCTCAAGGTACCCGTGCGCAAGGTTTTCCGTGAGTATATAGAGCCGTCGACGATCGGCAGCGCATCGATAGAACTTGATGAGCGTCACGATACGAACGAGCATAATAGAAAGTTCCATGAAACATGCAGCTAACAAGAAAAAATAAAATAAGTTATCAAACACGAATTTATTACCAACATCTGCTCAGAATCGATATAAAAACAGCAAACAAAAACTTAGAATTTACTCATGATATGATATAAGAAGAAAAAATCACACAAATTTGTTCTTACATCATTATAATCAAGAATATCTTTACCCGTCCGGCGCGCGTCCGGAATCATGATGTAATTTGTCGCAAGTGCGATGCAAAGAAAATGGTTGGTAAATATAAAATAATTTTACCATATTCATAATTTTCATAATATTTGGAATAGCTAGTGCGAATTTTTCTTGATTGTATTTCCTCTAGTTGTCGGTTTTAAAGGACTGAAATAAAGGTGTCCGGCAATAGGATACACTGCCATACAAATAAACTCAGGAAATCCGTCTTCCTCCCACTCTTTCTTTAATTCATTTTTCTTTTTTCTTTCCCTTTCTAGTTTCTTTTTCTTCTTTCTTAACTTTTTCATTGTATTCATTCATTAATTCTTTTATTTCATCCTTCTTTTATCTTTTTCATTCTTTATACTTTTTCCTTCTTTTACTTTCTTTCCTTCTTTCATTCATTCTTTATTCCTTCCCTTTTCTTGCTTTAATTCACTTTTCTTTCTTCCATTTTAGTTCATTTCTTACTTTTTTATTCTTTGTTTATTTTAGACCTTTCTATTTCTTCTTTCTTTCCTTCTTTCACTATTTTCTATTATTTTTATTTTTTCCCTTTTTCAGATTTCTTTCTTTCTTTCCATCCTTCCTTCCCACTAGTACCAATGAGGTCAATACATAACAGTAATGACCTCATAGGTGACAATACAGAATATACCGGTTGATGTTTCCTGCACCCAGGGGCCCGTTTCTCAACACATGGACAAGTTAGTCATATCTTTATCCACCAACCACGGAGTTAGTTCCAATCTTACTAAACCTGTTTCTCGAAAGGTTTCCTAACTAGAATACCTTGATATCGATACTATCGGTAGAAAGAGCAGACGAGACGTAGCCTTAGTCACAAAATAGCATAATATTCAAAAAGAAAAATTATGACAAAATTGCAAATATTGTGATAAATTGGGAAATAAATCTTTTCAAAATAATAGCACAGGTGAATTATGCATCATACATACTTAGACCATGAAGACTTGAGCATTCAATTGCAGAGAAAATTAAATTATGAATAATTCCTTTCATGACTAAAAAATCACTTGTGGACGTTGAGATTGGGTACCCCCGGGATATCCAATTTTAATAGTTTACGAAAGTAAACCATAACGGTTTTCTTTGTAAAATGATGATAATTATGCGGTCTTTTACGATTCCGAACGTCATCAAAATACAGTTCAACGAAACATTTTTAACCATTGATACCGAAACATACGATATTTGACAAATTATATGCATAAATTAGAGATAGAATTTATCCAACTGTTAATAGGGGTCTGAAAACACCAAATACGAGTTCAGTTATGGATGGCCTGACGTGGTAGAATATTTATCGATTAAATCATTTTACTATTTCAAAATGAATGGTTTTGTGGCGTTTTACCAATAGTTTTTATAGTTTCTTTGTATTATAATTATCATTGATTGCATTAACATAGTGCTGCAAGTCAGGCGCCATGTTCGGGTTCGGCAAGGTTCGGCAGAAATTTGCCGAACATTGGTTCGGTTCGGGGTTCGGTAATGATAGACTGATATAAAGCTATAGTTCATTCAGGTATACGTAGCGTACCGGTAGACAATTTGTACTTGATTGACTGCATGTGCTCGCGTGTACCTCTGTCACATCAAACCATTTTATCTCTATCTTGTTGACATGAAACTATGAAAGTTATAGCGCTCAACGAATTGTTATCTCGAATTTGATTATCTGATGACAGATTTATTGGGTAACTCACAGTTCTAAAATGGCGACTCTTCCTAGTCGTCCATACCTGGACCACACTTTGGATACTTGCCAAATTAACTACGCTCGTACTCGTACCAGCTAGCTAGGCCAGAATGTGCAGTCCCCTTGTAGCGGGACTCTGAGCTCATGAATATTTATATATACAGTCCGGCCAAACGTGATTGGCAATTGCATCACATACGAGGCGGCCAGCGCCAGTGCACTGAACTGTAGGCATAGTAGGGCCAGGGGCGTGTCGAAGAAAGCGTGCTTATGTAATGCGCCTTTCGCTAATTGGCTCGATGGGTGAACTAAACCACCAATCGCATGTCGCTGATTGTCGCATCGGTACATACAGCCCAGTCAGTCCGCAAGCCCCTGTGTTAATGAGCAAATGAGCAAGATTTATCCAAGTCCTCTCGTGGCTGAATTCATGTCCCTGCAAAATCTCGTGAATTGTGAGACTTTCTTTTTCAAGGAATTTAACCACTTTTTCCTTGAGTAATATTGATTATTTTTGTACCATGGGCAAGAGTAAATGTTACCCTTTTATATTGGTCATTTCTTTTGAATGAAATATTTTGATAAATAAGTGAATTTTTTACCTGAAAAGATGCATCAAACAGAATTTTCTTCCTCTGTTTTCACTTGCAAATTGTGCAACATTTTGTGTTTTAGGCACCAACATTATTTATATCGTCAGAAAGCTCAAACTCTATACTTTCTTACAATGTCACTCTTGATATGTGGCATCTTTTAGATGGGTCAGCAGCCAGTTATTTCCATCAAGATGCAAGACGAGATTTCTGAAATTTCTGAGTAACATAAAATCCAGAGTTCTGATTGGCTGAATACTGTTTTCAAAACAAACAGGCGCGGGTAATTTGAAGAGATTACCACATGGTGAGTGTGACCTTGCAGAGGCCCAGTGTGGGGAACATTGGAATTTGCGTGGGTGTGTGGTCTGTATGACCAATCAGAGCGCAGTATTCTTGTTTTTGAGCTGCAAAATGTACTTGGCCTATGAAAAGCTGGCTGCTGACCCATCTAAAATACATCTTCTTATAAAAATTATATCATATTAAAGCTTAGATCTTCAGCTTTATCATGATTTAAAAATCATTTGTGCCCAAACAGAAATTAAGTGTGAAAACAACTACTTTTGTTGCATGAAAAAAAATATTTTGTTTCATGTTTTAGATCAAAAGTTTTTCCTATATTACAACATTCTTTTAAAAATCCAAACACATGACCTAAAAGAATGATTCTTCTTCTTTACAAAGATACCAAAAACATGAAATTTGGTCAATATTTAGAGCAGCAATGGCCGAATAAAAAGAGGTGTTTTGGTTCGCACCAAGCTCATTAACTATGCAAAAACCCTCTTGTCATGAATATCACTTGGATAAAAGAAGCTACTTTTTCAGGGCTTGCGGACTGACAGAGCCACGTGCTTTGTCTGCTCGCGAAACTCAGCTCACTGATTGAAGAGCAATTCCCGAGATTTCTATGATTTCATTGGTCAGATTTCATTCGACCATGAACATACAGACCAAGTGGGATGCAAAGTTTTACGACTGTAATGGGACAGGGGGAGTAGAGTGATCATCGAATTGTTTATGGTTAATTTGAGAAGTTGATAAGAAAGGGAAAAAAAGTAAAGATTGGGGGTCATTTTCCCCCAAGAGATGAATGTTTCCGCATGGCTTTATCTTCATTCAACTTGTCAACGAGGGGAAGGGGATCTTGCTATATGCTATACCGTAATCATTCATGAGTGTTTGATTTTTATTTTCATCTGATTGTTAATAATAAAAAAGATAACTTCTCATTTCTATATTATTTGTTTTGCGTCTCTCCTTAACAGTCACTCACTTTATTTCCCACTTTCACTGGATCTCTCGTTTTCAAAACTCTTTACTTCTCCCTAAAATCATGAAAACTAGACAGTAGCGAGCCGACACCTCAATAATAATGTCAATCACCTCAATCAGATCTTTATTCTCCGCCGCAACAATACACGAGTTACGATCTTAATCACATCGTATCGTAATTCGTAATATTAATGGTACTTCATCTTTCACTTTCAGTTTATTGAGCTCGTTCATTCAAAATACTTTGAAGATTTTCAAACAAGAATCTTGTTCGCCACCTAAAAACAACAATATTTTAGATAATTAGATTTAACCAATTAACACTCATACAGTTTTGGTTTTCTTTACCATGCTTCGGCGATTCGGCCACAGAGCGAGAGATGATGAAAGCCAGTAAAATGATTATAGCGCAAGCTCGCGCAACGTCATTCATCGGATCTCCTTTCTTAATCAGGGCCGTAAAAACCACAATGTCAACATGAAAATGAAAACAAAGTCTAGTAACCGCAAAATGAGCGCATACTTCCAACATACAATTGCAAAGAAGATTAAATAGAGAATGCGCAAATATAATGATTAGAAAGGGTGTAAACTTATAAGTTTATTAGCTGAAAGCCGTTTTTTTTTTTTTTGCCGAACTTCCGAACCAAGTCTTAGTGTTCGGTTCGGTTCTGTTCGGTTCGGAAGTGCCATGTTCGGCGAACTACCGTTCGGTTCGGCTACAGCACTACATTAACCCACTTGTTTTGTGATGTAATTTCAACCTCTATGATTGATTACGTAAGATTATAATTTTAAAATTTCTATGCGCTTTTGCATGTCATAGTCTACCCACGTGATGCCACTACGTCATTAAGAAAGAAGTTATGACAATGACATGTTCGGAGCTGTCATAAATATTTAGTGAGGTTGTTGTACCCGATCTTGGTAAAGAGGGCTTCATGAAACGGTTAGCGGACAAGTAGCTCACTATCTCCGATTTAGTCAAGAAGTTAGACTTATGACGGTGTTGAGAAACGGGCCCCAGGTATTTAGTTATATTACTCATTAAATACGAGTTGTGTGCAGGTCTGTTCCTTTTTCTTTTATCAGAGGGTGAAAATGGACATGTTATTTGGCCAGGAGGCTCCTAGAGAGTAAAAATCATTTACTAACGTATGCTTAATCTCAACAGAGCCAGGGATTTCTTCCCATTCATCTGCACGTACCGCCAAAAAACCTGAAACTTTCGCCCCCAAGATTTCTACTTTCCTTCTAAAAGATCTAGCCCTAAATCATGTAGATGGGATACAACTTCATTTCCGACATTTCTACGATATTGATTTCATTTTTAACTAAGAATTCATTAAAAAAGCGAGAAAAATGCTTGGCGACAGCACGCAAATCGCGCAATTTATAAAGAACGTGTAGCTGTCTACCGCAACAAGGCTTGTCCCAGGAGTTGGGCCAAATTCGTGAGAAAATTGCCGAAATATCATTATCAACAAAAGAACTGGTGAGTACCGATTCAACATTATTAATTTGTTGAATATTTATAGTCTAGCCAGGCCCATCTATAAAGATTATCACAAATTTTTTGTGATATTCATGCTTAGGTCTCGGCTAGGGCGGCCCAAATTGAGTGGAGTCCCACTTATTCAACATAAAAGTAGGCGTCTAGCCTAGTGTTCCTTCCTTCGATTTATTTCTTTCCTTCCTTCCTTCTTTCTTTCTTTCATGACTTTGGTTTCTTTTTCTTTCTTCCTTCCTTCCTTCTTTCTTTCTTCATTAGTTCATTCCTTCCTTTCTTTCTTTCTTATTCTGATTCTTTCTTTCCTTCCTTCCTTCTTTCTTTCATGACTTTAGTTTCTTTCTTTCTTCATTCTTTCCTTTCTTCTTTCTTTCATGAATTAAGTTTCTTTTTCTTTTATTCATTCCTTTCCTTCTTCCTTCCTTTCTTTTTCTCTTTCTTAGAATTTGACACAACACAGATTATTAGCGAGTGGGACTACACAGACAAACATGAACGACTTTATTAAAGCGATTTTTTAGGCCTACCTTGTACCAGTGCCAACAATGTATGTATTGGTGCCTCGAAGAGTCATAGGTCCAGGGTTACATCCTAAAACTCGAATGATTCGAGCTGAAAGTCGTTCGATATTTGGAATTACGGTACTCATTTTGCCGCAGAAACTGAGATCTTTCTCTGTTCCTCTTGCGCTCTCTCTCCAGTTTCACGCATTTTCTCGGTGTAAAAATCTCGTTTTACAAAATACAACCACATTACTAGTGTAGGCGCCATACAGTAGAGATATCTGCGAAGATTTCCGGTTTGTTTTGTCTTGACTTGATTAAGCTGATAATCATACTGTTCTTTACATTGCAATCGCCGTTGATTACCAATCGATGTGAATTTGTCATGTTTTTCAGATCTGTCTCTGGACCACGGCAAAGATGACTTCAACAAGGTAAAATGATATTTATTGGAGCAAGGATCGGGTAATATGTGTGACGTGTTTTGTAGAAATGAACAAGATTTCATATACCGGTAGGTACCACACACAGATTTGTATATGTGGGCACAGGTTTCAAAAGTGGATTCGGCCTAGCTTAGAAACAACAACCACAACGACTAGATCTAGTCCACTCTTTTTAATTCTCACCAATAAATCATAAAATGTAATATCTTCAAATGAGAGAAAACATATTTAAATTAACAAAACAGCCATATTTGTTCGGTTAGACAACACTCAGTTGACGACATCGCGACATGGTTGATAATTGATTTTTATAAACGAATAGGGCCTATTCGTTTAGCGATTGATAATTGAAGCCATTTTTAAATTATTATTTTGATTGTTCATCATGTTCATGTATTTCAAGACTTTTATTTTAATTTTGTTTTCAATTTGCCTTAGAAAATGTTACGATACTTTGTATGAAAACTTTATAATATATGTAACTTGCATGTTTGTAAAATTGATTACAATTCTGCCTTTGGCTGCGATGATCTTTTATTAATAAACTATTTTATCGATCCTATCTATCTATAACAGTATCATTATCTCATGTCAAAAATCCTTCTCTCTTGTGTAGTATGTTGAAGAGACTAAGTGAAGATGCACTCACTAAGGAGCCTGAAGAGGTGTTTGATCTCCTAGAGAAATTGGGAGAAGGGTGAGTAAAGTGTCTTACTTTGGATCCTAGGGCCGATTGCCCAAAAGGGTCTTTGCAAGAATTGCCTCTCGCGTCGCCCATTTATTATGCGCCATGTGAAACGCATTTTAAATAAAATACCTGCAAACATATTTTATTTGTCGTTTAACAAAATCTTTCTTTATAAAATGATGTGATATCTCTTGAAATTGTATTAAAAAATGATTTAAAAGCTAGCTGAATTTTTTTTATTTGTTTATCTTAAATTTCAGGAACATCCTGCATATAGCTTATCATAAAAGATGGGTGACACGAAAGACAGTCCTTGGAAAGACCCTTTTGTGCAATCGGCCCCCATCTACTTCTAACAACGTGTTACAATTTAATTAAGCTTTATAAATGGAGCATTGCAAGAAAATGTTGAATAGAAAATTGTTTGATTAAAATGTTAAAGTAACAAAATATTAATGCTATTGATTTATTATTTTGAAATAAGACATATGTTTAACTACAACTTAATCGATGACTTGAATATGAAAAGCCAATGATGAGTTGTGTTCAAACATTTTTTATTGAACCAGAGATGAGTTTGGAGTAATAATCTTATTACCAATAAATATTGTCATTACAGAAACTACTGTTGGGTCTCTATTACTGGAAATAATGTCACTCTTTATATG
Organism: Lytechinus pictus; assembly: GCF_037042905.1. Taxonomy (NCBI): domain Eukaryota; kingdom Metazoa; phylum Echinodermata; class Echinoidea; order Temnopleuroida; family Toxopneustidae; genus Lytechinus; species Lytechinus pictus. The sequence continues at coordinate 34,392,492 of NC_087245.1, forward strand.
ATGAAACCCTACCAAAAAAAAACTCATCGACTTTATTTTTGTCATTTTATACTTGTTATATGTGTTGTGTAACTGTGGCAAACACGTTTCTCTATTAAAGCTAAGGCCCCAACCTAGTATAACACTCCTAAGGTCACTCTTCCCTTGTCTCCTATGATGTTCCAGTTGAAATCAAATCTCAAAAGGTCTCCTAAAATAAACAAATATAAATGAAGGAGGAAACACACAAAGTAACACAGATCTTTACAATTGATATCAATGACATCGTTGGCTGTACTTCAAAATCTCACCTGTGCCAATGCAACCAAATCATTGATTAATTCAATCAATTAGATGTAAGGAAATCATTGTGGTCAACCAAATACACTCTAACTGCTATTGATCAAGAACCAATGGAAGCATGGAAGGATGGTCATAACTCATGAGATAGTTCTGCATATTAATAAGTACTATACAATGTTAACATAAAAACTATACAATGGATAAACTAGGAAGCATGACCAAGGGGACATTGAATGAGAGAATGGAATGCAGTGAACCTGGTGAAATTCTGTTGCTATGTCAGGGATATAATGTATGTGGATCGTATTGATTCGATGAAGGATGAGGTCATTATATGGAATATTAATTAACAAATTAGATGTAAACATTGAAGTCTGGAAAGCAAAATGTTAAGGCAGGTAGTGAATAAATCCAGAAAATTTGACTTGCACTAGATGCCTATGAAAATGGCACCAAGGCTTGTGAATAGGGGATCAGCAACCATTTTCGTCACATGTAGATGACCTTCAATTCATTTTTAGGCCCCCAAAATAGATAATGATCAATAATCACTTCAGCAATTCGTTGCATATTGAAAAGTCGTAAAATAAGTTATTTTCTAATGTTTTTTTTTTCCTTTCCCAGTTCCTATGGAAGTGTATACAAGGCAATGCACAAGGAGTCTGGTCAGGTCTTGGCCATCAAGCAAGTACCGGTAGATACAGACCTACAAGAAATCATCAAAGAAATCTCAATCATGCAGCAATGTGACAGCACTTACGTTGTCAAGTACTATGGAAGCTACTTCAAGAACACAGACCTCTGGGTATTTATACAAAATTTCATCACATTTTATTCTTCTTTTTTTTCTACATTGTCTCAGACTTATAGACCCATATTCTGAACTTGGGTTTGATTTAAACACTGGACTGGTCTAAAGTTGTGGTTTGATTATTGAGAGCCATTTATGTCACATAAACCTTTTAATAAAGGAATGGTCCGGGCTGAAAATATATCTAAATAAATAGAGTAAAGTTCAAAGAGCAAAATGCTGAAAATTTTATCAAAATCGGATAATAAATAATGAAGATATTGAATTTTAAAGTTTATCAATATTTTGTGAAAACAGTTATATGCACATCATCATGAATATTCATTAGGGGGGCTGTTGATGTCACATCTTCACTTTCCTTTTTCATATGTTATTACATGAAATCATAAATGTTTCATTTTTCATACATGTATAAATGATGTGTCTCCATTATGATGAAAAAAGTTGCGACAATAGATAACTAATGCATTAAATCAGTTGTCAATCCAATTGTTTTAGTTCTTGGTAGAAAATTTTTGAATAAACCTAATTTCTTATAATAAAATACGAAAGAACAAGTTGGGATATGACATCATCAGCCCTATCTAATGAATATTCATAAAGACATGCCTAGAACTGTTTCACCTGAATAATGCAAATCTTTAAATATTCAATAACTTTGTTATCCGATTTTGATCAAATTTTCAGCATTTTGCTTTGTGAATTTTACTCTATTTATTGAGATATGAATATCTCCAGCCTGGACCATCCCTTTAAAATTATAGCTCAATTTATCAACTCATTGCAATTCAAATCATTCTTAAATGTGTAGAAGTAATGAAAAGACAGTTGTCTCTACCATTAAAGATTGAGGAAAGAGAGCAGTAAACGTAAAGAAAAACTATATCTGCAAAATGTGTAAATTTTTGGCTTCCCATAATTCATGCACTGAGGTAGACCAGGGTACAAATTAAACTGGGTTTCCGAATATGAGCTAAAGAGTTTTTTTTTTTTTTTTAATGTTTTTATTGAACAAATCAAAACAAATCACAAACAATCACAAGCAATCAAAGCATTTACAAAATATTGTATCATTAAACAACAAAAAAAGAGAGGAAAAAAAAAAAAAAAAGGCAGCCTTTTTATATCCAATCTTACATCAGCTCTAATCAGAGCCAAAGAGTTACGTTTATGAGGGTAATTTTTTTTCAAATTAAAGAAGAAATACATGAGGAATCATTTGGATCATTTAGAGGCTATTAATTTCATTTGAATCTAAAAAAATGACTTTTATGTACATCAGTATTTTGTGTACCTTTATAATCATATCAAGTTATATGATAAGTTGTTCATGTTTCGCCAACAATACCTCAAGGATAATCATAGGCAGACTGGGTGGGATTTGAACCCATGACCTCTGGATTAATTACCAGACCAGTGTCATAACCACTAGACCACCGGAGTGCCCTTCTTGATCTGGGTTCTGGATATGAAATCATATCAACTATTTGCTGTTAAATTTCCTGTGTAAGAAAAAAGTATTTTCTTACATAAATAAAGCAGTGAAATGATTTTATGGGATATTCTACATGTAGATCAGCAGGTTCATGTGGATTAATTTCTGTTCAGTGTAATAGATTTAAAATCCCAATCTTACATCTTTTATTTTCATAATTTTTTCATGGAATATAAATGTGAGGATATTGTATTTCACCTCATCCTGTGTTTTGTAATTCATTCGATTCCCCAAAGCTTACTCATACATTGAAATTATAGGAAATATTCCATGAGCCATCTTTTAATTGTTAAGCTATGGTCCAATTTTCATATTTTTTAATGGAATATAAATGTGTGGAGATTCTATTTCACCTCGCCCTGTGTTTTGTAATTCATTCAATTCCCCCAAAGCTTACTCATACATTGAAATTATAGGAAAAATTCCATGAGCCATCTTTTTAAATTGTTATGCTATGGTCCAATTTGTTCATCATGGATTCCACTGATGAGATTAAAAGCTATAGTCCAGGGGAGCGTTTCATGAAAGGACTTGTCGGACGTTTTATCCGACAAGTCATGTATTATCCGACAATTACCATAGTAACAGTGACTCTCAGCCAATCAGAATTACGGAAAGTTGTCAGATCAGACAACTTGTCGGACAAAAATGTTAATGAAACGCTCCCCAGGCCCTGGTAATAAATCTTGAAAGTTATATATCTTGGGACTGAAGGAGGAGGGGGGGTTCTGTTCATATACAAAATAAAAGTGTTCTTAAAGCCCTCTGAGCTCTGATCAATCCCAAGTGGCATGGACATTTAATTGTACATGTTATGAGTTCACTGTATTTTCTTCTCTTGTTTCTCCTGAAGATTGTAATGGAATATTGTGGAGCAGGTTCGGTATCAGATATCATGAGAAGAAGAAATAAAACGGTAAGTATCTGGGTGCAAATGTAAAGGCTTATAGATACTAAAATGGTTAAGTTAAGTTGTATCTCGCAGAGGGAGCACAATAGTATAAAGTACTAAGTATGTATTAGTCAGGCCAGTGCACACTTTATGATTGCTTGGTGCCCCAATTTCGGGATGATATGTTGCCTTTGAACATTTGATGTAAACGTTGGATCATCAGACATCCTATAGTCAAAGTTCTGAATAGTTATCTATTAAATTCAAGCTCGTACTCTTCCTCTCTTTGTCTGTTATCCATTCAAATTTGGATTTTCTGTAATTTTACTGTATTTGTCTTTTTATGTTTCTGTTTTATTTAGTTGAGTGAAGCTGAAATAGCAACTATTCTCTACTCCACTTTGAAAGGCCTAGAGTATCTCCATTTCATGAGGAAAATACACCGAGACATCAAAGCAGGAAACATACTTCTCAACAATGAGGGCAATGCTAAACTCGCTGATTTCGGTGTTGCGGGGCAGCTCACTGTAAGTCCTTGAAAAAGCCTTCTCCAGCTTTAGATTTGTGCTTTTTCGATTATTGCATTTTCTTTCTATCTACGTACTCTCCATTGTAATGTACTCAAACTGCAGAGTTGCAATCTCATTTTGAAATAATGTATTTAATGATTTAACCTTGCAGCAGTCAAACTTTAGGATAAACTGTCTCTTGAAATAAGATTAAACTCTCCTCACATTGATGATTGAAACTAATTTTATTTGCAGGAGCTCTTGATCATCTCTTTTTTTTTAGAATTATGTCTCACAGTGAAAACAATATATCTCTTTAATTAAGAATAATTAAAAAGGTATGCTATAATTATTAACAAAAATGTGAATTTGGCAGTTTCAGTCGACGATGGAACTTCCTGTGCGCAGTGTTGTTAGTCTTTTACAGAGTGTCTCTTTTCTCTTTTCTTGCATCAATCAAAGCATATTCTATTTTGCAGACATTTGTAGCAAATTTTGCACAGAGCCAAGTCAAGGGGGAAAAGAATAGCGTAGATAGATGATCTTCATTATTTCCTTCAGGATACACTGCTATAAGAAGGAATCATATTCAATAGAAACGGAAAGGGTAATCTCCAAAAACAATTTGTCTCTAAAGCATGTTTAGCTGATCGTGTTTTTTTTTTTTTTTCATTGAAGGATACCATGGCAAAGAGGAATACCGTGATTGGTACACCATTCTGGATGGCACCAGAAGTCATTCAGGAGATCGGCTACGATTGTAAAGCTGATATCTGGTCATTAGGCATCACAGCATTGGAGATGGCAGAGGGAAAACCGCCCTATGCAGAGATACACCCAATGAGGGTAGGTATATGGTGTTGAAGATTGGCTACGATTGTAAAGCTGATATTTGGTCATTAGGCATTACCGCATTGGAGATGGCAGAGGGGAAAATTGCCCTATGCAGAGTTACACCCAATGAGGGTAGGTATATGGTGTTGAAGATTGGCTACGATTGTAAAGCTGATATCTGGTCATTAGGCATCACAGCATTGGAGATGGCAGAGGGGAAACCGCCCTATGCAGAGATACACCCAATGAGGGTAGGTATATGGTGTTGAAGATTGGCTACGATTGTAAAGCTGATATCTGGTCATTAGGCATCACAGCATTGGAGATGGCAGAGGGGAAACCGCCCTATGCAGAGATACACCCAGTGAGGGTAGGTATGTGGTGTTGAAGATTGGCTACGATTGTAAAGCAGATATCTGGTCATTAGGCATCACAGCATTGGAGATGGCAGAGGGGAAACGCCCTATGCAGAGATACACCCAGTGAGGGTAGGTATGTGGTGTTGAAGATTGGCTATGATTGTAAAGCTGATATCTGGTCATTAGGCATCACAGCATTGGAGATGGCAGAGGGGAAACCGCCCTATGCAGAGATACACCCAATGAGGGTAGGTATATGGTGTTGAAGATTGGCTACGATAGTAAAGCTGATATCTGGTCATTAGGCATCACAGCAATAGAGATGGCTGAGGGGAAAATTGCCCTATGCAGAGTTACACCCAATGAGGGTACATTATGTAGGTATATGGTGTTGAAGATTGGCTACGATTGTAGAGCTGATTTCTGGTCATTAGGCATCAGTGTTTGAATTCTTGATGTTATGGTGGTATGCAATTGATACCTCAAATTTCTTCATTATTATCTTGATGTATGAATGACCACCCTATCTGTGCGTAGCTGGAAAGGTAATATTGATTCTGAATCCTAGAAAGTTGCTAACTGCTTTTAGTGCATTTCATTTCCTGATTTTATAGTCGTCCTCTGTATGGAATGATTTTGATTTCGGAAGCTGAATCTTGGACAATTCCCCCGTATACATTGTCACTACATCCGACTTACCAAGTACTAGGTGGGATGAATATTGTGTGCCAAAGACTAATAAAGTGAGATCCATATTTATGAAAATAATTTCCCTTGTGTGATTAGTATTCATGTATGTATATATTTATAACCACTGGAAGTGGGGCAGAAGGAGTATTGCCACAGTTATCCAGTTAACTGCCCCTGACATTCCAGTGGTTAATTTCTATTCCTATTGTTCATTCTTTGATATTTGAATTGAATGTATTCATTATGTAATTTTCTTTTTGCCAAACGAATATTATACTAGTAGTTGAGCAGCTATCTAGTTACCTCTTTTATCCAAAAATGACAAACTCAAAATTCTGGTCAGAGTTGGTTGCAACATAATCACAATATGCCTCTGTCTTGAATTTCACCATCTCGTACAGGCGATCTTCATGATCCCGACAAAACCTCCTCCTACGTTTAGAGATCCTGAGAAATGGTCTCAAGACTTCATTGATTTCACATCCAAGTGCCTGATCAAGAGCCCAGAAGACAGAGCAACAGCAACAGATTTATTACAGGTAAGTGCTGGTCCGGGCAAGGTGCCACAAATCAAAGTTCAGGGCCCCACCTTACAAATAGTTACAATAGATCTGGGCCCCGTCTTACAAAGAGTAACGATTGATCCAATCAATAGTAACTATGAAAATCCATCAGTGTCATAACTTTTTTCCAGGAAATTTGCAAAATGTCCTTTGTAAACAAAGGAGACCACACCAAAGTGTCAAGAAATCAATGAATTTATGGATATACATTCATATCTACAATGTATATATTTTTTTAACAAACATGCATTTTATATGTTGACTTTGCTGGCTTTCCATAGTTGCGATTGATCAGATCATTTGCAACTCTTTGAAAGACGGGGCCCTGATCAACCTCAACTATATGGAAATCCATCAATGGCATAATTTTTTCCTCCAGGAAATTTGCCCAATGTTCTTTGTAAACAAAGAAAAGCACACTAAATTCACAAGAAATTGAATAGAAATATGAATAGACGATATATCTCGAAAATATTTTGAACAAACATGCGTTTCAGATGTTGACGTGGCTGGCTTTCCATAGTTGTGGTTGATCGGATTAATTGCAAGTGTTTGTGAGACAAGCCCCAAGAATATCTGTGTATTAAAATAAATGCCAGAAGAGTTAACAATCTGTGCCGGCCACACAAAAACATTGTAAGCGTTCACAGAGCTCTAACAGTAGGCCCAGTTTCATCTTTCGTATTGTGATATCAAGATGTGAATAACTTGTTGTTGTGACATTAGGCATCCCTGCAACTATACCAGTTGTAACAGGGCCCGTGTTAGCGGATTGTTAGCACTAACGATGTGTCTGTGCAGCGGGTACTGAACATGAGTTCAACCTGAATCAAAGGAAAAGACATCCAAATTTTTAGCTGTCTAGATTAAAAAGGGGGTCAAGTGATTCTGGGAGAATAATTATAATTTCTGAGAAATTGAAAAAAACTCTTTAAGTATCATTGACCTTAAATTCCAATCCCTTAACTACACAGATTCAGGTCAATCAAAATTTTAGTTTGAAACAAATCTATCGCAACTCTTTATTAGACGGGGCCCAGAAGTCAAACATGAGCAAAATTCCAGCATGAAAAAGTTTTGATATTCCATACAAAATTTATGATAAACTAGAGATTGAAAAACTGTTTCTGAAAACAAAGCTCGATTATTCTGCTTTCTCTGTGTATCTAGCACCCGTTTGTTAGGGATGCTAAACCAGTTTCAATTCTCAACACTATGATCAACGAGGCCAATCACATCAGAGAGAGAGAAAAGCTCAAGGAAGATGATGACGATGAAGGATCTGTGAGTATTATGAAATATTGTCTAAAAATAATAAGGTTTTTCTCTCTTTTTTGTGTGTGTTTTGTGTTGAATGTGGAGTCATTTTAAAAGGTCAGGTTCAGAGGCAGTGATTTTCCGTTTCTTAAAACATGTAATTTAATTACAGGCTTGATTCAAAATGGAAATTTCATAGAAAATGCACACAGCAAACAGCATGAATTCTGTGTTGCAAAGGTATTAAGTTTAATGAATTTTTCCTTATGAAAAGAAAAGGACCACAAAGGAAATTTTTTTTTATTTACCGCTATACCGAAAATCACTGTCCCTACAGGTTTACTACAAATATATGTCTCATTTTTTGTTGAGTAAATGTGTGTGTTTACGTTTCATTAACTCATCCAACTGAATATTCATGTCTCCTCATGGGTACTAGAGGCATGTTCTTTGCTTGGTTGTCCATTCATCCATCCAAGTGTGAACAGGTCCAGGGGCCGTTTCATAAAGCTGTTCGTAAGATAAGAGCGAATTTAAAAAAATTTAAGAACTACTGGTGAACCTTTCTTACGCGCTAAGCCATCACCAATGATGACCAGTCGTTCTTAAAGTCACTCTTAACTTACGAACAGCTTTATGAAACACATACGTTGGCCACATACGTTGCTTCATGGGAAAGGGTCCATGCCATGTGGGTAGAAAATGGGTCCAAAAGATATTCCCTTGACATCACCGTGTCTCAAGAAAAATGTTTCAGATTTCTACAAAAGGGAGCAAATGGCATATGAACTGTTAATGGTTTTAAATGATGTGTTCACCATTTAGAATTATGTAAATTGGAGACACACTTTGCTTATTTACAGGAAATTGCATCTACGGCACTTGCTTCCTTTTGTCAGATTGTGATTTTGAAGGACTGCTACTACAATGCAAAGTAAATTTCATAAGAAAATTTCTTTGACTTTAGCTGAATTATCCTTAAAGATATCTTAGAAGATGTCCAATTAGATTTATATATATATATATATATATATATGATATAGACATCAACAATGGGTGACATAGCAGGAAAGTCACTCTGAATCATTTATGAATATAGAGTTGATATCTTTTTAATAAATGTTTGACAATAATAATCATTTGTGTAGTTGTTCCAACAGAATCTAACATAATATACAACAGAATGACATGTTGCATTAAAAATATGATAGAATACATAAGGCTCCCCCCCCCCCCGATGCATTCTCGAAGGTGCCTTGAAGGAAAAAAAATGGAATTTAAAAATTCCTGTATCGAACTCTGGGCAATGTAGCAGGGGATATCTTAAACATCATATAGTTGTATAAAAAACAAACAAAATCAGCAAATTATATGCTTAAAGTCAATAAATTGCAAAATTCATATGAAATCAGACGTTGCTAGCATGTCTCAAAGAAATAGCATGCAAATGAGAGAAAATAGCAGAAATTTTGTGGAATAATTTGCATTGAGAAAGCTTTTGCGGAATGAATTAAACGGTAAGTTTCAAAATGTTGTTTAAAAAAAAAACAGTGATGGAAATGAAGTTCAATCTAATTTACATTGTACGGAATATTCTGTGTTGTGATGTAGGCCCTCATCATATGTAGATAAGGCTTGTTTAGACACTGCGTGACAAAGTTCAGGAAAAAAGTTCAACAATATTGTTTATCATCCTGTACATGTAATTGTACTCGTAATTTTGGACAAATTTCCTTTTTTTTCAGATTTAATTGATGCATATACTTAATATTTATATACATCAGGGCTCCACACTAACTCTTTTTTTCTACTGGTCCAACCTGTTCATGTCGGACTGGTCAGTAGATACCCAGTTTTTCCATTTTTTACTGGTCCGCACCTCAAATTTACTGGTCCCCCAAAATGAAGAAAAACATAAAAAAGACTTTATTTTATTTTCTGGTCTTTTATTGCTTCTATTGCCCCCCCCCCAAAAAAAAACAACATACAAACAGTACACACACACAACATAATTCACGAGAGCCATATCTCAACTTTGGAGAGCCATTTTTATCATTTACAAAAGTGGAAAAAATATAATTTTTATCAGTTAGATATATTTTTTACTGGTCATGTCTGACCAGTAAATCTGGCTATTTCAGAAAAGTTCTGGCCTAACTGCAATTTTTACTGGTCTGAGACCATCGGACTGGTGCCAGTGTCGCATGCTGTATACATAGTTGAGAGATTTTCTGCACAATGTCTTGACAATAAAATGTTGTTTGGCTTTAATTCCAGGCTTAAGTTTTTTTAGTGGTGTCTGTACATATACATGTTCACACTAACATTTTTGAAAATCATTAATAATTTGATGTGCAGTGACATACATGTACAATTTGTATTTCTCCCTAACATGTGTTTTCTCAGGATTTTGAGGATGATATATACACCATTGTGGTAAGGTTGTGCATGCGTCAAATGCGAGAATCATGGAATCATTCAGCATAATGTTCCCTATAGAGGTCCTCTGTCCGTTAAAAAGAACAATCATGTTTGCGATTGCATCAGGGCATATGCACTTGTCCTTGTCAGCGTTCATTTTCCATCCAGTTGTTAAAACAACCAGGCATGATGAATTCAGATCGAGTATTTATTTCCAAATTCATTAAGTAGAACACATAATAATGAATAAAATATACATGTATTTTAGATTTAATGTGCATACTGTTACATACACCAGTGTCTGCCATTTTGCTCAAAATGTATTTCATAGGAAAATGGATTTCAATGCACTTAGAGATATCAAACAGGTACATTGTCTGGTATGGCTATTATTTAGTATGAAAGCTGTTGTTGATCAACTGCACTGTTTGAGAGAAGAAATGTTAAAAATTATACATTTTTGGTTTCATTTGGTCTTTTTAATATGTGGGTTCTAAAACCTGGATTATAATTCTGATTTATATAATTGTTCTTTACTAGGAGCATGTTAACATGTGAAGAGTTAAATGTATATCAGAAATAAATAAAATTAAACACTAATCTAACATGATTGCTCTACATGTATTTAATTACAGAACATAATGTAAACAAGCTTAGATACTTAAATATAAGAAAAGTTTAGATATTTTACTTATAAGACTAAGATAATGATAACAGTTGTAAGGTCCTCGTATGAAGCATTTTTGTGATTAGAAATGCATAGATTATTCATATCAAATAATAACTACCTGTAATCTAATAAAATAAAAACTAATCTGATTGATCTATATTTATTTCATTAAAGAACATTTATGATGTAAACAAGCTTAAAAATAAGAAAAGTTTAGATATTTTACTTATGAATGAGAGGATAATAATATTTGTAAGATTGTCATATGAAGCATTTGTATGATTTGAAATGCATAGATCATTCATATCAAATCTATATGAAAATAGAAATAGAAATTAATCACATACATACTGTAGAGCTCAATTCCTTTCTTTTCTCCCTTGTATCAAAAACCAATTTAAGAGACTGACAAGATAACAATGAAATGTACAACATGCATGAGGATAAAATGCAAGTTTTTTGTGATAATTGCTTGGTATAAAAAAGAAGCAATCATATGTATGATTCTACATCCTGTTTAGTCATACTAGGGAAAGACATAGGTTCAAATTCACAAAGGTGGTTTTGAAAACCCACGGTTATGTCCATGGTTTATGCAGATTTCCTGTATAAATTACGCCTACATGTATTTTACCGCGTATATTAGAAAATGTCCAATGCTGATGCGCGCTTTTGTCACAGTGCGCCAAACTGATGCCTGTTGCCGTTGTTATCCACGCTATTTTATTAATGAGTCCACTGTTTTGAATTAATGAGTCCACTCTTCAGACAGTAGACTCATGAATGAAATAGCGTACCGTATCTAACCATGGTAACAGGCGTCAATTTGGCGCACTGTGACAAAAGCGCGCATCAGCGTTGGACAATTTTTATACACGCGCCCGATACCCGCTAAATTAAGCGTAATTAATACAGGAAATCTGCTTAAACCATGGACTCAACCGTGGGTTTTCAAAACCACCTTTGTGATTTCGGGCCATAATGTTTTATTAAGATTTGATAGAATCGGTCATTGATATTTGGCGACATAACATTCTTTTGCATGTGCTGCATTGTGTGCATGATAAGATCTTTTGATTTAGGATAATGAATTGACCAAGGCCATTTGACACAGAGCTTCATTGATACTGATTTTAAAGGGATGTTCCGCGCTGAAAATATTTATATCTTAATACATAGAGTAGAATTCACTAAGCAAAATGCTGAAAATTTCATCAAAATCGGATAACAAATAATAAAGTTATTGACGTTTAAAGTTAAGCAATATTTTGTGAAAACAGTCGTCATGAATATTCATTAGGTGGGCTGATGATGTCACATCCCCACTTTCCGTTTTCTATAGGCCCCAATTACACAGAACGGAGACCGTTGAAAGACCACTGAAAGACTTAAAATTGATGAGGTCTTACAGCGGTCTTCAAGATCACTGAAATTTGTCATCTCTGTGGAATGGCTCAGAAAGACCCCTCAAAGAACTCTGAAAGACTGATGGATATTTCTTGTCTTACTGGTCTTAGAGTAGTCTTTCAATGGTCTTTCAGAGATCTTTTATGCAACAAGTGATCTTTCAGAATTCTTTCCATGGACTTTGCCTGGTCTTTCAATGGTCTTTCAATGATCTTTCAATGATCTCTCAGGAGTCTTACAGTGATCTCTGCAAAAATCTTGAGAGACTGCCGAAAGATCATTGAAAGACTATTAAGACCTTTGAAAGTTCATCGAAAGACTGCTGAAAGACCGCTGAAAGACCACTGAAAGACCATTTTCTTGTAAGACCGTTGTAAGACTGTTTTGAACTGTTTCAAAAAGTTTTGGAGCCCATGAAGACCACGAAGACCGCTGAAAGATTGGTCAGGACTCGTGTAAGACCTCAAAGACCATTGTAGGTTCATTGAGAGACCTCTGTAAGATCGACCAAAATTCATGGTCTTTGAAAGGTCTTTCAGCGGTCTTGCTTTATTACATAAAATCATAATTTTTTCATTATTTCATACTTGTGTGAATAATATATCTCCTTTATAATGAAATAAGTTGCAGCAATAAATATCTAATGCACTAAATCAGTTTTCAATCAAATTTTTCTAGTTCTTGGAGGAAAAAATTTGAATAAACCTAATTTCATATAATAAAATACAAAAGAACATGTGGAGATGTGACATCATCAGCCCACCTAATGAATATTCATGACGACTGTTTTCACAAAATATTGCTAAACTTTAAAATTCAATAACTTTTTTATTTGTTATCCGATTTTGATGAAATTTTCGGCATTTTGCTCAGTGAATTCTAATCTATTTATTAAGCTATAAATATTTTCAGCCCGGACCATCCCTTTAAGGTTGATGATTATGTGTTATTGTACACAATACTCGATGCAATCAATCTTAAAGACTTTGATCTGATGCAAAGGTTTGTATCACAGGACCTTAAAGGGAAATCCAGCCTTGGCCATAAAATGTTGTGTTGGGAAGGAGAAAAATAAATTAAACAGAATGGTGAAAGTTTGAAAGAAATTGGTCAAGCAATAAGAAAATTATAGCTGCTTTAAAATGGAGATCACTAATACTATGTAGATTTCAAATTGGCAACTGGGTAAGTAAATTATGACAAGGGGCGAGGACAACTTTCCCATAGGCCATGTACTTTATTATCAGGGATTTGTGGTTTTCTCCTAAGTACCCATTCCCCTGGGGCAGTAATCTAAATATAACCCAGGTAGTATATTGTTTTATGTTCTCATGAAAGAAAAATATAATTTGAAATAAAAATTTTGGGAAAAATGACATTTTAGCCATAATATGTATTGGAGTACATGGAAGAGTAGTCCTTGCCGTACATCAATATAACATCCCATATGTGGCCAATTTGAAGTCTCCATGGGTATAGTGATTACCAATATTTACAACTTTTAAAATTTCATAACTTTCTTGTTGTTTGTCCAATATTGTTCAAACTTTTACATATCAACTTGTCTGATTTTTCTTTTCCTTATAAAAACAAGTTTTTATTTGGGTTGGATTCCCCTTTAAGTCAGTAGTGTAATGGAGTTTCAACTGGAATAGACCAGTTCGTAGTTAACTTACTTCATGGACAATTTTGGTCAAATGACCTTTCATTTCTTTCATTGTGATAGGCAGATTTCAAAGCAAGATATTACATAAGCATGCCTTACATAGCCAGAAAGAAATTGAATAGACCAGGTGACTAGAATAGCACACCAATGAACACTATTTTGTTGCATTACTACTTTGAATGCATGTTGTATAATATACTGCCAAACTGAAATACCAGTCGTTCGTGGAGTCGTGGACACATTGTTGTTTTTTGTGGATGTTAATGAAAAACACAAAAAGAGAATAATCAAGACATCAAAGTTGGTGCTTATCTCATTAAATTTTAAACCATCATGTCACTTTAGTACAAATGACCTTCGGGCTTCCTCTCTGATCATGCGCAGAATCTCCTGATCATGCGCATAGTGGAACTACGAACTGGCTTATTGAAGAGTCTAAATTACCACCTGAATCAAGCCAACCCCAAACTGAGATCAACTTTTGAACTCATTTTAATGAGTTTAACATCCATAGGTGGTGCATTCATCTCAAGGGGATGTATGTCACAAGTTGATATAATGAATTTTGGAATGTCTTTAACATAATATAGGATTTATTTCATTTATAAAACGTAGTTGGGCAGAGTGTGATTATGAAAATGTAAGAAATTTTGTCGTTTAAAAAGATAACATATTTGACTCTTGAAATGTTTATACCCTTATTGCCATTACTTCAATACAATACAATATACAAATAACAAATAGGCATGAGTGCGAGATTTCGCATGAGGTGAAAGAAAGATGCTCTATTCAACGAGGCGTTAGCCTAGTTGAATAGAGTGTTTCTTTCACTGAATGCGAAATCTCGCACCATTGCACGAATAAGAATATTTGCTATTTGTGTTGTACAACGCCTCAGAATCTAGCGAAAATATGAAAAAAGAAGAGTTTTTCCCTGTAGTAATTTATGAAAAGGGAGCAAAAATTTTTAAAGCAAAAAGCAAAATCCCACAAGCGCACGTGACCTAGGGCAGCATTGCGCTTGTAGCCAGCAAGCTATACGCATATTTCACCTTCATTTCTTACTGAGCGCAATGAATTGAATCGCAATGGGACGTCACCTCTTCAAGCCGTGCAACGGTACATTTTGGATGGTACGTCGTGTGTGCAACGTTACGAATGTTTGACATTCAGTCTCCCATTTGCTTGCGTACAACAAGCTAAGTAGGTGTTGTACAATACAATATAGTGCTCTTCACAATTATTGTATCACATCGCTTTTGTGTGCAAAATCAAAATGGTGAAAGAAAAAAAAATACATACATAAATAACAAGTAAATTAACTATTAAAAAGAAATGTCTTTAATGACCGCTGAAATGCTTCCAGATATGATGATTCACAGATGCAGCGGGGTAGCATCAGGTCCATGTTCAAAGCAAGCATTGGGCATTGATCCTTGACCCCATCCTGACTTATTCCAATCTAGACCTTTCAGTTTCCACTATTTAGGCATACTGTTTCAAATGTAATTGTAAACTTCATTTTCATGAGATAAAAACAATTTTCATTCTTTCATATAATCAGTCATTTTATAAGAAGTACTGGCAAAGGTTAGAGAGTAATTTACATTGATGTATGTTTGTTTGTTTTTCCGGGGGGGGGGGGGGCACTTTCATTGACGAGTGGATACCATGCGCAACCAAAAAAACACGTAAAAAGGATGTCTTTTTCAAGATACATGTAGGGCACGTTACGTACGTAACGTAATAAGGGTGTCAAAAACACTAAAATAATGAAAAAAGGGTATCTATTTGGCTATGAAAGCTATGTGTTTAGGGTCAAATTTGCAAGGGTATAAAAAGACTAAAATGTTTCTTATAAAGGATGTACTTTTTGCCCCAACACTCCGCGTTTTTTAGAGTACGATTTGCGCGAGGTGTGGGAGGTGGGGCCATATACTAAATCCAATGATGTAGGAAAACCGACGACCGACGTCCGTGACATAACAAATTAAAATATCGCTATACTTGTTTAAGGGTTCAATTTAGGGAATACTTGCCAAGCGTATCGTTTTGTTTCCAATACTTGTTAAGGGTAGGGTTTCACATGCCAATACTTGTTAAGGGGTGCATTTCAGAATATGGAAAATACGTGTTTAGGGTGCTTTCCGAGACCCCATGGTCGCGCATTGTATCCACTCGTCAATGGAAGTGGAAGTTTCTTCAAATATTCACATTAGAGAGTAGGCCTATATCCATGTGAGGTACACTTGTATGGGGTAGTGATTTATTTCTTGAATGATTCTAATTGCCAATCAACAATATTCAGTGTAAAATACATAATTGATAAGCAATAATGATTATCAAATATTATTTTTACTGTGCGAACGCATTTGTTAAGGAATGAGCGAGACAATGGAGCATCCTGTATGTGTTCAGACGGATCTGATATGAAATCTCTTATATAGCGCTTTTTTCCCTCAGCAGTCTGCAATCAAGAAAACTGGCAAAACAGTCCAAAGACTGAAAAATCCAGTTTACAGTATAAACAAAGGCAAAATACAATATTCATAGTGATGAAATATAAGCAAAAAATTACGACCAACCATATCATATTACACAATCATTAAATATATACCAGGAAAAAAAACCATGAAATTTTTTTTTTTAAATACCATTTTGATCGATGAAGCATGTACAAACGTCAAGAAGTGTGAAGGTGTAATTCGAACAGAACGCAATTAGGGCATTAAAATTTCATTATTGTGGTCAAGCAGTTCTGTCAAGTATGATAAAGTCGGGTTTTGAAATGGCAAATTAACGTTGAACATTGCATTCTTTCTACTTGGTTGTCATGGTTACTAACCAGGAGGAAGAGGAGGATACGGAGGTTAGACTGGTAAGCCAATCAGAATTCAAAGAATTTAGTATGCCAAGGAATCAGTCCAGGAATGCTTTTTTTAACAAAGTTATTTTCAGCATTGCATGCTTCCTAATTTCAGTTGACTCCCACACAAAAATTTGTGTAACTTGCTTTCAAAAGCTGATCCATGAATGTTTTATTTTGCATGTTTTTTTAAGTTGTTATTGGAATGCATATGTATCAAAGCAAGTGTGTGATTAATGATGTAAAATAGGATTTTTCAGTATTTTTCCTTAATTCTAAAATGCAAACTTCATACATTGTTTTTTATGATATTTGCAGTAATTATGATTTAATTATATTGACTAAAGTTTATGAAATGTATATCATTCATGATATGGTATTTTATTTCTCTGTATCGTACATACATGTACTAATGTTTGTCATAAAGTGATAATTTTAAGATGCATCTATTTAAAGGGGAAGTTCACCCTGACAAAAGTTTGTTGTAAAAATGGCAGAAAAAAAATAATAAAAAATAATTTGGAGGTTGAGGAAAATCCACCAAAGATTTAAAAGTTATTAGAATTTTAATATTTTGATTTGTGATGTCATATGCAAGCAGCTTTGACATATATCATAAAGTAAAAATACAAATCAATAAAATGTCATTTAAAAAAAAAATTAAAATGGTTTTTATTTTACCTTTAATATATCAACAAATTATTGTACACCCACTCCTGAAAGAAAGAAAAAAATTTCATCATGAACCATAACAAAATTGAAATTTATGCATTTTATATTACCATAACATATGGGGCAGCTGCTTGTATATGATGTCACAAATCAGAAAGTTAAAATTCCAATAACTTTCTTCATCTTTGAAGAATTTTCCTCAAACCTTCATCAATATATTTTATTATTTTTTTGATATTCTTACGACAAACTTTTCTTCAAGGTGAACTTCCCCTTTAAGAATCAAAATTATTATTTTTATCATGTATTTATTTTGGTTTAGTTGAAGTTTGATGCTAATGATGTATAACTAAATCAAGAAAATGTTATTTAATGTTCTTTTTTTAATTTTCTTTAGTTTATTGTAAAGAAATGTGCATCTTTTTCCTTGCATATATTAAAACTGCTGTATTTTTTCTTGAGCAAGTCTTTCTTTTCAGCAAGCAAATTTCTGTAAATTAATAATTAATACTTTGGCAGCAGGACTTTTTTGTTCAAAATATCAAGTTGTTATGTATATAATATTTCTTCATATTCCAAGTTAATTTACATCTTTATCTTTCTGTGGTGTGATACATGTAGATGACTGTGCAAGGGTTTACATTGCTTTGTAAATCCCTATTCAGAATACGCATGTATACCAATTTTCCATATTTGATAGAGCAAATCCAAATATTTAGAGAAAGCCAAAAACTTTTATCCATATGACCCTTTGTCCCTCTTTTTGTGAAAGTTTGTCCATAGGTTTGTGTAGATAAGTTATCAATGTCCCTATTTTCAATGTGTACTTGCAATGATGGTAGACCATGAATATGCATGGTAGCATATACAAATTGATATACAGAACAAGCAAATTGGTGTTATCAGAATATTATTTGTAAATGGTCAAAGGACATGCAAGCAAAAAAAAAATAGTTTGTGTTTAGAGACAACATGCGACTGTGTAAGAAAGCCTTTGATCTACTGTATACTCTGAAAGGTCTTTCTAATAAAGAGATAAAATCAATTTTGACTATTCATGACTGATATTCATTTCTTTCATATAGAAAATTATTTTCAACCTATCATTATTAATATTGCAAAATTTTAAGAATCACCTTAAATTAATCACTCAGTCTGTTTATAAGACAGCACCAGTGTTGGATCTAGCCAGGTTGAACACAATACCATTTCAGGGGGCCGTTTCATAAAGCTGTTCGTAAGTTAAGAGCGACTTTAAGAACGACTGGTGATCCTTTCTTACGCGCTTAACCATCACCAATGAATATACCATTTACCACAAGAAAGGATCACCAGTCGTTCTTAAAGTCGCTCTTAACTTACAAACAGCTTTATGAAACATCCACCAGGGGCCATATTTTTTTATGCACAATAGTCGACCTCTCAAAATTGTTGTGTCCAATGCGGCTGGATCCGCGTCTGGAGAGCACCAACTCTTTGTATTTTAAGAAGCAGATTGGTTAAAATTCATATTTAGTGATTTGGTCAATTTCTGTTACAAATTGCTACAATTAGCTCATATTGTGGCTGATCTATTTGAATTCTTCAAGAAGCTGTGAGCACCGAAATCGGTAGCCTGGTTTACTAGTAGCTGGGGTAATATAGGTATGCCTTGAGCATATTGCTTGGTCCTATAGCTTAAAACATACACTCAGTTGTTCAATTAAATGCACCTGTAAGTGTATGTCAAACCGTGTACCATATAAAGTTACTATTGAATTTGAATATTAAGTGTTTTTTTATAGTACAGCCCCACATGTTGCAAAATCTGTTATACTTTTCTAACTCTACTCCTTTTATCTTTCATTTGATGACAGGATGATGAGGATGTTGACAGTGGAACCATGGTAAGAGGGAAAGCCCCCGTGATCGGTGATGACGACAACGGTACCATGATCATCAGTGGCTCGGCAGGGAACACGGCAAACACCTTCATTGAACATGAGGACGTAACGGACATTGATAGTGGAACCATGATTGAACATGGTACAATGATTGATCATGATAGTGGTGAGTTCACAGAACTTTGTTCACTATTATATCCTTGGTTACACTTCGTAATTCCGAAGGTTCGTAATTCCGAAGATTCTTTATTTCGAAGGTTCGTAATTCCGAAACACGTAAATTGCCTATACCTCGATGTTCGTTAATCCGAAAACATAAAAGGGTTCGTTAATCCGAACATTTGTGGCGTTATTCCGAAGGTTCGTTATTCCGAAGGTTTGATAATCCAAAAACGAAATAAGGTTCGATGTTCCGAAGGCTCGTTAGTTCGAAAACGAAATAAGGTTCGTTGTTCCGAAGGTTCGTTAATCCGAAAACGAAATAAGGTTCGTTGTTCCGAAGGTTCGTTAGTCCGAAAACCAAACAAGGTTCGTTAATCATTACGTTTTCGGACTAACGAACCTTCGGAATTACGAACCTCATTTCTTTTTCGGATCAACGAACCTTCGGAATTACGAACCTCACTTTGTTTTCGGACTAACGAACCTTCGGAATTACGAACCTCATTTCGTTTTCGGGCTTACGAACCTTCGGAATTACGAACCTTCGGAAATACCAACCTTCGGAATAACGAACCTTCGGAATAACGAAGCTTCGGAATTACGAATGTATGCGATATCCTTGATACTGGAGCTATGATAGAACATGGTACAATGATTGATCATGATAGTGGTGAGTTCACAGAACTGTTCACAGAACTTTATGCACTATTATATCCTTGATAGTGGAGCTATGATAGAACATGGTACAATGATTGATCATGATAGTGATGAGTTCACAGAACTGTTCACAGAACTTTATTCACTATTATATCCTTGATAGTGGAGCTATGATAGAACATGGTACAATGATTGATCATGATAGTGGTGAGTGTATAGAACTTTATATTGCCCTCTCAGTCTTTTCATCCTATGGTATTCTTTTCTTTTGTGTGACCAGGACATGGGAAGTCTTCAGGACAGTTACCATAGTAACAATCAGACCCCACTGCTTGTCAGCCAATCAAAATCGAGGAAAGATGTCAGACTAACAACTTGAGTTCAGTTCTGAAAATCTAATTTCTGAGCTCTCAAATGATGTCAATTATGGAGGCGATCATATGAAACACGCTAGTGCATTGTTAGGATGCACTGCATATTTTATTTTAACGCTCTTCTATTGTGATTGGCATCTAAAAAACTTATTAAAAGTTACATATATTTACATCCCTGTTGGGTGTTTCATAAAGCTGTTCGTAAGATACGAATGACTTTACGCACGACTGGTGATAATTTCTTGTGCTATGTAATATCCTTATGTAATTGAGTTATGACATAAGAACATGTTCCAGTCGTGCGTAAAGTCATGCGTAACTTTACGAACAGCTTTATGAAACATCCACCAGATATGTACATTTAAACGCACTTATTTAGTTATTTTGAGATTTGAAGAAACAAAAATTCTGTCATTCCAGTTCATATTTTACATCTTTAACTGACTGTCAGTCTATGCCAGAGATACAGTTTCTACACAAAGTGAGTGCATCCTTCACAAAAAAACATATTTCACCGTAGCTCATCATCAAAATGATAAGCTGGTATAAAGAATAGAGAACACCGGATAGGATACCTCATTTTCTTTTGACAATAAAGCATTTGTTCCTATTAAAAACAAAGATCCATACATATTGTGTATATTTTTTGTATAAACATACATGTATCCATAGAGGGTATGATGTACATTGTGTACTCACTCCTGAAGGATATTGTACATGCTCAGAGACTATTGCGCAATAATGGTTTGGACATCATCTCACATGAATGTTGTTTTTTGCATCATTTAGGGACCATGATAGAACATGGCACAATGATTGACCACGATAGCGGGACCATGATCGACCACGATAGCGGGACCATGATCGACCACGATAGCGGGACCATGATCGACCATGATAGCGGCACGATGGTGGACCACGACAGTGGGACGATGATCAAACATGGAAGTTTGAACGACCTGGAATCCAATATGGGCACCATGGTTATTAACAATGATGACAGCGATTCGGGTAATGACGGAACGATGAAGAGTAAGTATGCATTAAAAGATCCTCCTTATTAGGGGATTAGTGGGGCTATTAGTGCTTGATTTCAAGATCAGTTATTTTCATAAAGTTTAAGTTCATTTCTACTGAAATGTACAAACTCTGCGTGAGGGCCTGCTGGGCATGATATCGCATTTCATTCAGTTCCGGTTATTTATTCCTGTAATTTTGTTGTGGATGTCATGATTTTATGTAAGTTTTTGAGACTACGCTACTTATATGTTATACTCTGTCATAGAAAATGAGTTTGCTATTGGTAATTGTTTTATCTGGGCTAAACGCTTTAGTTCGATATTTTATATGAATGTTGGTAAATAGGTTTTTGTATCACCTTAAACTCTGATATATGATTTCACTCTTTATAGGAACAGATACAGCCAAAGCAGACGCCTACAAACCTCAGTTCCTAGAACACTATGAGAGACAAGATGAAGCCAAACAAGCTAAGATCTCCTCACCTCCTATCAATCCATCTAACGCACCCACGGTACCTTCTAATGCCCCTATGCACGTTGCCCCTGGTAACCATCGGGTGAGTGCTCCTCCCCCTGCTAATCAAGAGGCCCCACCCCCAAAACCACTGCAATTCCACCGGCCATTCAACGAAGCAGACTTTGATTTTGTGAGTTTCTGTTCTTTTCATTTGTTTTTTTTTTGTTTTACTCAGCTTATTGCTTTGCTATGATTTTGTTCCACTCATCTTAAACTAACATTAAGGAAGGTTGTGATGTACATGTAGTCTAGTGAAGTACTAAAGTTTCAGAGCAAGAGAAGCTAGAGTTACGGTTGACAGGATTTTGAATTAGTTTAGAAGTCCACAAATCATTCATAACTAACACTGTTTGTGTATGATTTCAGGCGACGTTTTCATGAACTAATTCACCTCTTTTTCATGGTCACTTTGTAGAATAAAGGGGGTGGGTAGATAGAGGGTATTATTGAAGGGAGAAGGTATGTGTTGTGGCTATGACTTTTGTCGTTCAATAAGAGGATCACAGTTTGGAATCCCTGGGCTGAAATTGTTTATATCTGAATAAGTAAAGTAAAATTCACAGAGCAAAATGCTGAAAATTTCATCAAAATCTGACAACAAATAGCGAAGTTATTGAATTTAAAAGTTTAACAATATATTGTGAAACATAAACTTTATATGCACGTTTCCATGCATATTAATTAGGTGGGCTGATGATGTCACAACCCCACTTTCCTTTTCTATACGCCCGTACTAGACGAGACGTATTATGGTATCATGATTGGTGTTCGTCTGTCCATCCGTCCATTAACTTTTTGTTGTAAACGCGATAACTTCAGTTTTACTTAACCTAGGCTCATGTAATTTGGTGTGTATGATACTAGCATGGATCCCAGGAAGCCTCTTGATTTTGAAGTCGAAAGGTCAAAGGTCAAGGTCACAGTGATATGCTTTTATTTTACCCTTCTAAAGTCTTTGTAAACGTGATATCTTTAGTGTAATTTATCCTAGGCTCATGTAATTTGATGTGTATGATACTAGCATGGATCCCAGGAATCCTATCGATTTTGAGGTCCAAAGGTTAAGGTCACAGTGGCATGCTTTCATCTTACCCTTCTGAAGTCTTTGTAAATGCGATAACTTCAGTTTAACTTTACTGAGGCTCATATAATTTGATATGTATGATACTAGCATGGATCCCAGGAATCCTATCGATTTTGAGGTCAAAAGGTCAAGGTCACAGTGACATGCTTTCATCTTACCCTTCTGCAGTCCTTGTAAAGGTGATAACTTCAGTTTAACTTAACCTAGGATCATTCAGTCAGTCTGCAAGTCCCCATGTTAATGAGCAAATGAGCAAGATTTATCCAAGTCCTCTCGTGCCTGAATTCATGTCCCTGCAAAATCTTGTGAATTGTGAGAATTTCTTTCTCAAAGAATGTAACCACTTTCTCCTTGAGTAATATTAATTATTTTTGCACCATAGGAAAGAGTAAATGTTACTCTTTTATATTGGGTTTTTTTTCTTCATATTTTGAAAAATAAGTGCACTTTTTACCTGAATAGATGCCTCAAACAGAATTTTCTTCCTCGGTTTTCACTTGCAAATTGTGCAAAATGTTGTATTTTTGGCACAAACATTATATATACAGTATCATCAGAAAGCTCAAGCTCTCTACTTCCATACAATGTCACTCTTGATATGTGACACCTTTAAGATGGGTCAGCAGCCAGCTTTTTCCACCAAGATGCAAGACAAGATTTCTGAAATTTCTGAGTAACATGAAATTCAGAGTTCTGATTAGCTAAATAATGTTTTCAAAACAACAGGTGCGGGTAATTTGGTTAGTGTGACCTTGCAGAGGCCCAGTGTGGGGAACATTGGAATTTGCATGGGTGTGTGGTCTCTATGACCAATTAGAGAGCAGTATCGAGCACTTTTAGAAATGTACGTCCACATAGTGGACTGGTACGAGATGACGTCATTTTTTGGCCTGCCATATGCCTCACGTGTCCTCACACACGTCCACGATCAGAATCGAGAACCTCGCCACATCCATTTGCGGTTCTCCCAAATCATAGACGACGTGCACGTGAGTGACGTCATTTTAACTGTTCAAGCCCAGCATGAAGATCAACCTTTCCCTTTTAAAACACAGTTTTCAGCGACTTTTCACAAAATTTATGTAAGTTGTACGATGCATTATGTTTATCATATTTGAAATTGCATTCTGATCTCCAAAATATACATCGAAATATATCCTAACTCGCGTAAAAAGGAATCAAAGCAAGTGAAAGGGCACATGTGCACAAGTTGCACCGTCGCATCACCCGACCGGGCCGCCAGGCGATGGTGCGCCAGATCTTCCGGGTCGGGCAGCGTGTCATGACCCGCTGGTTATCGCGCTGTTTCATGTGGACGTACGTACACGTACAAGTCGAGTGAAATCTAAAGTATTCGTATCTGTAGTGAACAAGGGCAAACGATGACGTTGACTCGAAGGATCAGCTGGCTGCTGACCCATCTAAAATACATCTTCTTATAAAAATTATATTATATTAAAGCTTAGATCTTCAGCTTTATCATAATCTAAAAATCATTTGAGGTCAAACAGAAATTAAGTGGAAAAATAACTTTAGTTACATGATAATTATTTTCTTTCATGTTTTAGATCAAAAGTTTCACCTATATCACACAATCTTTTTAAAAATCCAAACACATGACCTGAAAGAATGATTTTTCTTCTTTATAAAGATACCAAAAAACATTAAATTTTGTCAAAATTTAGAGCAGCAATGGCCGAATAAAAAGAGGTGTTTTCGTCCGCACCAAGCTCATTAACAATGCAAAAACCCTCTAGTCATGAATATCACTTGGATAAAAGAAGCTACTTTTTCAGGGCTTGCCGACTGACTGCATTTAATTTGGTGTGTATGATACTAGCATGGATCCCAGGAAGCCTATTGATTTTGAGGTCAAAAGGTCAAAGGTCAAGGTCACAGTGACATGCTTTCATCCTACCCTTTTAAAGTTATTGTAAATGCCTTAACCTAGGCTCATATAATTTGGTGTGTATGATACTAGCATGGATCCCAGGAATTCAGGAGTCAAAGGTGAAGTTTCCACTTTTCTTACTTGACCAATAACTCAATTTTCCGCGTTACAGGCGGGCATATTATGTGCTCGCCTTAGTGACACTCTTGTTTTATGTTATTAGAGGAAATCATAATTGTTTCATTTTTTTCATACAAATGATTGCTTCCCTTATAATGAAGAAAGTTGCAGCAATGAATATCTAATCCACGAAATCAGTTGTCAATCCAATTTTTTTATTTTTAGAGGAAAAATTTGAATAAACCCTATTTCATATAATAAAATACAAAAGAACAAGTGGTGATATGACATCATCAGTTTGCTCATTGAATATTCATGAAGACATGCCTAGAACTGTTTCACCGGAATAATGCAAATCTTTAAAATATCATAACTTTGTTATTCCTTGTCAGATTTTGATCAAGTTTTCAGTGTCTTGTTTTTCTGATTTTCCTTTATCTGTTCAAATCATTATTTTCATCCTGGAGTACCCCTTTAAGCAAGAAATATACCTGCAGTGGTGCTCAGAAGTAAGTGAACCCCACGAGAAATTGAACATCAAGTTTCACCATGTTTTAGATATTTAATTGTGAAGTCTGGTGATGAAATAATTACATTCAATGAAGTTTGTTTCTCTGGGCTTGCCAAACATTGTAGTGTTGTCTACATTCAACACTCCGGACGAAGGAGTGCATTTTGTGGTGGGGTTTACTAACTTATGAGCACAACTGTACACTGTTCTACACTCAACCTAATAGGTACCTGGTAGGATTAATGTCTTGACTGCACAGGCTGAAAACAGCAGCTAAAGCTGGGGTAGTAATAACAGTGTGCCTCAGATTATATTATTTGTAAAAAGATGGCGCTGTATAAATGCCGATTAGAAGAGGTTGATGAAAATGCCAAGACAGAATGGTTTGATAAAAGGAGAGCATGTATGCTGCTAGTAAGGTGTGGTTTAAATAGGGAGTTGTTGATAGTCTGCTTACGATTGCATCATAGGCCATTTTCTGATGTGGAAGCTTGGAAGTCCCAAGCATTTTGTGGTTAAAGAGATAGTATCATCTCTTAAACCATAAAAGGCTTAGGAACTTTTAGTTTCCACATCAGAAAAAAAACAAAGTATCAGATAAGTTTGCCCATATTAAAGATACCCCCCCCCCCTTCAAATCAGTGCATGACAAGACAAAACCAAATTAAATGCTCTCCTCTCGTGATGGGAACCGATCAATGTCCATGGTCACATTTTTGTCTCTCCCCACCAGAGGTGAAGGCGAGACTTTAGGGATCCAAATGTCGTACGTCACAAACATTATGACACAATAGTCTATCCACAATATATTCTAGTGGTGCCCCAAAGAGGAAGTAGGCAAGAAAAAACAACTTTCAGATAAATCCTTATGAAGCCCCATTTTTTAATTTTTTTTAAAGAAGACTATGAAATGTACTAAAGAGATAATCTCTTCTTTGGCACAGACATGTGTATAAGCTTGAATCAGTTGGTACATGCATGAGAGCCTTTCATTTTCTTATTTGTTGCAATGATTAAACTAACACTGATTATCATCAGTTGAATCGGCCTTGGAAAAGTGGAGATAACAGGTTCTGTTCACACGAGCTCAACCCACAGTGTGTGGACTATAGTGTGAACCTGGCAGACCATGTACTATAGGGTACCGAAGCGATGACGTCGGTTGCCATGGTGTCATGGCGGCCTGGTTCTAAACAAATGAACCAGGGGGCCATTTCATAAAGTTGTTCGTAATTAGGAGCGACTCTACGAAGGACTGGTGATCCTTTCTTACGTGCTAAACCATCGCCAATTTTTATACACCATTTACCTCAAGAAAGGATCACCAGTAGTTCTTAAATTCGCTCTTAACCTACGAGCAGCTTTATAAAACGGCGCCCTGTTATGACTCTCAGAATGATGGTAACAACCAGGGACAAAACACATCACCATTTTGCAAATACAAATGTGTATAGACGATCGTGCAGCTGCGACTCGGTTTAGAACCAGCCGGATCGTTGTCATGACATCGTGATGTCACATTTTGGTACTCTATAAAGTAAAACAAATGTTTTGAAATATATGTGCAGACATGTGATCAAGAACTATGAAGAAATGGATTTTCCCTGTAATTGATGTAAAGATTTGGGCCATCATTATGAATATGGTATCTTTGCCATTATATACTACCATGGAAATCTTGGACCTGATTGCTGTTACCATGGAAATTCTTGTAATGGAAAAATAACCGTAATTGTAAGTTTATATGAAATGATACCTCTACTTTTAATCATTTCACGATGAGCGAACCTATTGTTTAGGTGCAGGGGGCAATCTATTGTTTCCACTCCCCCCCTCCCCATTTGAATAGTATGACATCATAATGTCTACACCCATGGAATCCTTTACATTACTTTACGCTTGGTCAGCCACTTGGATTATGACGCAAAGCAAAAGTCGCATCAAAGAAGCAAAGATTTTGCAGTCAATCCATTTACAGGATTTGACATGCATTGCTACATCATGAGAAAAGAGGAATTATTATCCCTCCGATTTAACTAGTTCTTGATGCCATTTGTCAGTATCTAATCATAGAAGAAGAACAAATAATGAAGGTTGGAGGATCTTTCAAGAAAGGGGTTAAAAAATAACCAGGGCATGAGTGATGTTGTGTCTCGCCCTCTTGTGAAAATAACTGAAAATATCGCGATCTCCTTTTCCAACAGAATCGTATCAAAACCTCATTGTGAAAATACCTGGTATAGACTGGAATACCAAATCAAATTTTAGAAGGGCAATTTCATGAATTGCTACGTCTTTTCACCTTCCCCTGTACCTACTCTAATGACATTATTGCACCAATTTTTTACATGCATGAAGGTTAAATGTGTTTGTGGGTGCACTGCAGTCTAGCTGAGGGCTCTAGAAGATGAAAAAGTTAGAGAACAAAGTGTTAGTTAAATTTAGAGGAAAATTCAACATTTTGAAAATAACTTTCACCCTTTTACTCCTGGGGTATTATTTTTTATACACCTGTTCTAGACGGGACGTATTATTGTATCACGCTCGGTGTCCGTCCGTCCTTACCATGTGACCTACAAAGGCATCATAACATGAATTTACCCCCAAGTGCATATATCACCCAAGTTTGGTTGCCATTGAAACATGTGCAGAGTTATGTATTGATCATTATTTTTTTAATGAAATTATTGCTAGCCAAAACTAAATCTTTCTTCAACGGATCAATCCTATGGAAGTCTGGGAACGTTTAGTTTTTGTCTCGCCCACCGGAAGTGAAAGTATGAATAAGGGATCCAAACGTCCGTCTGTCACAAAAATTATGACAGATAACTGTGCAACTGTAAGTCACTTTTCAACCAAACTTGGGTTGTAGATGTAATAAAGGGGTGTAGTCGGCTGTCATATGGTAAGGTTTCAAGCTTTCAAACATTAAAGCTCATGTGCAAGACTCTCTTATGACACATAACCTTGTCTTACTCATCAACCATACTTGGGTTGCAGATGTGTTTAAGGGGACCTGCATGTTATGGTGCAGTAGGCAGTCACTTCATTTAATTTCAGGTCAAAGGTTACAGTTTATGTGCAAGACTCTCTCATGACACATAACTCTGCAACCATGTCTCACTTTTCAACCAAACTTTGGGACACTGACCTCTGAACATAGTAAATCTCCTGCCATACATGTAGGCATTCGTGTACATGTATGTACACATGGGTATTCTTAATGAATACACCTGATCATCAAGCAATTTCGGTTTATGAAAATAAGATGGTCATTTGATGGTTATTGAATAACAGAAATGCCCAAAACCATGCTGAAAACATAATTTCTTGGCAATACTGTGGCTATAAGTGTTGTAAAGGTTAGAAGGGAATTATTCATCATTGTAGTGGGTATATATTATCAGACTGCATGTCAACCTGTTGCAGTTTGGATAGTAAAAGCATGCATGGTCCCTGATGGTACTGATGAGGTAGTATTGGTCTTGAGATTGCTCCTTTCAAATTGGCTGAGCTTAGTGACTTAGTCAAATCTTTTATGAATAATGTAAGTTGTGGTTTTGATACCCTTAACCTACTGTATTTTACTTAAATCTTTCTCAATCCTCTTACTGTTCAGTTGAAGCAGCTATCAATAGATGAATTACGGGAGAGATTAACGTCGTTAGATCCCCAGATGGAAGCAGAGATTGAGGAGCTTAGGAAGCGATATCAGGAGAAAAGGAGACCGATCATTGAAGCCATGGAGGTCAAGAGAAAGAGAACGCAGCATTTTTAATGGTCATTTTCTTACTTGTTGCAGAATCAATGCCATATTTGTTCATTTTGTATTGTTTCAATGCCCCCCCCCCCTCCCTTGAAAGGGGAAGTGATATTTGGAGTCTCAAATTGTAGTGTAGTAAACAAGTGACTAACCAAGTTCATGTGTCAAAGGTCAGGGGTCAAAGTTGTATTTATGTCTATGATATCTGGGATCTTCTTACCATTATCTGGATTCCGCAACCTATTCAAATATGGGTGTGAAAATCATGATTTGTTTGATGAATTGGTAATTCAAGAACATTATCAATTGCTGACAGACAAGGATAGATGCGAGCCAATAACACATACCTGTATGAACAGAAGCGGGCAGGCCAGATATAATCTGAGTAGCATAGATTTTGACATGATTAAAATATGGTAAACTACATGTACTTCTAAATCACAGCAACATTCGCTTTTCGATCAGATATATTTTGCCCGGACATATTTCCTGTAATTTTGATGACATAATAGTTCATTCCTTTAAAAAAAAAAATGAATGACTTTGGTTTCGGCATTGAAATTCATTCCTGGAAAATAGTTGAATGATTTAGTATTTTGTTTGTTTTATAGCCGGTAGATATTTGTAAAAAAATCTCACAATGGCATGAGTACGATTTGACAGATAGAAGTCGCTCATGGTTCATTTACGCTTAAAGGAGAAGTCCACCCCAACAAAAAGTTGATTCGAATAAAAAGAGCAAAATCCAACAAGCTTAATGCTGAAAATTTCATCAAAATCGGATGTAAAATAAGAAAGTTATGACATTTTATAGTTTCGCTTAATTTCACAAAACAGTTATATGCACTTCCTGGTCGGTATGCAAATGAGGAGACTGATGATGTCATCCACTCACTATTTCTTTTGTATATTATTATATGTAATATGGAATATTCTAATTTTCTCCTCAATTGTCAAGTGAAATAACGATTAATTCCTCCCTGAAAATGTGGAATTAGCATTGTTTAATACTCTATGATTCAGTCAAGTTGGTACTTATTGTAAAATCTGTAAAAAATGAAATATTGTATAATTCAAACAATAAAAGACAAAAGAAATAGTGAGTGAGGGACATCATCAACTGTCTCATTTGCATGTCACTGAGTTGTGCTTATCACCGTTTTGCGAAAAATAACCGAAACTTAAATAGAGTCACAACTTTTTTATTTTACATCTGATTTTGATGAAATTTTCAGCGTTATGCTAGTTTGATTTTTCTCTATTTATTGAAATCAACATTTTGCTGGGGTGGACTTGACCTTTAATGGTGATCTGATGATATTTGGGGTTTCCAGTGTCAGAAGTTAAAGTTGAAAAGATCATCAAAATGGCTTGTTCTTGCGTTACCTGAACACCCAATAGCAGAATTGATATCAAATTCAAACTGGATTGAAATATCTCAATTAGACATCTAGCCAATCATGTAAAGGTTACTGAACTCATTAAAAGGCTTGTTTTGCAATAACCTGTGAAACTTCTTTGAAGAGAAGTTCAAAACAGTCCATTTGATAACACAAGAAAAGTAAAATATGTAGGAGGTAGTCTGTTTGGATTAACTGCCGGTTTAATTTTGAAAACAAATCTTTCGATAAATGATTGCATAATTTGTTCTTGAAAATTCAACATGAGCGTATTGATATGTTATTTTCTGTGAAATAGGGAGTATTTTCTGGCATATTTGAATGGGGTTGAGAATCCAACATATGTTGCAATATAAGAACAAACAATTGAAAGTAATAAATAATTCAGAAAAAAAAACATGACCGTCCTTATAGCTCCATATTGATTACTTCTCCTGGATTGCATTGCTATCACTTTGTACCATGTCTTTTGTTTTTGTATCAGATGTATTTAATGTACATACTGTAAATATATTAGATTATTATGTAGAAAGAAATTATTTCAGTCTCTCCAGTTAGAATTGAGAATTTAGTGTACTGAAAAATCTTTTAACGGGTGTGTCACAAATATGTGTACGATACTCTATCATAAAAACATCTTAGGATTGTAATTCTTCCTCTAGATTTAAACAATATTTTGTGTGAAAAATCACAAAAACAGTAACCACTTCTCATTTAAAAAAATAAATAGATAGAACAGAAAACTAAAAAAGATGTTGTTATATTTGTAGTATGAGTACAAATTAAATGTAAAATAAACATAAGATACACATGCTGATAGCCTGAGGATAAAGAACGAAAACAGAACACATTATTATGAAAAGCAAGTCTTTGAAGCTTGTATATGGAAATTGAATACTTATTGTTTGTACTCAAGGATGGTTTGACTTGTTTTCTCCTTTCCTGTATTTTTTTTATACATGTCTCATTTTCATAGACCCCTTTCCTATTTTCATCCTAGTTAATGGAGTCCATTTGCATCCAACAAGTCTGGTTTCTTTTATCTTCACCTTCCTTTCTTTTTGCTTCTTACCTTTTCATGTGTGTATAGATAATGAATACCTGTTATGATTTTTTTTTCTGAAACTAAAAAAAAAGCAAAATATGTGTCAATTAAAGTGCAAATAGTATTTTAATCTTCCCATCTTGTAAATATTTATGTAGATTACCATAATATCTGTTCTTGTTCAATCTCTTGAATTACTCTCTGAGAACAGGTAGTTATATAATTTGTGTGTTTGTAACTCTGTATATTTTTGTTTGGTATTTGTTCTGTTTCTGTGCTACATTAACCTTACAAAGTTACGTTATAGGTCTACAAAATATTCCCATTTATTTAAAGGAAAGTATTCACATGTATTTCGGGTCGACACTGCGCTTCTTACTGAGGGCTGTGAAATTTGATGATTATTCAATGAAACATCAAATATTAAGTAGCATCCATTACAGTTTGATTGAAACATTCCTGTTTCATTACAAGTGTTGTTGTAATGATGCAGAGCATTGTGGCCCAGTGGACTAGGCTCCGGACTTTGAAATAGAGGGTTGCTGGTTTTTATGCCAGCCATGGCATAATCTCCTTCACCCCCCCCCCCTCCCAAACAATAATAATCCACATTGTGCTGCACTCCTCCAAGGTGTGGTTAATGGATGTGTGGCAGGGGTTTTCGGGGGGGGGGGGCAGTCAAATGTATTGCTCTACACATGCGTGACCAAATTATTTCCAAACACCCCCCTAAACAAGTTTTTCTCTGTGTGTGCAAAATAACAAATAACCCACTAAACAAGTTTTTCGCAGGCTTTATCTATACATTTTGGCCCCTAAACAAGTTATCGCAAGAATATGACCCCTAAACAAGTTTTGTATACAATCGGGAAGAACCCGAACACTTTTCAGAAACGAGGAGGAAAAAGCCTTGGGGAAAAAGCTAGGGGAAAAACATGCCCTTAACACGTTTGGTTAGTCTTTAAAAAAAACTTTGGAAAACAATACCCTAAAGTTGACCCCATGATTGACCATTCACCAG
The DNA here is from genome assembly GCF_037042905.1 of Lytechinus pictus. Lineage (NCBI taxonomy): Eukaryota > Metazoa > Echinodermata > Echinoidea > Temnopleuroida > Toxopneustidae > Lytechinus > Lytechinus pictus. Next base: position 34,425,336 of record NC_087245.1, read on the forward strand.
TCTTTCAAAACCACCCTTTTTCTTGAAAATCAGCATTTTTGATACCCTTAACAAATGCACGCGCGGACCACGTCCAAAACTGAAAAAAAAACCTTTAAACATGCTTTTTATGTTACGCATGTCTACAGCAATATATTTGGAAACCCCCCCCCCCCCCCCCCCCCGGGGGATTTTATTCTTTGAAATGCCTTTGCGCTGTAAGAGGCTTGCCGGGCGCTACTAGGGTAACGATGTCCGAGTCCCCTTGAGAAGCGCAGAGTTATGCTACAAGAGGTACATGATATATGCACTACACAAGAACTGAATTTTATCATTATAGTCATTGGTTTCATTGGAAATTGGAATTGCTGGTCTTCATGTTTACAGGAGTTATATTATTTTTCTTGATCACATTGTGGCGTATCCTGTGTACTGTATGGTGATTGAAATAACTTTTGATTATATGTAAACAGAGTATTTTTATACTAGTGATGATGTTTTAATGTAATTTTAGGCAGTGATAATGTAGTCACTTGTATGATATTAACCGGGGGGGGGGGGGGGTGTTTCACAAAGATTTAAGTGTAAAAGTCACACTTAAATGCCTGGTTGCGTGCAGTATAAAAGGCATGACCGCATCGGTGAGATCATGTTAAGAGGATGTGCGCTACTGCGTATTGCATATCATGCATGCATGGGGCTACTACAGCTCCATGATGTATGCGTCAGCATTTAAGTGCGACTCTACGTCATACTTAAACCTTTGTGAAACACCCCTCCCCTCTGGAGAAAGCCACTGTTTAGTGATAGCTCATCCTCTTATGTCTAATCTTCCCTGGCCTTGTTCAGACTTGGGGCTGTTTTAGTAGGAGTAAGGTCGGTGGAAATGGCGGAATAGTGCCGTCCGTACGACAGAGTTTGTGATAAGTTACTCCAACCTTGCTCCGACCAAAGCCTTGTTCATGGGTGTGTTCCTTTTTTTTTAAATGGATTAAATTTCCAAAGTCTCATTCAGACGCGGGGGATCCTGGTAAGATTAAAATTCTGTCATGAATTGATTAAAATTCAAAAAGATCTTTAAATTTCTAATTTAAATTTTTCGACCCAGATGTAGACTGTTTTTGGTCAAAGGAAGGGTACAGAGATACTCTAACGTCAGCCTATGTCATTGTATCTTTGGAATTTTAATCCATTCACAATAGCAGTTTACTCAGACTTGTATCCCACTCCTGATCAAGGCTAATGTCTGATAACATAGGGCCTGCTTTTTAACACTCCTCTTTAATAGTCCTTTTTTTAAATGAATATAATGAGCCTCTTCTATGTCCTGGGTTTCTCTTTCAAGCCCTATCCTTTCCCTGGCATCTTTCATAACCCCTGATTATCCTCATGGGTGTCTCCTGTCAGCTCTTTGTTCCCCTCTTTTGATCTCTTCTAGTAATCCGTTAATTCCCTTTATGCTTTTATCTATATTCAAGATCGTTAGTCTGGGGTTCTGGTTGAGCAGTTTCATCCACCATCCAGAGCTTTCTATGCCCTTCATGTAGGTCAGCGTGGCCTGTGCGTGATCAGGGCAAAAATCTTGAGTTGGAAAATCAATCTTAAATTCAGACTGATATAAATTTCATATCTTTTACCTATATTATTTGAGAACAATGTCAATTTGAGTTTGATTTGAATCAATTGCAACTCTTTGTGAGACTGGGGGGCACAGGGACGCCACTCACTTTCCAGGCAAGAATCTAAACTGAATTGAATCTCTGCAATGTATTATCAGGCTAGTTTAACATGTGTCCCAGAAGTATTTCAGGGATGTGAGAGCTCACCTTTTTAGCTAATTTCAGCTAGTTTTGCTTTTGATTTTCAGCTTAATTTTAGCTTTCCTCTTTCCAATTACGGGAGCTCTTTCAATTTTAACTTTTTTCAGCTCTTTTTGTGATCGCTCACACGCCCCTGATATTTGTTTCGATTTACACTCAACACTAACAGTTTGTATCAGATCTCTTCTTCAATTTGATATCGAATATGTCGGTAGTGATTTGTTCAAGCATGGCATATTTTATGATGAATGATATCCGAACAACCACTTATGACCATCAAACCTGTACTTTCTCTTCATTTCTCATAATTATAAAGTAACGATTGAAAATGCTGTTTCCCTTGTGATTAATGTATATCCTCTCTCTATTGTGCAATGGTTTGGCGGAAGAATGCCTTAGTAATGTTCCAGTTTCATGATAAATTATTGGACCACTTTACTACTAAGACCCCATACGGTATGGTCTAATAAGCTGTATATCATTATTCCTAAACCATCATTTTGGATTGGGTGTTCACAGTTGAAATTACACAGGTTTAGTGCATGTGGTAAAGCTGTACAAACGATCCCTTCTATTGTTGTAAAGTCACCCATTAAAGTTTTTTTTTAACTGAAGCTATTTTCTTATGTCAGGAAATATTTCAATTTGGCCTTATTTTACTTGTATTTGGATGTAGAGACCACACACTCAGAATTTACCCCGAGTTTGAGAGCTAAGTACATAATGTTTTTAAAAAGAATTCTCACTAATTCTATAGCATTGCAGTTAATTCTAATAGGTGCTCAAACGTTAGTAATATCCATTTAGTTAATATCCATGTCTGTAAGGAAGTGCTTGCCAAGATTCCTTTATCATGAATATAAAAATATGTTAAGGTGTTAATTGTAAATGGCTAGAAAATATTTGATGCTGCATCTGGTTGTAGAAGTTTAGAACATGTCATACAATTAAAAATTCATATTACATTTGTTCACAAACTTTGAGATTTCAATTGAACTACCAAACAATGTGTAGATGAATTTAACCTTTGAGCACTGTAACTAGGGGCTTCCAATGAAGAAAAAAAAGCACCTTCAGTTGATTACTAGTTTACACAAGCCACTTGTGTTACTATGTCAGTGCAAATATCATCTTTTGTTTGGTATACTTGCAGCCCCCAATCGAGAATTACCATTAAAAAAAAACATCACTCGAACTGAATAGATAGCTTACTATTAAAGTGATTCAGATTTAAGAATGTTTCTTTCCTAAGTACCTATAGTGACCAGGTATTCCATCAACCTGTTTTAATTAATGAACTACAATCCTTGCAATCTGCCTTGCATGTACATTACCTTTTGCTATGTCTGGCAAGCTTTCAGGTTGTCAAGACCAACTTTTGTTTTGGGGGCGTACTTGCAGCCCCCAATTGAGAATTACTATTAAAAAACAGCACTCAAACTGAATAGACAGCTTACTATTTTTAAGTGATTCAGATTTAAGGATGTTTCTTTCCTATGGACCTATAGTGACCAGGTATTTCATCAACCTGTTTTAATTAATGAACTACACTCCTTGCAATCTGCCTTGCATGTACATTACCTTTTGCTATGTCTGGCAAGCTTTCAGGTTGTCAAGACCAACTTTTGTCTCAAAAGTATGCATAAAATCTGAGCAAATATAAATTGGTCCTTTGGTCATACAGACATGATGTTCACGCATTGATAATAAGTTGATGGATATTCTATCACCCCCCCCCCCCTTCAGACAAGTTCTTGCATTGTACAATGTTTGGTTATACAATGTTTTTTATTCTTAAATTGATGCATCAGTTCAGTTTATTGAAGCACATTGCATCTGAATAGCCACATATCGTATTTCGCGTATAATATATCCTACCAAACACATGACATTTTCAGAATACTTCTTCAAAATGTCTTAAGGTTTTGAGATCGTTTTGGGCAATTCTGTAAAAGTTATGTTTGCTGGGATACAATGAGTTTGTGCATCCAAACACCAGGAAAACCAAAGGAGAATTGTTTGATAACTGGTAGGTGTTTCATAAGATACCAAGGATTTTACAAACGACTGGTGATCCTTTTGTAGGCGCTTAACCAACAGCAATGAAAATTACGTGTATATCATTTACCACGTAAAGGGTCACCAGTTGTTCATAAAGTCACTCCTAACTTATATGAAACACTCACCAGATCATCAACATGTTATTAAAGGAAAGGTTTTATTTATGTCTCGATGCATAGTATGAAACGAAACCAGTGACCCGTCGCCTGTATGATAAGATGTTGGTCTATTGAGTGTGTTTGATTTGGGGTGTACTTTTTCATTTTTTTTAATTCATGAAAGAATTTTAGACAACTAACATTTCATGTGGATAGAATGATCAGCTTGGTAGGTAAGCTAAGAAGAAGTTATTTAAATACGAGAGAAATAAAAGTACATTTAAAATGATTTTATATATAAAATACAGTGTGTTCCTGGTTTTCTGTTGTATGTGCTGATTACACTAACAGTCTTGAGCCCAATACCTGTAATACAACGCATTATCAAATCACATACACAAAACACAATGGTTCAAAATTTCATCAAATCCTATTTTACTTTTTGGTAAAGTCTCCATAAGTGCGTGTCACTATCCCAATTCATTACTTGATTACATAAAAGTGTGTGCCCCATTGGGGTTATGATGAGAAGGGTATACTAGCACATCAATGATGTGGAGCTCATCCGGCATCTTGCAACAAAATTTAACACAATTTTAAATTAATTTCAGCCCAGTTGACGATGTAGTTAATTATATTGGTGACATAAATTGAGGAAACAGAATTGAAATTGATGAAGAAATGACAGAGAAGAATCATTTTTCGGGGGATTTATGAATAAATTTTGTATAAATTAGCATAATATTTTTTCTAGTCAAATTTTTTTTCAAAATTCTGTGTGGAACCTTGGTGAACCTCATGTAGCTCTCAGATGGAACACACAAAAAAATCAAAATCAGTCAACAAATAAATAAGAAGCATTTTTTATGAGTTTTGAAAAATATGCATAAATTAGCATATTTAATGAATTTCAAGATTCTGTGCAGAAATTTTGAATATCCCACCTAGTCCCACCTAGTGCTATCATATAAAGCAAACAAATTGAAATCGGACGTACGAAGAAGAAGCATTTTGAAATTTTGTCAACAAACAAAGAAGAGGCATTTTCTGTGATTTGTGAATAAATTTCGCATAAATTAGCATAAAGAACTTTCTACTCAAAATTATGTGTAGAAATTTTGGTGAACCTCATGAAGCTCTACCAGATGGAAGAAAATAAATCAAAATCGGTCAAGAAATGAAGAAGCATTTTTGTTAGTTTTTAAGAATATGCATAAATAAGCATTAAAAAAATTTTTAGTCAAAATTTCAAAATTCTGTATAGAAGTTACCGTACATGTAGGTGAACCTCATCATGAAGCTCTACCAGATGTAAGCAAAAAAAATATCGGTCAACGAATAAAGAAGTATTTTTTTGTGAATTTTGAAAAATGTGCATAAATTAGCATATTTTATGATTTTCAAAATTCTGTGTAGAACTTTTGAATCCAAGTTCAACAAGTTTTTGTTGGGGTGGACTTGTCCTTTAAAGGACAAATCCACCCCAAATAAAAAAATATTTGAATAAAAAGAGAAAAATCCAACAAGCAAAACACTGAAAATTTTATCAAAATCGGATGTAAAATAAGAAAGTTATGACATTTTAAAGTTTTGCTCAATTTCACAAAACAGTTATACGCACATCCTGGTCGGTATGCAAATGAGGAGACTGATGATGTCATCCACTCACTATTTCTTTTATATTTCATTATATGAAATATGAAATATTCTAATTTTCTCCGAATTGTCAAGTGAAACAGTGATTAATTCTTCCCTATACACGTGGAATTAGCATTGTTTAATACTATATGGTTCAGTCAAGTCGGTCCCTTGTGGTCAAATCTGTAAAAAATGAAATTATGTATAATTCAAACAATAAAAAACTAAGAAATAGTGAGTGATGGACATCATCGAATGACTCATTTGCATGTCATTGAGTTGTGCATATCACTGTTTTGCGTTATGCTAGTTTGATTTTGCTCTATTTATTCAAATCAACATTTTTCTGGGGTGGACTTGACCTTTAAGATTTGTAATAATTTTGGTCACAATGTGACCAAGAATGGCCCATATCGGTTTATCTTTAGTCATGTTTTCTTTCTAAATTAAACAATCCTAGATTTACAATCTAAACTTGTTTGTCGTAAAAGATCAAGGTCAGAAGAGAGCCATTGAATTTTAGATAAGAATGAACATCGTCACAAACTGTTTCTCTTATTTAATCAATGTCATGTGTCCAAGACTGTTTCGAAAATGATTAATTATGAAGATGTAAAATTGTTTCAGGATGCTAATTTATAAACTTTGACTATCAGGATTGGGGAGGATATTTTGAGTAAATGCTAAACAGGTAGAAGTCATTTTTCTGTTATATGAAATAAATTGAGGAATGTTCATTTATATTACTCAGTAATGAAATTACATTAACAGTTTACCAATTTAATCATGGAATTACAATTGAATTATATACACTGTGTGAATATTGTGAAACTTGAAGATATTATTCCTTAGATTATTCATAGTTTAAAGGTCAAGTCCACCCCGAAAAAATGTTGATATGAACAAATAGAAAAAAATCAAACAAGCATAACGCTAAAAATTTCATCAAAGTTATGGCACTTTTAAAGTTTTGCTTATTTTTCACAAATAGTGATTTGCATAACTCAGTGACATGCAAATGAGTCAGTGGATGATGTCCATCACTATTTCTTTTGTTTTTTATTAACTCAGTGACATGCAAATGAGTCAGTGGATGATGTCCATCACTATTTCTTTTGTTTTTTATTGTTTGAATTATGCAGTATTTCATTTTTTACAAACTTGACAGTAAGGACCAACTTGACTGAACCATATAGCATTAAACAATTCTAATTCCACATGTTCAGAGAAGAATTAATTGTTATTTCACTTAACAATGAGGAGTAAATTAGAATATTTCAGTTCGACGTGAATGACTACATGCAGGGAATGGTCCAGAATCCCTCCATGTTGGTTTTCTTTTCTTGATGCTCTAACATGGACTTCAATTTGCAGAGCAATCTGCCATAAATTTGAGCTTGAAATTTCCAGCATCACTTTAAACCCATAGTTCCTGCATGTAGTGCAGATAATAGTGAAGCTCAACTGCTAGACAAGGCAACACGCCCAATTAATGCAAACATGTTTGATCCACCTGTAGAACTTGGTATACAGAGAGCGGTGGAGCCTGACTGGTTTATTCTGTCTTTGACTATTATGTACGTAACAATAGGCCAGGGCATGGCATTGACCGGAACGGTTGAATCCATAATAGATAAAGTTTTCCACAATATCATTTTGAGAAGTCCCTATTTTGAGCTATGAACCCAAGGCCCTGTGAGATATTAAGACCGAAGCAAATGTCGCAGGAGCAAATGTCATAGGAGCAAATGTCGCAGGAGCAAATTTCATGTCACCACTAAACAAAGAGAAAAGTAATGTTTGATTGTATTCTATTCTACACAGCAAATTTATTCTTTTCTCAAATGGGGGGGGGGTGGATCCAGGAATTTAAGATAGCAGGGACATATATGTAAATAGCAAATTTGAAAACGGGACGCAGAATACAATTTTCACAGATTTAGCTATATTGATATACATGTACATGTTCCATGGGCGATTCTCAAAATATAGATTGGGTTTGTGTACCTTGTACCCCCGTCTGGATCGGCCGAGGGGATGGGGTGGGGGAGTGGTGGGCGTTCTGGGGCAACAACTAGCAACATAAACATAGTTCATTCTCACAGGCATTTTGTGAATGAAATCAGGGGTGTGAGTGGTCACAAATAAAAAGATCTGAAAAAAGCTGAAGAGTGTTGAAAAAGTCTGAAATAGAAAGAGCTCCCATAATTTGTGTACAGAGGAAGGCCAAAAATAAGCTGAAATTAAGCTGAAAATCAAAACAAAAAATCTGAACTCTCACACCCCTGAATGAAATGGATTTACCATTAGCTCCTGTTGTTAATTCTCACTTATAAAATGGGTTGAGTATACATTTATCTATTTATTTGTTATTTGTATAGTATAAAGAAAAAAACGCCCTGATAATAAAAAAGGCAACAATGGAACTCAACAAAGACATAATTCACATAAAATAAGATTTTTACAAATATATTCTGGAACACTCCTATCTCAATTCCTCTTTGTTTCTTAATCTTTCACTTTTCCTTAATATGTTTCCCACTTCCAGATCTCTCTCTCTCTCTCTCCATTCATATCTCCAAACTTTTCAATTTCTCACTTTCCGTCAATCTGTTTCTTCCTCCATCTCTTTTTCCTCGTCATCCCCCATACATGCACTTCACAAAAAAAGAATGAAAACGTACATGTTTATGAAAAAATGCTGGTGAATTTATTGATGGCAGACATCTTTAAGAAGGGATAAAAACCAAAGGACAAAAGGGGAATAAGGTGATATATTATTATAAACACATAACAATGCTCAAAGCTAAAATGCCTTATGTGTGTTTCAAATTGAGTCATTTTAGATAGGCTAGATTACTCTTATATTTATTGTCAAATAAAAAAGGCAATTTAAAATCCTGATTTAAAAAAATCAAAAGGTTAAAATTTAAGACGGTGATAAAAAAAAAGATCCCAGTTTAGTTTCATGCAAATTGATTAGCTGACGCAGTTCTGTAGCTGATACTATATAGCATTTTGTGGATACTGAAAGCAATTCACAGCATTTAATTAACTTTGGTCCACAAACAAACAAGAAAATATCCAACATTGACAAATTTCAGTCATCATAAAGATAGTTGTATCTCACAATACAGGATAACACTAACCTTCCCCCCTTTTCTAAAAATTTACTTGCACTTTTGTGTGAAATCATGTCAAAACTTTGTATACCAGCCTACCACTTAAAGTATCATTATAACTGAATTATTTCTTTTTCTTTCATCAGAGAAGTTCACATTAATTGTATATATTTGAAATGCTAGTATGCCAAACAACCCAATATTCTTACACTAGATTAGAATATTACTATAAGAATGAAGGAATCAAAAGTATTATCAATTTTTTTAAATAAAATTTTGGATCAGAAGACTTTTGATTGTCTCTTCTTGATTATGAATAAAGCCGAGTTCAGTCATTTGTATGAAAATTAAAATCACGACTAACATGATCACTGACAATTGAACTCACTACTAAAGATTAAATAATTATCTATTCATTTTCAGGGTCGCATAAATCGTGCATAGTTCTTGATGTTTTTACACAAATTACAAATTACACACATCTTTTTTTGTACACATGACGTTCAATCAAATCAGTTTAAAATGTAACTTCAGCTAACATATCAGTAAAAATAAACCAAGTAAAAACATGCAAACGAGACATGCTAGCCTGCCTGCCTGATAAACTTAAAATGGATCTGTATTTTCTTAGAAGAATGGTCAATCGATTTCAGGAAAAAGGTCGATTAGACATATGAATGAGTAATATCAGAGGTATAAATAGAGCTTGAATAGTCTTTGAATATTTTTTTTTATGAGTAACTGAAATAAGCAGGTAGATTGTGCAAATTGCGCATATTGCTATATGAATTTGAAATTTAAACAAAAATGATGACCAGATAGAGATCACTATAACTCTCAATACTACGCCTCTGAATGTGTAGAACTTTGTTCTTAAAATTGGTTAATAATATACATGAAATTCTACCACCAATATAATAATAAAAGAAAGCAAGCTTAAAAGCATATATACAGTCTTGCATTGGCAAATACTCATATTATGCCTCAGCATCTAAAATTACTCTGTTAAATATCTTAACGTACATGGAAAACCCGCTATGTAACTTATACAAGTATTGAATAAAGAAAATGCTACATTCTTTGTACAAATTTCATATGTGTAGCGTTTTTGAAATCACTAACTTAGAGAAAAAATGTCAATACATTGAAGTCACTTTTTAACAATAAACATTTTCTTACACATGTTACGTTTTACAGGTTACAAATAGCTCACAAAAAGAAACACAATATGTAAAAATGAATATATTTCACAACTTTCCACATCAATTTCTTACTTCTGATTTGATTTGTAAAGGAACTCTGAAAAATTGATATTTTTTTTATTCTTCCTTTTCTTTTTAGTATCCATGTAGTATTGTGAAACAAAGAGCTTTTATATATCTTTTATCTACTTAAATTCATCAAACAATCAAAATACTGTAAACTTTTGGGTTGATCAAATGTCAAGATGCAATTGTGCCATTCTTTTCAGTATATCTGGGTTTATTCTTCCAGACAAAATAAACAAATACCTACACCACTCTTGCAAATTCATTCATCCCATAAAAATAAGTTCATCCACACAATCAAGCTAACAAATTAAATTTCTTCACTGGCAGTAAAACCTATCGCTATGTTGTATAAAAATGAGAGTGCAATAACTTACTGTTAACTTACATTTAGTGCCATGTGTTTATCATCAACACACAGTAGCCATTAATAAGTACAACTCCATATTTCATGCTTGATAATAATCTTGATATTTTTTCTTATAAAAACATCCAACATACTGGTATGCAATTGATACATGATTGATCACAGGGAGGTCTGAAACTATTAGAGGAAACATCAAACAACCGAGTTCACTAATACAAATATAACTAGACGAAGTCTACAGCCATTTCATCTATCATACTTCCTTTATACATATACACATTTCTCTTGTTGGTGTTTTGTTTTTGATGGAGGCACATTTCATAGTAATAATTAAGAGAATAAAGTGAAGAAAGGAAAGAGTTCCGGATGAAAACAGGCTTCAATATCTTATACGGTATCATAGATTATTTTGGGAAAGATCTTGCTTTATTTCCTATTTTGATTTGGATATTCTGAATGAAAACAGCGATTTCTAATTCATATAAAAGAATCTACAATGTATCATGTCAAATGTATTCTAACTGGAGAATAAACATATGAAGTGTGGAATGAATTAATGAAAGAATGCTGTTGACCTACCGGTTGATTGGATCTACATGTATAATCCAATTCAGTGTTCTTCAAAATGAAGATTACATGGAAGATTTAATTCAGTCTTAAGTACACAATGTTCTCTTTTCAAGGTAAAAATAAAACTAAAGTACAATCAAGAAAAAAAAAATCAAAAGGCTAAAACGTTGTGCAAAGATACATCATAAAAGTGCAAAATTTCTGTAGAAAATATACCATTCAACTTAAATAATCATTTACCGGCTTCTTCATTCGCATTTTGTTTGTAACCCAACAACAAGATCCCATTATAATTTACTTTTCATTAGATGATTCAAAACTCGAAAGATAAAAAGAAACCGTATGAAGTGTATCTTTTTATCATTACGGATTAAAAACATAATATGAACAACTATTAAAAGAGGATAACTTTCCTCAATTAGTACACCCTGAGACCTAAGCACTGAAGAAAAAAAATACCTTCGACATTCCCCTTTTTGTTGGATGTATAAACAAAACTACTCATTTCTTTCAAAGAAACAAAACATACCCTTGCATATAACAATTTAGAATTCGAGGCCAGTCAGTCAGTTCGTGATGGAAAGAAGTTTATGCAGGCCTGTATGATGTTGCGTTCTTCCAAATTTGATCGTTGAAATAAAGAGTCATAATGGTTGGCGAGTCGACCTGAGCATTATCCCTGCCCCGCCTTCTCCCAAAACAAGATACGCGAATAAAATAAAAATCTCTTCGAAGAAAAAAGGTGAAAGTGTTTTATGCGTAGAACTCTTTAGTGTCTTTCCAGTATGCTGTGGGGTCCTTGACTTTGTGTGGCTCGTCGAGGGAGTAGCTTCCTTCATCCTTCTTCTTGATGCGGTAGATGACAAAGAGGAAGAGAAGAACAACTGTCAGAAGAATCAGAACCACAGCGCCAACCATACCTACAAGCGAACAGGAACAAAAAAAAATAATAATTTCTTAGTCATCTTAAAGGTACAAGAATGTAGTTCCAGCAAACAATTATTTGATGAGAAAGTCTTTTGATTCAAGGTTAATTGTCACATATCATAGATCTAGATCGGGTACATTAACGTAGACTTATCATTGTGAAGTCATGAAATGCTACTGTACATGTAGCTGAAAAATGCTGATAATCACTATACAGAATAGCAGATGTGGAACAGTTATTTTGCTTATTTCTCTATTTACACATTTGCTCCCAGAACCGTTTGGCACATGTTTTTTATATATATGTACAAAACATGTGGGTGGTAATTCTATTGGATAAAATAGAATAAACATAAAAATATATAACAAAAATATATTAACATTGATATAAAAATGTCAACAGTTTCACAAACCAAGTCCAGGTTGAAGTCAAAGTTTTATTAAGATCCAATTGATATGTGTGTAATTTTGATAAAATGCAGTATTTGTATGACATGACCAGGAATATGACTAGAAAATGTTTGGAGAAATAGTCCCATTGATCCACCTGTTAAACCTGGTACAGAGAGGCGGAGCCTGACTGGTTTATTCAGTCTTTTTTTATTATTTAATATGTACATAACAATAGGCCAGGGCAGAGCATTGAGGGGAACGGTTGAATCAATAATCCATTACCAAGTAAACAATTTTTAAAAAACATCTCCATTTATAATTTCAAAAGAGAGATATGGAATGCAATGTCAGAGTGAATGAGGAAATAACACTTCATATCACTTCAAACCAGGATATTTCCAATTAATCATTTGCTTTTGAAAGCATTGTGTTCCAATTATAAGCACACTTATATGAAAATCTGTTTCACATTAATAACATGATGTCATCGTATTTTGATTGATTCTACTTCAGACTGACCAAGAAGTGAGGGGAAACTATTTCTACTTTTTTAATAGCTGCATGTTCTCATCAAGAGTTAAGTGTGACTAAAAGGAGCACTTCATTTATTAATAGTTGTTGCACTATAAAGTGCATTGGTCAGAGTGTATTTACACAAGGAGCAAAGCGTGACTTATGCCAAGTTTTTTAAAGGGGACACACACAACCAGGTATTCATGAATGAGATTACTTGTAAGATATCAAGTGTACACTAGGACGTGTTTCACAAGTGTTACTTTTTGTCACTCTAAACTGCCTAGTTGAATGAAGTACAACGCATCATCACTTTGGGCAGATCATGCTCAGTGGGTGCGGGCTCCCACCTAAACTTCAATGAGGTTACGTATGTAAGGAACCATGTGGGCATGACTTTAAGTCTACCACACTTAAATCTTTACCAACCAACTCCCCTCCCCCCAAAAAAGGTAGGCAGGTTTTTAATTTCAACATGGGGGGTGGGGGATCAATGCTACTATTCTATGGGGCAAAATTTATATAATAAAGCATACATGTGCATGTACATGTGGGCAAAAAAAAAATGGCACAAACAAATTTTCAAAGGCCAACAAAAGGGGCATAGAGGTCAAATATTGGGTCATCCACGAACTTGACCTTGGATTAGTTCAAGCCCATGGTTGGAATATGAACTTCTTCCTACCTGCTAAGATAGCGGGATTCTCAAAGATCATCTTGAAGAAGTTCTGGGGCTCTTCATTGACATCATTGGGTCCAGCTCCGAGGGCATCATTTCCATTCTTATACCTCACATTCCCATCCTCGTCATAAATTGGTCCAATGCCATTTGAAATTGTGGGTCCACCATTCCCGCCAGTGTTCTCGTTTATATCGTTATTCATAGTCGTTACTTTCTGTGGAGGAGAAAAGGGGAGAGATTCATAGTGTGGGCTTTAAAATAAAATAAATGATGATGATCTAATTATTGTTATCAGTGAAAATGTATCAAAATTATATAATCTTGAATAGGAATATTTTCAACAGGTTTCATTTTCTTATGAGACCCAACAAGTTTCTCCAGCTATGAAGCATTAACGGTAATGATTCATTGTTATTATTGTTCACTAAAAGCCTTTTATTGATGTGATCATTGTTCCCCTCCTTCAAAATATTTTCAGGGCAGTGTGGAATTCCTTTACATAATGGCTTGTTACTTTTTGTAATGCAGAATTGCGCCTAAAATCCCCCCCCCAAAAAAAAAAAATTATGCTTTGGGGCAACTATGCTTTCTCGAGTCTCCCAAAGATCTGTTCCATACAATATTTAAGATTTAGAAAAATCAATATTCTTAGCTGTGGCTGAAGAATATTTTCTTTTACTGCACAATTACTTTTACCCCTTAAAAGTAGCCCTTCAAATGAGAGGAATCTCCCCCAAAATTCTGCAATCGCCCCGATGTGGAAAAGAAAAATGGCATTACGAATCATTTCCTACCCTGGGTGCATTTTTATCACAGGTCTATTTTAAAAGATGTAGACTTCAGTGAAAGCTTGATAATAAAATTCAGCCTGTATTGTTTTTAAAACCTACATATGTTTATCCTTCTTTGTGCTTACACATGTCTGACATTAGACTTTACTAACACCAAGGTCCTAATAGTATTATTGCATTACCATGGAAACCTTGATGTTGATTGGCTGCTGAGCCCTGTTACCATGGTTGTTGCCATGACAAAATTACCATACAGGTATGTAAGAAGGCAATCAACACAGCCAACAGACATTTTGAATTTGAGAAATCTGGGAATGAACTAAATGTGATTCCAAGACAGTAATCAAAATTAGGCAAATAAATTGCTCTTTGTGGATAATAATAAAGTCTTTAATTGTATATATTGCTGTATATTTTAGAGTGTTTAAAGACAAATACAAGCATTCTATACACATGTTTGATGAAAGTTTGAGAATATTATTACCCATATCAGACATCTGAGCTGGTGGTTTACGATACTGTATTGCCCTAGATTTTCTAAATATTGGGAAGGGATAGGTATATTATTCGTATTTTGCTCGGTCTCTATGTGCGTACTGACTTTGCATGGAGAGACGAAGCAAAATGTACCTTTGAATTTTTCCCTGGTCTCACATCAAGTCATCTGAAGATGCATAGAAAGAGATACACATCATATTGATCTGTGCAGCAATAGCAGATGAGACAACACTGGGTACTGCATCCCCAGATCAGAAAAGCAACATCTCAATAATGTCACAATGGCCATAATGGTAAAGCTCAGAGGCTTCGCTCAACATGACATAACAGAATCCCATTTTTAAAGGGTAAAATATCTCAATTTTCATGATTTTGCTCTTGATGTCTGATTTGGATTATAATAAAAATATTGCCTGGCTCTTCTTTCTCGGAACATCAAATATATTGCCCTTTAAAAGAACGACATTGCCCTCGTCTGAAGACTCGGGCCAATATGATTCTGTTGCTGGCACCATATTTGGTACCCCCCCCTCAAGGCCAGTCAATACCATACAATAAGCTTTGCACAAAGTGCACTTAACCTTAAATATATAAGAAATACTTACTGATGTGGGAGAGAAAGAGACTGCAGGATCAACAAGGTTATCTGCAAAGTAAAAAGAAGTAAATAAGTTCATTTACATGTGAATTCTATTGATGAATTGAAGAATGGCCATCATTGGAAGAGTGGTGATCCAAATATCACTACTTCCCAGGGTTCTCTCGAAAAATCTCTATTGTTCACTTTTCACAGGCCACTGGGATGTGTTTTTAATTTCAATCCGACTATATTTTTTTCAAACCATAGATCATTGTGTTTCCTAATGCATTTTCTGAACCGTACAAAAATGCAGTGTGGAGGATGTGAGAAAGGCAGACCTACTCTGGTTTCCATCACCTACAAGTTCACAGGTCAACAAGAAAACAGAATAGAATTTTTCCTACAAGAGTGGACTTACTCAACCTTTTCTCAATAAAAATTATGTTTATTCTATTACAAAACAAACCGCTACTTTGAATATCAAAATGCATGATAATCTATTTTCTATCTTCTTTCACCTGAAACAAAATGAACGCTTCGCAACTTCATTGTATTTGTAGCGCCACGCATTGCAGAACCTCTTTTGGGGGGAGATTGGTTGAGCACAGATTAATCAGTCGTGAATACTTTCAATGACTTTTAATAAGTTTCTATTGTTCACGGGTCAATAAAACTCTTATAAAGGAATTCCCATTTACATCTACATGGACATGCATATTACTGTGATATTTATTACCAAGCAAAATTTTGTTTCTCTCATCCCTTTTATAGTATGCAGAGTATACACAGTTTAATCTCCTTAAATTGGAATAATGTTAAATGTCCATTTAATCAAACTTAACAATATAAACCATCAAGTGTATTTTTATTTTGTAGGGTTTTTTTCTTAACAGCAAAAGAGAGCATGTTACAAATTTATCAACTGTATTCAAAGACCTTGAATTTTTTTAAAATAATTTATCAACAGTGGCCAAGATTCTGAACTCTAGTTTGCTGTAATAAGTTTGCTTTATGCTATTTGAGGCAGGAACATTTGCTAAACATAATAATACTAGTTCTATTATATGATCTGTCAGTTAATGTAAAATAATACTTTTTACATTAGGCCAAAATATACCACTACTTCTACAATATTTTAGAATCGATTGACCAAAAAAAAAAAGATTTGTGAAGTCATTGTTAGGAATGTAGGCCTAAAGGGATCAGTTTGATATCCCTCAACCATCTCTCTGGCCACGCCTTCCTCTCAGTTCTAAAAGTAGAAACAGTAGTGACCTTTAACTTCAAACATATCACAAGACACTTTCCTGCTACAATGTCATGCAACATAGCAATCGATAATGGAGCTCCGGTGAGCAGCGGATTTCGTAAGATTGTTTTAATTGGTTTAATTTAGCAGGTTGATGGACATGAATATCCTGTATGCTTGCTTCTATCCTTCCAGTCATGTACAGCTTGGGTTGTACCAGGTATAATACATGTACATGTTTATTGTAAACATCATCTACCTACCCAGAAACTAACTGGTGGATAAATGATTATTTCAAACCTTACAAAGTAGAAACAAATATGCACAATGTTTTTGGAACAAAATGGGTTGCTTTTTATTATGCTTTTTGGCTTTTTCAAAATTGTAAGTGGGTGCACGCATTTTCATTTTGCAAGGCTTCATGCTCATCAGTATCATAAAGTGGTTGAAATAAATGGAAATGCGATGGGTACTATCATTACCAATGTGTGCACTTTTTTCAGTATCATCCGTGAATCAACCATTTTGAAACCCCACAGCAATTTTACAGGGCTATTTTGCTATATCAAAAGAGGACTATATTCCGCAATTTGGGAGCAAATGGCTCAATACTCCTGTGTGTTTTATCAGTGATCTGGAAAGAATGTTTACTTCCTTTTTGTGGCAATTTCTTTTATATAGATGTTGTTTATTCAAACTACCAATACTTGAAATCACTATATTTATCAAACCCCACAGAAATTTTCCAAGGGCATTTTGCTATTGAAGAGGGCTATGTTCCACAGTTTGGGAGCAAATGGCTCGATACTTGTGTGTGTTTTATCAGTGATCTGAAGCAAATGGCCCTCTACTGAACAGCGATCAGGGGGGTGTTTCACAAACAGTAAAGTATGACTTAGAGTCCCACTTAAATGCCGACGCGTACATGATATTCAATGCGTGATGGTATTGATCAATACGCAGTAGTGCACGTCCTCTTGGCATGATCTGACCAATGTGGTCAAGCCTTTTATACCACATGCAGCTACATGTAGGCATTTTAGTGTGACTCTACATGTAAGTCATACTCAACTCTTTGTGAAACACCCCCCTGGAAAATATACTTACTTCCTGATCCCTCTGTGGGTATAAGATCCTCATCGTCTGTCGTTGTGCCACCAATGGCATTTGGTCCGTCACCGCTCACCTCAATAGCCTCCATTATCTCAGCGGGCAGAGCCCGAACATTATCAGTTCCATCATCAATGTAGATTTCACCATTCTGGCACATGAAAAAAAAAGTTAAAATTTTCTTAGAACTTACAAATCAAAACTCCACCTGCAACATAACTAAGTTGTGGTAAATAAACAGCAAAATAGAATATAATATGGTATAAATTTGTAAGTTTTTTTAGCACTGATCATTAACAAAGCTTCATTTGACTGAATTTCAGATGGTAAATTGCCAAATCGTCTACTGCCAACTGGTCCACTCACCACATGGTCTACTTTCATTTAGTCTAATGCCTTTCCGTCCAACAACCATTTGGTCCAATTAGCACTTAGATCAAATGGTACATGGACTATTGGCTATTGGACCAACTGGTTAAAGACGGAATGGCATTAGACTAAATGAAAGTACACTGTAGACCATGTGGTGCGTGGACAAACTGATGGTAGACCAAATGATAGTAGAAGAGTTGGCAATTGGATGAATTGGCATTAGACGAATAGGAAATAAACCTTTGAGAGATTATAGAACATTTTAACTTCCTTCGAAGAATAATATAATGAAAGACAAAAGCTGAGACAAAGAATATATCAATCCATGAAAAAAAAATCTACCACTAACCTCCCTCCTCCATCTCTATCTATATCACTCTATCTCCACCCCCCCCCCCCCCCCCGGCCCGCTGACTTGAGACTACTTCTACATTGCCAAGTCACAAGTCATCAATGAACATGCACGCTCCAAACATTGACAAATCATTTTCTTATCTCTCATACCGATCTTCATCAACATTTTGCTCCACAAACAGGAAATCTTCAATTCAGTTCCTCAGACAACCATGCTACAAATTCATCCTTTATATTACAGTCACACTAGCGAAACCGATTCTACACTGATCAAATCGACTACATTATTTCAAATGCCATATATCATTGGTCAGATTGGAGTCAATTTCTTTGGTGGGACTGTAGTCTGTAGCATTAGTGTAAAGTATGCATTTTCTTATTAAAACACTCAGTTACTCATATATAAGCTTACTCATATACATGCAGCATCATTCATACAAAATAATTTTTTAACCTTTATGCATTAGAACACTTCAGAATAATGAATGATAATATTAAATGATGAAATGGCTTTTATAGTGCACCCTAAATATCAACAAATATACAACTAGAAAACATGAACTGAAAATCTGAAATGATAAGCGAAACTGCAATTTCAGGGAATATCTGATACATTGTATCTTTGAGAAAGTTGATCTCCATTGTCTAAATTCAACAAAACATATAAAAATGGTAGGCCTACATTTTTTCCACAACACTCTGAAATAGCCATCAATAGGTGGTGCTGCACCATCCCGAGTTTGCCCAATATCGAGATTCAAGAAACCCCGTCTCCACCATCGCAAGAAGAGCAATTCCTGCTCGAGCGAGGCATCGATGCATTATGGTCTGACGCCGTGAATAAATGATGCCGAGTGCATCTGCACCTACGAATTAGCGCGACAATTCGTGAAATAGCGCGCTATTTTGCAAATAATCCCAAGTTGACTTGGGATTGCAATCTCGAGATTAATCCTACGAACTAGCTCGATAATTGCGTCTCCATTGCAAATAATCTCGAGATTGTTCAGACAGATCGGGATAATTTGCCGGATCAGAAATAGCGCACTAATTTGAAAACTTGGGATGGTGCAGACGGCCCTACTAGAACACATTTCAGTTCAGACATCGGAACAGGGAGGATAGATTCTTGCAAAGAGATGGTGAAGATTATCTAAGTGGAACAGGAACCATGGACTTGTGGATGGTCCATGTACAGGAACTACGGGTGCTACAGGATCAGGGTCGCAAGATCAAAATCAATGTCTGCAGATCCTACAAAACATGTAGGCCTAGAGCGATACCGTATCAACTACTGCATTCGGATTTTCATGTGTTCCTACAAAGTTCAAACTTGTATGGAATTATCCCAGTTTACCTTCTTTTTTTTTAATATGGGGGATGGGTTTTCTTTTTAGATCAGACAATAAATATTCAAGGTTCCCATCCATACTTTCTTTAGTAATGGGTCAAGGAGGGATTTTGCATTCTTAAAAAAAAATATGCAATTTAGAAAATATATACTGCATATAGATACATGACAGGTTAAACAGGGCTAAATAATGATATTAAAAACCTTTATCTAAAATTTCATCTTTTGACAAAGAGTAACTTTGAGGTCACTTTTCAATAACAACAACAACAAAATAAACAGTATTTCCACCATCTCTTGTATCGATAAACACAAAGAACAGCAGTAAAGTTATTTTGAACAACATGCCACCATGAGCCAACTTGTAGACAGTAGCTGGTGGCGCAATCTAATCCCTATCATATTATATCAGTTGTGTATCAAATTGTAACAAGATATGTAAAAAATATCCTGGATGTGCAGTATTAAATGCTCATCCATGGTCTACGTGACTGAGTGTTGATAAACGCCAATTGGAAGTAATTCAGAGGAACTTTCTTCAACTGGATATGCATGTACAAATCTGTAGGCAAAATATTACTAGTTAAAAAATCAAGGGCTATTTAAAGCTCACTAGCCAATATTGGACGCTATGGTATTTCAGGGGCATTTTAAAAAAAAATAGTTTTCCAGTGATCTTTAATAAGGGAATTTAAGGGGCAAATTAGCCCCAAATGCATTTTCTTCTGTGAGGCAAAACCTCTACATCAATAGAGTATGGTATTTGGTATTTGTTTAATATACCTGGATGGGGTTACATGTAGATGCTATTCTAGGGGTTGAAATCTATCTATTTGATGTCAAAATCTCAGTTTTTGTGATCGTCTTCTAATGTCTACTTTAAAGTTATTCAAATAGTTATGTACATACAGTCATACAAACATCACATTCTCCAACATGGTTGAATGAAAT
Organism: Lytechinus pictus; assembly: GCF_037042905.1. NCBI lineage: Eukaryota > Metazoa > Echinodermata > Echinoidea > Temnopleuroida > Toxopneustidae > Lytechinus > Lytechinus pictus. The sequence continues at coordinate 34,446,030 of NC_087245.1, forward strand.
GATTACATTGAAATTAAAATAACTGGAAGGTTTCATTCATCAACTGAACGAGATAGTAGTTTTTGCTTTCATATCTTTCTGTGGCACCAGGGGCTGTCAACGCAATTGCATCATGTGGTCTTATCTGATACTGAGGTGTAGTATGTTTATTAAACATCTGTCCCAATTCCCAATTCTATTCTTGGTTCTGATACACGCTCATGCCAACACTACTCACACAATATGATACAGTCAGTGAAAACTTTACGAAAATCAAGATGTACAATGTACATGAAGGTTTTTTTTATACTGTACACCCTGATGCAGAATGCATTGCAATGCATTATAAAGACGGAATTCTATCAAATATCATGGCAGTAGCTGTATTTAATGGAACACTGTTATAGACAATACTTTTTTATCATTATTTGATCAATATAACATCACCTTTATGGAAATTGTATAGGCATTATAAAGACGGAATTTTATCAAATATCATGGCAATTAGCTGTATTTAATGGAACACTGTTATAGACAATACTTTTTTATCATTATTTGATCAATATAACATCACCTTTATGGAAATTGTATATTTTTTGCATTTTTCTTCTTTTGCACTGATTTATGCAAAAATTATTTTTAATTCATAATTCAGTGCTTTTTCAATAAAATAAATAACAATTCTAGGTGAGAAAATAGTACTTTAATGCATTATAACAGGCCATGGGCCTACATGTACAGGTATATACCGGTAGTATATAGTAGTACAGTAGCTTTATACATTGGGCAGTAGGAATGTTTGCTACTGTTCATGCGATTGTCTGTGTACTTGCTTTCCATCAGAGAGATAACGAGTCCTGAACGTGGAAATTGAATTAGCATGTCATACGTCATAGCATACCACACTCTATGTAGGTGGAATTGAAAGCAATCCAAAAAGCATTGGCCAGTATTTTGTGGATATGTTTTCATTCCAACAAGGGGAGAAACATTCTATATCGCATCATATTCCATTCTTTAACCTGGGTATCTAAAGCTTGCACTCATCGATGGGCTTACAAAGCCTTTTATTTGCATGCATGACTACTAAACAGAAGGAACCAAAAGTAAAATGTGAAAAATTGTTTTAATACCAACTAAGAAATATTACAAAACTTTCCCCAGGAATAGACAGTATGACAGTACTACATACAGAAGTGACAAAATGGTGAATCACAAAATTCAGTTTAAATATATAATAAGGCCATGGAATTGACCTGTTCAGGTCAATTCCATGGCCTTATATATAGTGAGATTGAGAGACAGATGCATGTACTACAGGCAGAGGGAAGGGTGGTGGATTGGGGGCCGGTTTTTCAACTTTTATCTTTTAGGGTTGGCAATCATTTATTGCACACAGTAGCATTTACATCAATCATCATGTCCTTGTAATTATTCTAAATATATAAAAGATAGAGAGTGCAAGAAGCTGTCAATGAACATTGATAATTTGGGTTTTGATGCATTTAATGAAGGAGGCACATGTACTATGCATAATGACTTTGGACAATACATTGTGAAGACATCTGCAGATCTCAAACCTTGTAGCATAACTTGCGTTTAATCGATTTTTTTCATTGATTGTAAAAATAAATATTTTTAAAACGCATACATGGAAAATGCATTTTTTTTTGTCTTTGTGAAAGGCAATTGTGCAAGAGCAAAGACTCCAAACTTTGCATGAACACAGCAGAGTTTTCAATCATCCGTTTTGGACATGTCTCGTTTTGAATACACTCCAAGTCTGGCCTTAACTTCCTGGGTAGAACTCATTGATCTGTGATGTATAGTAGGTGGGCTTAAAAAAGAGAGTTCAAAAATAACAGTGTTTGTGGTCTAATTTGGGTTTATTTCTTTTGATTGTATTAGAAATTTGATTGAAAGTTTAGAACGCACACTTACAGCTACATTATATGATGTCAATCTATACATATCAAAGGAACATACTGTACATACCCTATACAGCATTTGTCTTGGTATCTGCATCAAAACAAAAGGTCTGAGGGGCAAAGACTATGGCATCAACAAAATATTTCCAGCCAAAGAAACAGATGATTATTAGTTTACCGAAAATAACACTCCCTCTCCCTATCTCTCTCTCGCCAAAGGCTAACTTGATGAAATATGACATGTACTGATGTACATATGATGTAGATCTGTGGTGCATTAGCATTTGGAATAGGAATTAGCCAATCATATTGCTACATATTGACTTGTTATGTACACTGTATAGATATTATAAAATTACTCTCTATCTGCCATGAATGTGCACATTTTGGCATACATGCACATGAAAGCATTTAACCAACAGTGTGACCTTTCAGATAATGGATGTCTATTCTGTTTGAGCTTCACATATAAAATTTAGGGAAGAAAAGCACTACAATGGGCCTACATGTATACATGTTTCATAGATGGTGAATAATTCTTGATACAAAAGCTAAGTGAATTCTGTTAATTACCGGTAAACAAAAATAATAACAATAAATGGGAAAAATTATACCAAATTCTGGAACTTGTCTGGCTTTGATGAGGAAAAGCCTCTTTCCCGAAAAAGATGCAATGTTGGATTTGCACATGTACGTATACATGTACAGTGTACATGGTCATATTTCTTTTCATAAAACTCAAGAATAACACACAAGTGAAGCTTACTTATAATTTAATAATCCAGGTTTTGATATAGACCACTAATCTGAAAATATGCAGCAATTCAGTTACAATTATCACCTCCCATTCTAATAGAACACAATAAATCATTTCATTCGTATGAAATTCATCTCAATTTATACTTGATAATATCTTGATATGGTACTAATTCAATTTAAATGAATTTTATAACAGTACATGTACATCTCTTTCTGATCCTAATTTCATGGATTTACGTCGTAGCACCATTGTGTCATCCATTATAATCTCTTGACTCCCTCAGAACACAGCTGCCGTAAAATTATTCCCAAATGACGTTTATCTCCTGATTAATTAGCTCATTTCCCCCACCCAGAATAACTTCCCCAAATCCCCTTGTTAAAAAAATACATGATAAAAACAAATACATGTATGCATCAACACTTTATACTCTGAAGGAAATAAGTTTTGATTTTCATAAAATGATTTCATATGCACTGCAGGCCTATGTGTATGATATTGTTCTTGAAACAATAACCTCCTTCTGCAGGATCATAAAAACACTTTAATTGTTTGGTTTACAATGAATACCCATAACTTTTACTCTTCAAGATTATAAATGTCAGCAAATTCAGCATTAACTTTGTATGGGTTGTTTGGTTTCACAATTCGCATTGTCTCATAAATGTCATGTATGTCCTGTTTCTTTCCTTCCAATATTTACTGTATGTGGACCTGCTTCTGCTGGCATTGTGAATGAAGTGTACCAATGAAAACTTCTGAAAACTGGAAAAATAATCCTTGTACATTATACTCTGCATGAATGTGCCCAGTGAATTAAAAATCACAAACTTTCTGAGGATAAAGGGATTAAATCAAATTTTATGGAAAACAAATGTAGACTCTCCCTCTTACCTGCTGCACTTGATTGCCCAAGTATTAAAGGACAATTATTGAGAGGGTAAAAAAAATTGTTTCCGGTACTGTAAGAATGGAATTCAGAGTCCCTTCCCGTCATTTTCGTCTACAAAATTTTTAGCATAATTCATGAACAAGAATACTCCAAAGTACAGATTATTTCACTATGGAAAAACTTTAATATAAAGATTTTATTTCTTTTCCTTATTTTCATTTTCCTCTAATGTAAAAATCTAAAGGAACCAATGCATTTGTTTCTCTGCAAAAGGCAGTAGGCTATACACTGTACATGTACAATACATGAGCATGGAACAGGACTTTATAATGCCTGTTGGAGAAACTGTAAAAAAAAAATCTGTCAAATTTGCCACCTGTGCTATTTATTTCCAACTGAACCATCAAAGATTAATAGAATGCCATAGCAACTAGGCACTAATGGCAACATCAATGCAAACAAACGCAGGAGTGGCATTGGTGTTCAAATAATTGTACATACAACCCATTGCTATATATGTCTGCCTAGAAACAATTAAAGAGTATAATTAGTTTAATAACAAGCATCCTCAGGCTTTACATCAGAAGTATTTAGACCTACAGTCCCTGTACATACAATGTACCAAGTGCAAACAAAGAAAATTACAAGTATTTCACTTTTCAGTATAAATTTCAATAGGAATTTGGTGGTGATACATGTAAATGTCTTCACTCACCACTTCGAGAGAAGAATATAGCAAGGAAAATTTTTCACTTTCTCTTTTCAGTAGTAACCAGTGACACTGTCCCTTTTAATATGTAGCCCTACATGTACATGTCGGCCTACATGCATACATTTGAGAGGGAAACCCCGCCAACTCCCCAAACTTTGAGAAGGGATTATGTTATGAATTCATCAGGTAAAACCTACAATCTACAAGTAAAGTACACGTAAATCCAGGCCGACAAGTAAATCTTATTATTTCAAAAATAGTAATATCCACAAACTGAAAGGTTAAAATATCATATCATTCACCTCACACCCGTTTTCATTGAATTCATGACTGATAATGATATAGTTGCATGGTCAATGTACAGTACATGTATGTTCATTTTCTGTTACTTTTTAAACACATGCATGTACACTGGAGATAAGAAAACTTTTAAAAGGGGGGAGTGAACTGTGTGTGGTCTCTCATTGGCTGTGTGTTATAATTACATAGTCTTAAAATATACATTTTCGGATATCTACTAATACTACAGAGAATAAATTGACTTATAATTGTATTTGTATAGAGAAACTAAAATGTTTTGTAGAGGAAAAGTAATTGTTTTGCTTCTTAGTACATAATTATTGCGGTATAAATGTATTGAGTAGTTAATTAGCATGTTATCATTCAAGTGGGTCTATATTACTAAACTACACTAGCATTATGGGTCAGGAAACTGGCCAGGTATGAGAAGTTGAGGACTCGAGATGGCACTATTGGTTCGTATCTGCTTTAAGAACCAGAAAAGTGTTTTGAATTGATAGACCAAACCATTTTTAATATATTCCTGCATTATTACAGTGATAATGCAAGCCAGCACTTTTGCCTGTTTCAAACAACAACCATAATACAAAATAAAGTCATACAAATTGTAATCAGAACAAGGAACTGAGCATAATTATATTCACTGTCTTTAACTCTATTATATAAGATTGTTTGTTAAAATTGGGACATTGCATACTGTACATATACGCCTACTGGTAGAGTAGCTTCAATTATATATTTTTTTTAAGGTATGGTAATTTTGTTTTGATAGTTTCACATAAGTGTCAGACAACACCGAGTCTGAACAGAGCATTGGGTCACATGACCAATATCCTTTCCGTCAGGCTCTTCCTAAAATTGGCACTCATTCCAGAATGTGTCACTTCCTAGATTGAAAATGGATTTGGCTTCCAGACTTTGCCTGTAATAACCTCTGCAGCTCTCCCCAATGCCCTCAGATGTGACCCTGTTCTATGGGAAAACTTCCACTAAAAATAGCTCTTTAAAAAAAAAATTGCTATATACCATTTCTGGCACCTTCCTCTACACTTTTCCCCTAAACTTGCTACAGTACATGTACATGTATATATTTTAATTGAATTCTACATGTATGTAATTACAGCATGACCCTTCAATAGGCTATTGGTATACATGTAGAGTACAGAAGATAATCTTTTCCGGTATAATTTCTGATGCATTTTGTGTGCATTCACCTCCCCAAAGTTCACTTGTGTTTTGTACTTCATACCAGTGATAATGTTATGTAGTGTACATTACCTCCAAGCACCTGATCTTCAGATGAATTATAGATCATTATCAAGTATCCTATTATGACTGTTAAAATATTGGCACGTACATCATAACTAGACCCATTTTATATTTTAAAGAATTGAATAATGAAAAATAAAAGGAAGACAAAGGAGGAGGATAGGATAGCAGAACCTCTATACAGAATGATGAGAATTAGGATTTGAATATGCAAGTGAAAAAATAAATGTCATGTACCAGCGTGCATGTACTGTAAATCATTTCTAATTGAAATATTATCAAGTTTATTATATTTCTGTGCTGATTAGGCCTATATGAAATGTATATATATTTTATTAGAGTGAATTTGATTGAATTAAAAAGTATTTTCAACATTATATTTGAATGTGATATGTACATGTATCCTACATGTACCAGCATTGCCGGTTTTATAGGATGCTTCATGAAGTCGTTTAAAAACCACGGATGTCACAATTCCCTGTTTAAACATTGAAAGAACAATGGCCATTCATCAAGCTCTCAATAAAGGGGTCATAAATTTTCGCAGAGAACAGCCGAAGCACCTTTTGATTTATCATCTTCCAAAGTACAAAGTCATGACTAACATAATCCCATACACATTCACTTTAATTTCCCTGTAAATTACATGGAGTGCCTATTGTGATTCATTTCTGCTGGTAGAGCGAAGCCATACAGCAGGGAGTACCAGTTTACTCTCAATTGGATTATGAAGGGAGATGGTTAAAAATGATTTTTTTTTTTCACCGATACTGTTCTATAATCCTCCAATGTTCCAAGATGAATTGGTGGATGGGGCAGGTACATGTATCTCAGAGACTTTTACACAAATTTGAAAATATCAATGTTACAGAGCTCAGAGATAGACAATCAAAATAAATTATTAATCAATATTAATTTTCATTTCTATTGAACTGTGCAATCCGAGGGGATCTAAAACTTTGGACAGGACATATCTTCCGTTTTTTATAAATATGAAATTGAATAGAACAAAAACAACCTAGCATTATTAATGGTATACAAAAGTTTTTGCATTCTAACAAAGGTGTGCACACTAGCTTGGAGAACAATACAGTTTAACTCTGCATAAGTCGAAGTTGCATTAGTTGAATAATCACAATCACCTTTAATATAAGTCCAAGGCCCAATCCTGGTCACTAGTCTTTTTTTTTCTTTTGTTTTGGACCCATCATAAATAGATTTTTGCGTATTAGAGTCGAATCTATTTCTTCAGTCCCCACAGACTCGACTTATGCGGATTTAATTGTACGTACATGTAGTGAAACTGGTACGGAGTAATATCCGACTTGATGACATAAGAGGTCTGGGCCCCGTCTTACAAAGAGTTCAGATTGATCCAATCAATCGTAACTCTATGGAAATCCATCAGTGTCATAATTTTTTCTACAGGAAATTTGCAAAATATCCTTTGTAAACAAAGGATAAATTGTCAAGAAATCAATGAATTTATGGATATACATTCATATCTAAAAAAAAATTTGAACAAACATGCATTTTATATGTTGACTTTGCTGGCTTTCCATAGTTGCAATTGATCGGATCGGTCGCAACTCTTTGTAAGATGGGCCCCTGGTCTTACCACGCTCCTCAAACTAACAACTGAGAACATGCATTGTCAAAGCCAAGCACTTGCCTCTCATTCGGGTTAAACTCAACGCATCACTCATCCTGAGCACTCCTTCATTACGGCTAAATTCACAAATTATCACTCGCAGGCAATCGCGGCGCTGCGGTCATTAAGAGGCACAGCTTCGCCGTGGTGATAATCACTATGCACAACCTCCAGGGGAATGAGACGCTAGGAGACGCAGCGCGAGGAAGTGCGAGAATCAGGTGACAAAAAATCCCATACATTTTTTTCGTGGCAATGTTACCTTATCCCCACAATTTTGGAGAAGAGGACCTCCTTTTCTTTTCGTATGATCGGATGCGCCTGTGGGGGGAAACGGGGATGAAGTTGTGAATATTCAATTGCTTTGTGTGGATATCTTGGTCTTCACTCATGCGTAAGGTGTGTGTGCATGTGCAATGCCTCTTTGTTTTGAGCTATCCTATCAAAACAAATCTACAATGTATTTCAGACACCTCACATTACATTATCATTTCTCGTTTCTCAATCTCATTCATATCAGCTGAATGCCATCAGTAATGACCATGAAAAATGGAAATTTGAACAGGACACAGGAGAACCTTCCAATGGAATATTGTAGACTTCATATGATCACTTGATGTTTGATGTAGTACATACAATCGACTGATTCGGTTTGGGTGCTGTTTTCATAAGGGCTGGGACTAAAACCCGGGTCCCGCACAGAAACCTCGGGTACCCGGGTAGAAAAATCAATACCCGATACCCGAAAATTGCTTACCCGTATAACGTATATGTATTTGATTTGTATTGCGTAGTGTAAGACATGATTGTAACTCATAACAGTACACAAATCTCATCTTGAATCTCGCCAATCTGGGAGGTTTCAAGATGATCTTTGCACTGACATAGCAACACACCTGACTTATTGCATAATCTATTGAAAGTGATTTTGTTCTTCTTTGGGAGCCCATACACACCGTTCTCACTACCTTCCTGAAACTAGTTTCCTGGAAACTAGTTTAGTGGAAACTAGTTTAACGTATAATGAGAACTGTCAAAGCGATCTTCCAAACTTATTCATAAAACCACCTCGCGATGTAGTTTTCAGGATCGCTTTGCCTCGTTAAACTGGTTTTAGCGTAAAAAAGGACACAACCGTTCTTCAGGAAGTGATCTTCGCACATTTTGAGCGCGCTACTCCACGCACTGTGTGTAGAATGCCTACGCCGCGGTTTCAAATTTCACCCGAAAACGTGTCACCCCACTGAGAGCGTTCCCAAAGCAACGAGATCACTTTACGTGAAGTGATTTTGAAAACCACTTTCGTGTGATCAAATGGGAACGCTAGCAGAGCGATCTTCTAAACTGGTTTCCTGAACCGGTTTCCAGTAGACTAGTGACAGAAAGCATAATGAGAACAGTGTCCTAGTTATGGCTGCTAAAGAGGCTTCCCATGAGCAGCCATGTTGAAAAGAATCCCTGTTAAATTACGAGAATATTTTTAGGCTAAAAAATACCCATTAATTATTCCTGCATTCACACCGCCCCGAAACATACCCTTCGGGATAAATTCCTGAAGTTAGGAGCATGCGCAGTATGGTCTAATAAGCAGGCAAGGCGCGAGATTCAAAACCACTAGCCCAGCAGCCACCCACGGCGCCCGCGCCCAACGACACGCTTGGCTAAAAGTTCCCGTAAATTGCTTTCACATTGCCAAAATACCTGCGACCTTGGAAAAATCCCCGCGAAAGTTCTCGTAATTTCGCCAAGTACCTACTATTTAGCGGGTATTATCTTTCGGGGAAATTACGCGTAGTTTGCTTTCACATTACCAAAATACCTGGTATTTTCTGATCGGGGTAAATTTCCCGATCAGAGAATACCTGGAACTGACGAACTTCGAGGCGGTCTGAAACCACCTATTGTTACATCCTCCAACATAGCTGCTTGTGACGTCACATGGAAACCCTTAATTAGTTCCAGTGTACTGGAAGTAAATTTCATCTGTAGAAGTGTCATTATGAAGAAGTATGAACATTAAGAGCTGAACAGATAGTCTCGACCACTACAGTATCAATCTAAAAAAAAAATCAGTCTTTCACAGTCAAGGAGGTACTGAATAGGATGAGGACCATTCATGAGGACCGGCCGAGCTATAATGTGGGCTGTAATTGTGGGCCCTGTATTGCATGTAGTTTATAATCAAGTTTTTTGTCAGTTTTCTATAATTGATTGCATTGATTATTATGTATGATCTATGGTAAAAAAAATCAACCCCACTATCAATCGCTATAAAGCTTTATATCTATACGAAGCCTTGCAATTATCAGGACTGATGTAGTCTTCTAGATTGCTTTGCTGCATACATGTAGATCGGTTTAGGATGTAATGAGGACGGAAACCACACCGCAAAGTGGTCTACATGAGGAAGTATAAATTGTGTGATTTGTGGGAAATTATTGGGTGGCCAAGAACAATGCGTCAAGTTTGTATACCATGAGATTGATTGAGTCGCACTCCCGTGACTGCCCCAATAGCAACAACAACTTCACTGATGCTGCAATGTGAACAGAAAGGAAGCATACCTCTGGATCTGGGGCCTGTTTGATAAAGAGTTGCAAGGACTTGCAACTGTTGTAACTTTGCCATTATGGCAACTACCATGGCAACCTTGATTCTGATTAAATTGGCTGCTGAGCCCTGTTGCCATGGTAGTTGCCATTATGGCAAAGTTACAACAGTTGCAAGTCCTTTGTGAAACGGGCCCCTGATCAGTGGATTGGTCCATAATGAATTGCACAAGAATGAAAGAACATGGATAATGGTTAAATCTCTTACATGTATTTGGAATCAAATTAATCTACTGTAATTTTTAAAAAATTGAGAAATATAGATATTTCACATTCAAACTTGTTCTTCAACAGTTGAAGGCTTTTTCAGACAGATTTTTCTTTATCTCTTTTTTAATATTCCACTTTTCAAAGAATACATGTAAACTAACTTAAAATATTCAAAATACATTTTGAATAAAAACCTAGACTGAAAATGACTACCTTTTGCACTTTTGTTATTGCACAGGAAGTCAGATGGTAGGTTCTGATGACATGTCAGTTTAGCTTATTCTATTGATGATACTATCAATTCAAACACATATTATTACAATTGTGTCATGAACAAGGGTAAGAGATTTCCCTAAATAAGCACTAAGCTTTGGGAAAAAAACAAAGAAGCACTGTATGGCAAAATACTTGGTCTACAATAAACACCAACATGTAGATGGTCAGTCAACCAAATTGTTATCGGAGTACAGGTATCCTCTGACTTTAGTAGTATTTTAGTAGTGTATTGGTTAATCTACCAAAAGTTCTGTAGTACACATATTCTGTACATGTAGTTTAAAACTAACAAGTGGAGCACCTCTGGCAGTCTAACCTGCATCACACGATTCAATATAGCAGCAGTGCTGACTTTGAAAACTACTATAAAATAATTATTCACAAAAAACACCATTCATATAATGATACAATACTCTGTTAATTGACAATAAATGACATTTGACCTTGATCATGCGACCTAATACTTGTCAGTAATAATTGATTACCCCTATATCCACATTTCATAAACTCTGAAAGTTATGACAGCAATCTAATAGTTACCTCCTAAATGGCCAAAGTTCATTGACCTTAAATTACCTTTGACTTTGGTCATGTGACCTGAAACTAAAATGAGATGTTCAGTGATACTTGATTACCCTTATGGCCAAGTTTCATGAACTAGGTCCATATATTTTCTAAGTTATGATGCCATTTCAAAAACTTGACCATAAGTTAAGATTTTGATGTTGATTCCCCCACATGGTCCAAGTTCATTGACCCTAAATGACCTTTGACCTTGGTCATGTGACCTGAAACTCAGGCAGGATGTTAAGTAATACGTGATTAACCTTATGTCCAAGTTTCATGAACTAGGTCCATATACTTTGTAAGTTATGCTGTCATTTCAAAAACTTGGTGTTGACGCCGCCACCGCCATCGGAAAAGCGGTGCCTATAGTCTCACTCTGCTATGCAGGTGAGACAAAAATCACATGGATGTGTAGGCCTATCCTAACAAGACCCGTATAAAATATTGATAGTATTCATAATTAACATGAAAATGCATTTTGATTTGGAAAAAAATACAATTATGTAGGCCTACTTGTATTTTGTCATCTGAAAAACTAAAAAAGAAAAAGCTACAAACATGTACCATATGTATAAAGCTGGTGTAATTTTCTTCGTCTTTTTTTTTTCTATCAAGTTTTGAGGAGCTCTAATCTGGTATTCATATCAGGAAGTCTTGCTCTCTTGAATTTCATTTCTGGAAAGACTGCTGGGCCAGATCATCCCCTCACTCACCTTGCCATTGACCTTAACTGACCTTGGAGGAGAAGTGGGCTAAAAAACATCCTGCTTTTATAAGGGAAAGATTTTTTATACAGAATGCTGAGGGTTTCCACCTCAGCTACAATATCAGCCCTACGCACATGATATTAAGATACATGTAATGCATGCCAAATAACAGTTTGAATATATTGTTTACGTGATTACATGTATTTACATGGAAATGAAAACAGTAGGATATTTACGCCTACATGTAAATCATACAGCTGGAGGTGATTCTCAAAGAGTTTGAAACACGTACATGAAAGTGTGACTGTCAATTTTTAAAGTCATGATTAAAGCCGACACACATACAGAGCTACTGGACACCAGGGGCCGCAGAAAGGTTTTTGCAAGTAGGGGAATGGCTGACCGAGCAAAAAAAAGCACAATTAAGTGGCAATATTTATGTTTACATGTATGTACTTTTTTTTTAATAGATGGGGGGGCTGAGGCCTCCATCCCCCTCCCCCATTCAAATTTTTAGTCTAACAATAACTTGCAATGCTGAAGTATACTCATTTGTACCAGTTTAACTACTGTATACCATGGTTGAGCAACCCATGCTTATGGTACCTTGATCAACCTAGCACTTTAAAGCCTATTCTATTATCAAGACCCTGTTACATCTAGAAAATTGGTGGCCCGGCCAGGCCAGCCCAAGGCCTGCCTCATGGAGAAGAAAAGGAAGAAGAAAGAACTTTTCACGAAGAATCTGTGGTCGAAAACAACCCTCTCAGGATGGAATGATGCTCCAGTATAATTCTCATTTTCCTTTACATAAGGTTTAGACAAACTTTTACAGTAAGTATCTGTCTATGAATCTGCAACAATAGGTCAAGATTTGGATTACAAAGAAACAAACAAGAGAGAGAGAGAGAACAGAAGGTAAACCCAGCAGGATTTTGGGTGTGGAGGACTCTGAAATCTCAGGAAGCGGAAAGAGTGATAAATGTGACATTAACCCCCCCCCCCCTTGAAGTACAGGATATTGGGTCTAACTGAGGAGATAATAATACCAAAAAATAAGTATCATAATACATGTAATATACATGTACATACATGTAGAGGGGAATATATTATACTAAATGTATGATACGGTCGACAAATAATGAATGTTTATGAGTGCAATGGACAGAATACTTCATGAGGTGAAAGATGAAATGATCCATTCAACGAGGCGAAGTCGAGTTGAATGGATCATTCATTTCTTCTTTCACCGCAATGAAGTATTCTGTCCATTGCATGAATGAAAAGAACATTCATTATTTGGTATATGACACCTAAAATAGATTCTTTTTCATATGAAATTTATTAATATTGATGCAAAATATGCTCATGCAGTGCGAGCTCGGTGCGCTGATTATCGCGTACATACAACATGCATGCTGCTGCACACGAGTGGTTGTTTTACTTGTGGTGATTGCAGTCTCGGTGTGCGCGTGCAATGGACAAAATCATATGGATCCAAAATTGCACGATGAATGGATCCAAAATTGCACGGCTGATGTCATTGTAAAATGGGCTGAATTATCGATATCAAACAACCAATCAAATGACAAGGATCTATCTAGGTGTCATATAATTTGTAATATCAGGCATGATACCATCACGTATTTGAGATGCAACAAGTATCTGTGTACAAGAGACAACCAAGCCTTGAATTGAAAAATAATATGGCATACTCTTGGAAAATTGCAATCCCTAATATTTCGATAAACTATCCCAATTATATCCTTGCCGATCGGTATCGGGTAAATAGTGTTTTATACAAGAATGAGATACATTCTTGTGATAGGAAGACACAATCATGTGGATAGAGAAAGGACATTTTGTCAGTATTAAAAGCATACAGCCATGCACATGTACGTAGTACTAGTATTCTATACTACTGACGCAGTGGTTTATATTACACCAGTCCTCAAGGCACTCAAAGAGACAGAGAAAACACTGCATGCGAATGCCCGATCTACTGAATAAAGTGGTCTGCTTGGAGAACGAGGATTGGGAGTTCACTGCAGCTCGCATGCTCATCTCATGCATTTTCATGTACATGGAATGAAGAAATGGCCCATTTGCAGGAATGCACTCCTTGATCACAGTGAATAATCTCAACGGCAAAGGATTGGGAAATATACAGGACTTTACACATGTACATCTGTACAAGTACATGTACATGTAGGCCTACAAACTCAGTTCAAGGAATAGCATGCATCAAAAGCTTATTGTAAAACCGTTTCTTTTCCAAATATTACTTAAAAATGCAAGAGATTTCATGACCATAATAATTTTCCATAAATACACATTACAACAGTCATAATTTGATGCCTGCCTCCTCATTCACACATGTACAACATGTGAGATTTTATTGACATGTCTTCATACATTGTAAAGAGGATTAATTAGGATTTCTCTCCAAAGCTGAAAAGTCCTCTAAAAGAAATGAGCATTTAAGCCTATCTCATCCTATTGTTATACATGTACATATAGCCTGGTATCATCTAAAATCTATTAAAAATAGAAAGTCTTTCAATTTGTCAGCATCATATAGAGTGGTCGCAAAGCTATAGAGCAATCAGTTTGGATGGTTTTTTTTACAGTAATTTTCAACTGGGGAAGGGGGTTTTCAAGTACATGTATGCCTTTAATTCATAAACTGACATTGGAGAAAAAAAAACATTACATGAGAGTGCCTTTGTAGTTAAAAACAATTATCTATTCTGCATTGGAAATATTGACCAAAAAAAGACACCAGACCCTCCCCCCCCCCCCCTCCTGCCTCATACCAATAAGATTGGACAGAAGCCAGCTTGTAAATTTAATTCAAGGTGTTGTTTCACAGATAAAAACAGACAATAAAAGTTCAAGGATAAACATCTGAGACATGATAATCAAAATATCTGTTTACTCATCACTGAGCTGTTTCAATGGGAATTACAGAGCAATATTAATTACTTATGTAATTTTTCTCATTTTCTCCATAATCAAAACCAAATCAAAATACATGTACAAGGGAAAATAGCCATTAATTACATCTACATGGATGTACATGTAACAATGTAAAATGTTCAATTTTTTTAGAATTCTCACAACCCCCCCCCCCAAAAAAAAAAAAAAACCCTCCCTTTAACCAAAGCCGAAAAATAGTCCAGGATAGAAGGGGTCGAACCTTGTTTTTTTATATATACAATGTTTTTTGATGGTTTCTTGTCAATTCGAGGGTGCTGATTCCGAATCTGAATGATGCCACTCGTGTAAGCTTGAGCATTTTCTGCAAATTGGCAAAATCCAATATGGCCGCCAAAATATTCAAATTACCCATGAAAATCATAAAATTGTCCACACATTGGCTTTAAAGTACATGCAATTGTGCTGCCGGAGTGAAATAATATCTGAAAAAATGATTTTTGTCAAAATATTTATTTTCTTGATATCAAAATGGCCGCTATCATAGACCCCTGTACAATTTTGCACTGAAATGCAAGTAATTATGATCTAAAAAGAGTGAAGCAATGTCTGTAAACATGATTGCTAACGATATATATCATTTGTTATGTCAGTTATGTGATAAATCCTGTATTTTGATATTCAAAATGGCCTTCAAAAGCCCTAACACTATTATGTACAATGTGAATGGTGACACAAAAAAATCACAAGAGTGAGCACTAAAATGCATTTTGTTGAGATAAACGAGTGGAATACTGACTAAAAACATTTTTGTTAACGAAATTTATTATTTAACATGCCATGTATGTGATAAACCCTGTATTTTGATATTTAATATGACCGCCAAAGGCCCTAAAATTATGATCTACGATGTGAGAGAGGACAAAAACAATCACAAGGTGAGCACTAAAAGGTATTTTTTGTGGTAAATTAGTGGAATACTGTCTTCAAATATAATTTGCAACGAAATATATTATTCGGGTTTCATATTTGTGTTAAATATTGTATTTTGACTTTCAAAATGGCCGCCAAAAGACATTGACTGTATTATGTACAATCGATCTGGGAAACCAATTTTCACATGAGTCAGCACCATAACATGCATATAATTGTGATTTAAGAGTAAAATATTGTCTGAAAACATAATTCCTAACAAGATATATCATTCATTCTGCCAGGTAGGTGATAAATAATGTATTTTGAAAGTCAAAATGGCCGCTACAGGCCCTAACAGTAGGCCTATTATGTACTTTGTGAATGGGAACATATAATTTTAACAGAATTTGGCTTTGCTTGACTAAATGGTGTTGCATGTATGAGTGAAATATCGTCTGAAAATATGATTTTGTAACCAAATAGATCATTTCTTATGTTATTTAGGTGATAAATGCTATATTTAAATTTCAAAATGGCTGCAATATGTTTCATGCAGCATAATTACCGAAATTGCAAGGGAAATTATATGTTTCGTTAGAAATCCTTGTTGTCAGACAGTGTTACACCAATATTTCGCAGTTATTGGCATTTTAAAGTCAAACAAATTCAAAGGTTGTGAAAATTATTTGTCCCCTTTTATAGTATTGTACACAGTATAAGGGGTCTATGACAGCCATTTTGAATATCATAATACAGCATTTATCACATTAGATAGTATACAAATGACATAGTTTTGTTAATAGTCATGTTTTCAGACAGTAGTCCACTCGCAGGTCACAATCACATGCAATAATAGTGCTCTTGTTTGAAAAAATATTTTCCCCATTCATATTCTACATAATAAAGTATACAGGGGTTATGGCGGCCATTTTGAATATCAATAAAATAAATATTTTGTCAAATATCGCTTTTCCAATTGGTATTTCACTTCTGCACAACAACTACATGCATTTTATAGCTAATGTGTTGGCAATTTTATGATTTTCATGGGTAATTTGCATATTTTGGCGGCCATATTGGATTTTGCCAATTTGCGGAAAATGCTCAAGGTTACAAGAGTGGCATCATTCAGATTCGGAATCAGCACCCTCGAATTGACAAGAAACCATCAAAAAACATTGTATATCTAAAAAAACAAGGTTCGACCCCTTGTCTATGGGGCCTATCCTGGACTAAAACACCCATTCATGGTGATTGAGTTGGTTTGAGAGCACCTTCAGTCTCTCCATGCAGATCCAGCTTCAGCCGGGTTTAGGCCAGGTTTAGGCCAGGTATTGTTCAAAAAGAATATGGCCCCCAAAATGGTATCAGGCTGGGTCTGTGGCCTGTCTCCATGTGTGACATAAAATGACTTTTAATACTTTGAACAAAATGTATCTTTGAGAAATATACAAGGTTCTTTTAATATACAAAGGACTTGAAAGTAAATGTATCTTTGAGAAATATACAAGGTTCTTTTAATATACAAAGGACTTGAAAGTAAATCCAGTTAAGATGGTTAGAAAAATCTTCAGAACTATAATGATTTCTTTTTCAAAGTTTTTATCAGCCAGGGTTCAAACCCAGACCATAATTGGGTGTGTCTGAAATAGGGAACTTCTATCGTTCCTGTCCAATGACCCAGCGGAGTATTGAGCAGGCCTATACGGAAGAGGATTAATACTAGTCTGCTGTGCAAACCCTTCACTCGAGTTAAGGGTCTGAATGTGCAGCCTACTCATGCCTAGAGTACTGAAGGCCCTCTTGCCCAGCAAGTTTTGTATGTGCTAGTCTTAGCGTGGAGACACACTTGTTGATCAAAGTTCAAATCAGGGTATGTGCCTACAGACTAGATTCATATGGTATCGAGACAACTTCACTGGCTAAGACCCCGTTCTCATTACAATTTCTAAAACTGGTTTACTGGAAACCGGTTCAGGAAACCAGTTTGGAAGATCACTTTGCTAGCGTCCCCATTTGATCGCCGGAAAGTGGATTTCAAAATCACTTCACGTAAAGCGATCTTGTTGCTATGGGAATGCTCTCAGTGGGGTGACACGTTTCGCGCAAATTCAAAACCGCAGCGTACGCATTCTACACACAGTGTGCGGAGTAGCGCGCTAAAAATGTTTGAAGATCGCTTCCCGAAGAATGGTTGTGTCCTCACGCTAAAACCAGTATAACAAGGCAAAGCAATCATGAAAACTACATCGCGAGGTGGTTTTATGAACCGGTTTGGAAGATCACTTTGACCATTCTCATTACACATTAAACTAGTTTCCACTTAACTAAAATACCAGTAAACTAGTTTTAGGAAAGTAGTGAGAATGGTGTCTTATTCATCTGCCTACCAAAGAAAAAAAATGCAAGAACATGATCAGGCCTACAAGTAGCTTCTGTAGGCCTATCCTAGTAAATTGTTTGTAGTCAAGGAGTGTGTATCTCAGTGTATTATTGATGTTCATGGCTCCTGTTTTTTAAGTTTCTACCAGGTAAACATTTCGGGAGCAAACTTGCCAAAAGTATCAGTGTAATTTTTTTCCCTGCATATCAAAAACCATTATTCAATGTTCAATATTTTTCATTATATTACCCAGCATTACAAAGTTCTCAAAATTTCCTTTCAAACACCATAGCAGGTCCATGCAATTACCTATGCCTTGGGAGAAATTTCGAACTCTAAAAAGTACATGTACATTTTAAGGTACTACATGTACATGTAATTGGGAATGCGGGTATAACTATATTGCTTGTAATGGCCTACTGCCCCCAAAAAACTTTTCTTATACCTGATCAGAAAATACAAGATGTGTTCCTGGATGGGCGGGAGTGAATATGTTTCATGAGGTTGCTCATAGAGCCTTTTCAAAACAGTATTGAAAAGACCTGAAATGTAAAGCCATATGAAGACTATTTGGGCTCCTCAATGAGATCAAGAATGGCAAGGATTCTTATATAAAAGCTCTTTTATTAATTGATCTATGGTAACTGGAAAGCTTATAATGTAATCTGTTTTTGTAGACTCCAATGTGAAAAGGGGCATCCAAGTGAACAAACTCTGCGGACTTAAAAAGAGATTTATATGGATTCACAGTATTTCACACTGCAAGGCTTTCTCATGTCGGCCTACATACAGTATGTTGGCCTACATATTAGGTGCAGTACATGTACATGTAAGTACAAAATTATTGACCTGACGTCCTCACATTTTGCAAAGTATAGTGAAAAACTAAGGAAACTTGAGATGTTTTATATTACTAAATGGCTGTACAACTCAAGAAAAATATTCATATCATTTTCAGCTATCAAAATACAATTGTTTGAAATATAAAAATGTACATGTATCCCTATAAATTGCATTTTGATATAATGTGGGCATTGGTGATTTTCTACTAATAAACCACTTTCTGTGGAGCGTTGTGGCCCAGTGGATTAGTCTTCGGACTTTGAAACAGAGGGTCGTGGGTTCGAATCCCAGCCATGGCGTAATTTCCAGCAAGAAACTGATCCACAGTGTGCTGCACTCAACACAGGTGAGGTAAATGGGTACCGGTAGGAAGTAATTCCTTAAAAAGCTGTGTGCGCTATGAACGCCTAGCTTAGCCGGGTAATATAGGAGCGCCTTGAGCACCTAACAAGGTGGATATGTGCGCAATATAAATATCCTATATTATTATTATTATTCTGATTTTGATTACAAAACTCTCTGTATACATGTATACAGGGAGAGTTTTGTAATGTAGGCTACTGACTTCTCAGAAGAAAATCAACTAAAGACAAATAAAATCTGTGAAACCAAATAAATCAACAATAGGCTACGTGTATATCCTGGGTGAACATTAATCTTCAAATTAATGATTTTATATGTCATATTGGCAAGTTTGACAGATGCAGTAGGCAATATCTCAGTTTAGTATTTCAAAATGCATTTATCTTATTTCAAAGTTTGATAGGTCAGTCCCAGCCAAGAGAGATCATCAACACTGAAACCAGTGAATGGGAAACCAGTTTCCTTCACCAACATCCTTATAAATCACTTTACATGATCCCAGGAAGCTTCCTCTTCAGAAAGAAATTTATGACTTTATGAGTTCGTCCTCACCAGCTACACATAAGTTTGCACAAACTCAAGATTCCATTCTCTTCTCTCTTAATATTCATGTAGGCGTACATGTACGTACGTACGAGCCATACTCTCTTTTAAGAATTATTTCTCTCTCCAAAACTGGGCTGAGTTCAGGTAGGCCTATTTAATACGAGTGAAGGGGAGGGTTTTTTTTTAGTTGTTACCATTACCAAAATGCTTTTGGCTGATTTCGAGACAGGGCTTTTGTCTTGGCTGTCACCTTGGACCTGAAATAATAACCAGCCTTCGGATACAAGACCCGTGCGATTCTTCTGATATGTAACTTGAACCAACAATGGAAAGTTCTACATGCGACAGTACAAACCTATTTTCTCCGAACAGTGCACTTTTATCATTCATGAGCGAGATGAATAAGTCGACTACCTCCATGTACATTTTGTGACAATACCAAAGATATGCATGATGAAGCTCAAGAGCGCATAACTTTGTCAATGCCATGACCTACATCATCGGAAATCTAAATTTTGATTTTTACTGTTGTGCCCTTTAATGATTAGAGTTTACTTTAATGACAAAATTACCATAAATTCAAGTACTTTTTAAACCCCAATGTGACAATTCCCTCTAATAAAACTATCAACATCTCAATAAACATAGTGGACAATGTAGGCCCTATGTGCACAGGATTTAGACAAATTCTACAAGTTTGCAGGTCTACAATGTACACTCTTGTGTACATGTAGATGTAGGCCTACAGCCGTGAAGTATACCATCACAAAGCCAACATGAACTCGTTCGTCATCATGAAGTATTGAATCTTTTGATTGTCTCTCTGTTGATCTAACCTTGCTTTGGGTTTAGTAGCAAATAAACTTTAGGTGAGAATTTAACCTATCACTTCATGTACATTGAACGTGTACACTGTACATACATATACTGTACATGTAGGTCCATGTGCAGTATGAATTTGTAATGAAAAGTTGTAATGGTTCACTCCTGATGATCAGTGATCATGGCAACATTTTAGTGGGTTGTACCAGGGAATTGCTAGTGGGTTTTAACTACAAGTATTCTCTGATCGAACACTGTCAGAAATGATATCCATGGGGGTAATAGTGAGTAATGCAAACAAAGTGTGAATGTTGCAAGGTTTGCCATGTTTGGAGAGAGCTCACTCTGAAGATGAAACACCCACAGACCTTCACTGTTTACTCATGGAGGTAGTGTGAATCATGCAAGTACTATGCATCTTCTTGGAAAAGATCATTGACCATACTGATCACTATTGTGTACATGTACACAAGTGCCATCATATCCTATCTGTGGTGAGTTGGTATCATTGACACCGTTCTCACTACTGTCCTAAAACTACAGTGTAGTTTACTGGAAAATACAATTAACGTGTAATGAGAACGGTCCAAGCAGTCTTGGAAGCGATCTTCCAAACCGGTTCAGAAAACCACCTCACGATGAAGTTTTGAAGATCGCTTTGCCTCGTTAAATTGGTTTTAGCGTGAGGACACCACCATTCTTCAGGAAGCGATCTTTGCACATTTCGAGCATGCTACTCCACACACTGTATGTGGAATGCCTACGCTGCGGTTTCAAATTTCGCGCGAAACATGTCACCCCATTGAGAGTGTTCCCATAGCAACAAGCCCACCTTAAGTGAAATGGTTTTGAAAACCACTTTCGGATGATCGAATGGGAACGCTAGCAAAGCGATCTTCCAAACTGGTTTCCTGAACCGGTTTCCAGTAAACCTGTTTTAGAAAGTATGAGAACGGTGTCATTTGACTTCCTGACAAAAGGGGCATGACACAGAGGTTTAGGGCATACATGTACATAATGTACATTTCAGAGTTCAAGTTTAGGAAAAAGTGTACAGGTACATGTACATGAAGTTTCACTTAATAGACATTTAAAGGTTGAGTCAATCATTCATTGCCATTATTTCACATGTAGGCCTACCTACATATATACTGACAATAATATCTTTAAGAACTGTAACATTGTATATGTGCCGATATTGCTCAAGGATGACAAAGTTACAACTGATGTACATGTAAATGTAGCCTACATCAAGTGTATGGAAAAAGAGTGTAAACTATGCTCAAAGATTGCTGACTGCCACTGTACATGTACATGCACAAACGAAAAATGCTTTTAAAAACAAAATAAATATTAATTTAGAAAACTATAATATTCGATGCAATATTATCAGCAAAACTACAGATTGACAACAAAGGTCTGACATGGACATGTACATGAAAATTCAACTGAATTATCAGGAACTCTGAATTTTAATCCCCTACATGTATACAGTATGTAAATGTTATGTACATTTTGATGAGATTCCCCCAGTAGCCTTTACATTCAGCAATGTTGACATTGATAGCAAGGCAATAGGGATGTTTATGAGTGAATGAAATGAAAACATCAGTAGTTTTATTGTATCCCTGAAGAAGTGAGCTTTATTGTATCCCTGAAGAAGACGTGGGATTTACGTCGAAAATTTGGACTTGGAAATAAACTCTGTTGGAACTAGTATAATGCATGACCTCTTTGCCTCTTATATAAATCAACACTTGATTTCAAGAAAGAGTGATTTTGGAGGTCATTGTCATCTCCTTTTATTGTAAATTTGTTTCATGATACATAGGTCTTTATCCATTATCTCATTCTTTTCACGCACTTTCATGAATGTGGTTGCGTCATTAGCAAGTTACTATGACATAACAATGATGTCCTCACTTACGCAATAATATTTACAGCCTGCGACTCAAGTATGCTTTCATTATGATGGTGATGCTTTTTTAACCTGCACGTTTCCATGACTACCATAATCATGAATACATCTATTATTTCACTTGTCATATTATCTTGTCACTGTGAGCTTTGTATCCCTGACGAAGACGTGAGGTTTACGTGGAAAATTTTGACTTTGAAATAAACTTTGTTGGAACTACAATGCATTTACCTCTTTGTCTCTTATATATCATATATATATTCTATGGGAAGCATCTGACTGTTTGCATAGTTTGTAAACAGTCATTCATGCTGCCAGGTAAAATTCAACAGAAGTAATTGAAATATTTTCCATAGCAATGACAATTATTCAGTGTAGATA
Source organism: Lytechinus pictus (assembly GCF_037042905.1). Classification (NCBI taxonomy): domain Eukaryota; kingdom Metazoa; phylum Echinodermata; class Echinoidea; order Temnopleuroida; family Toxopneustidae; genus Lytechinus; species Lytechinus pictus. The sequence goes on from NC_087245.1 coordinate 34,468,998, forward strand.
CTGAAGAGTGTATGGCAGTGCCAGGTTATTTTGATAATGTGAGGATTTTTCTTTCCTCAAATAATATTGGGTACTGAGATTTTTGTATACATATAGACTTCTGCAGTCCTACATGTACATGTAGGACCCACGACCCAGAACTCTCTATTTCAAATACTACATGCACAATAAATTGAGCTGAAATTTTTAAGCGAAAAAAAAAAAATTCTACAAATAATACTTGAAACACCAAAGAGGGTTCATCGCTCCCCCACCCCAATGTAAGGTGCTTCCCCTACATGAACATATGCCCCAAATAGGTGAATAAAAATAATACTGCATTCTAGCACATGTTTCTTTTGACATGGGAGATCTACAATTTATTACATGTGGGCCCTACATGTATATGAAGGACAAGGCTCCTGTGAAGATACCAGTGGCTTGAAAGATGACGAAAAGAGAAGAGTTGTGCTGGAAAATTCATAGAGTGCCGGGTGAAATTGGGCATGTAATTTGAGTCTGCAGTAGTGATTTGAGCATGTCAATATTGGGCGCCTATAATGAACTTAGAGATATGATATGAAATATTGAGCAGACGGGTGCACAGGGGGGAAGCATTGATACAGGGCAGGGGTAGTAGTCTGAGCAACTCCAACCACCAAGCAACCCACACGAAAGAAAAGTAGTAGTCCATCTAAAAATCATGTATTCCATTCCTCAAGGTCGTTCTCCTCTTTCCAACACTGTACAGGACACAATTATGCTTTCACTAAATCATCCAATCCTTTGAAATATTTGATTTCCTTCAATTCTTAAAATAACAATGAAGACGTCATTTTTTTTGTACCGCACATGTAGTGCTGTTATCGGTAAGAAAATTCTCTATCAATATATATCGCAAAGAATATCTTACCGATATCGACAACTATTGACAAAAGAACAGGTGACAATTCTGTTTATTTGTACATGGAAAATCAAAATCAAATGCATTGATTAGCGATGGCACAATACTAACGGTGGTCAAAATTTGTATCTGCCACTGTACCAACAACGCTTTGAAATCAAAGTTAATCAAATTCAAACAAGTACATAACATATTGAACAAAACATATTTAGCATGAATACATCCTAACCTTTCAGGTTATTGGCATTATTTTAAGGTTGAATGAAATTTTATCGATGATTTGGGGGCTTTTTGGACATCGTTCTGAGCAGTCAACAACTTTCGTCTATCCACCATTTAGGATTTCGTGCAGTTACATCTTCGATCGTAGAGGGCAGCAACAAACAGCCGTGTTGCTTATTCAGTACTTGTTTTGGTAAGCTTCATATGCTGCGCTTATGAATGTTTTCGATACCATGGAGTCGATGGCAGTTTGGATTATCATGATTGTAGCGAAGTGAGATCTTGTTTTGTGGCTAGTAGTATTTGTATTTTGTTAAAATTTTGGAGTAATTTCTCTTGCTGTCCTGTGCATTTTGAGGAAAAATATGTTTTTCGTGATTTTCCATGAAATTGAAAAAGCCACTTTTTGTTTCAAAAAGCTGTTTCTGTGAATTCCGTCTAAAAATGGCCTCTTATTTATCACAATGTTATTTTATTGGTATTTTATTTCAAGATCAGCAGAACATGTCAAATAATCAAAGGTCCTGATATTTACATTACCAGTAGTCAAAGGAAGAAAGAGAGAGAGAGAGAAGGGGGATTACGAAACTTTGCCAGAATATTAACTATATCAATGCTTGATTTTATATGTAGGGACAGTGATTTTCCGCGATCGCGGAAAACGGACGGAATTCACGGAAAGGGCCTTTTGAAACGGAAAATGGCATTTCAAACGGAAAATCACGGAAAACGTATTTTCCCTCAAAATACACAGTTCTATAGCAACAGAAATTACTCCAAAATCACAACAAAATGAGAATATTAAATGGCCAAAAAAACCCAGAAAATACGATCTCACTTCGCTACTATCATGACAATTCACACATCGTGACTGCACTCGACATCAGCACACTCGATTGTACCCCGCTCCATACCCGTACCCCCGGCGCGGCCGGCCGGGTTGGGCTTCACATGCACACATGTATCGTTCAACTACATGTACACAGTTCTGTGTTGCTGCCCTCTACGTTTGAAGATGTAACAGCACGATATCGTGGTCTTAAAATCCAAGATGGCGGATTGGGAAAAGACGATGACTGATGATAACGATGTCCAAAAACCCCCAAAATTATCGATGAAATATCATTTCACCGTGAAATAATGCTAATAATATGAAAGGTGAGGATGTATGCATGCAAAATGGGTGTGTTAAAATATTTTATTCACCCGCATAGATCCGATTAGAACGGATTTTATTGTGTTGTTGGTACAGTAGCAGATACAAATTTTGACCAGTGCGAGTGTGCATGTAAATGTGTAAACGGAATTGTCACTTTTCTGTGTGTACAAAGTCTATGGGGAAACGGAATTTCCGTTTTCTGACATGCTGAAACGGAATTTGAGATTTTCTGAAACGGAAAAGGCAATTTTTTGAAACGGAAAATCACTGTCCCTATATATGATTTTAGTGTCTCGGGTGATCAAAAAATATTTAATTGATTATATACAATATTAAAATAAATAATACAAACAACAATTCTTTCATAATGAATAAAAGGGGAGGGGTGGATTCCAGAGAAGAATAAAAGCAGTCTAAAATGGTACTGGATTAGTCTACAGGGAAAGGGTGGCAGCTCCCCCCAAAAAAGAATAAACACAGTCTCAAATATAATGTGTGTTGCTATGTCGCACAAAACATCTATAGGCATCCTTGAAACGCCCCAGTTAAAAAATTACAATGAAAGGAGCACTGGACCAAATTGTTCTTATCTGCAGCCTTACAATTTTTTCACAAGTTTTTCAAACTTTTGTACCTTTTCTCCTTCCTTTCCACTCCCTGAGCACGTGATCAATATTCTTAGCTTTTGCGTCACAAAGAGTACAATGAGGGATTCACAAAAATCAGTGAAGTGACATGGAATATAGCCATTGATGGTCAATCATGCAGTAGTCCTGTTTTTGTGTTTTTTTTATTAGGGGATGGGGTGGGTCACATGTACAGTACACATGGACCCTCAAAATGGACTCCATGAAATGAGACTAGTATTAAACTAAGGCAAATTCAAATAATAAAAGTGGTTGATTGGACATTCCTTCAGGGATGTACAATAAAACATGCACACTACATGATATACACATAGGAATCCAGTTACCTAATTGCTATATGTCTAGAAATCTTCTGGCAATATTTTGAACTACAAAAAGTACACTATGAATAGTTAAAGCAGGTTTATCGATAATTAATATCTCCTTCCACTTCCAGACCTGTGTTTCATACATGTATGTAGACATACACAAAAACACAAAAGGCCGCATACACGTAGGCCTACATGTACATGTAGATCCATGTTCTATTGTTTGAGTTTTCAGAGATTTGCCTCATATCAAATTTTTATTCCAAGGAAAGTTACAGTTAGTACAAAGTGATGAAAAAAAGAATGAATGCATATGAGTACACCCAGCAACCTATTCCACCGGTTCCATTTGCTCTGGACAGCGACAATTGCCCGGCTGTAAGTTCCACACACTTATGGAATGACCAACTTCAACCCTGGATTTAACACTATAGCCTATCCTAAACCTACAAAACCCTATTGCAACCGTATAATACAGAAATAAAGCAATTGTAATTGGAGCAAATGACATGACAGCATTCCACCAGCATTTTGCATTTCAATTGTTACCCACACACAACCTTAGAGTGTGGTTGGTTGTTGATTTTTTTTTTGGGGGGGGTCTTGAAAAAGAAAATGGCAAAACTGTCTGTAAATCGTAAATGCACATGAATAGAATTTGTGAAATGATTTCAAATTCATCTATGACCTTGTCCAACACTACATGTACATGTAGGAAAGTCCAGGATAGTAGATCACAAATAGTCTACATGTAGGTTTATTACAAGTAGGTAATAGCCAGCCTTTGACTTTCCATTCAATTTCTATTCATCAATCTTCTTTGTTTTCTTTCCCAGCACCACTGATATCATGGATTCACATGACAATAAAGTCTGCAAGTTGATAATCCAAATCCCCTTTTCCAAGGCAGGGCTTCATAAGCAACAAAAGGAGTATTGATCTTTCCTCTTTCTCGAGTAACAAATACTCAGCAGAAGAGATATGGCTGCCTACACGTACTATAATAGGCCTTCATGTAGTGTGCATACATGTGGCCTACATAAATGTGGATGTGCAGTGCACAAGAAAACAAAAACTATACTGAACGCACACTGTGTACAGAAAGCACAAACTGAAAAACAATCCAAGAAAGTGAGTAAACTGCAAACATATAACAAATACATCTACATGTACAGATAGGCCTACATGTACATGTATGTTTGACCAGGAAAAATTTGAATACTTTGAGCTCCAACATGTATGCATACTTCTACATGTATGCAGGGAACACTTCCCTGATGTATGCATACTTCTTTGCGTATGCTCGAGGCAGTGTATATCCAGCAGACAGACCCGATTCTGTGCCGCCAGAATGAGTTTGTAAGAACCCTTGCGTTACTTTAGTTGCTTCGCTTCAATATACGGCTGGTACTGAGCCTAACTTGTTTACTTGACAGCCAATCACGGCTCGCCATTTAACGTCCATTGTCTAATCTCAGTTCTATTATATACTGTTTTGCTCTAGCGTTAGTCATTCATGCGATTTTACTCCAATGAGTGCATGTCAAAAAGCTTCAGTACGTATGTCCGTTTTTAAAGCTATTTTACGATTTATGATTTCATGTAACAAAGGAAAGGGGGATGTGACATCATCATCCCACCTAATGAATGACAATGTGCATATAACTAATTTCACAAAATATTGATAAACTTTAAAATTCATTGACTTTGTTATTTGTTATCCGATTTTGATTAAATTTTCAGCATTTTGCTCCAGATGTGAATTTTACTCTACTCATTGAGATATAAATATTTTCAGCCCAAACCATCCCTTTTACATGTAATGTGATAAAGTCATTTGATGTCCACAGCCTCATTCATGAACTCCAAATTACCATGACAAACCATCATAACCAGCAGGGGTTTTTGTTTTTTATCTGAGATTTCAGCGCAAGAATGTACATGTATGTAATGTACTTTCAACAACAACAAGCTGGGGTGAGCACATAATATGCCCACCTGTAACATAGAAAATGGAGTTATTGGTCAAGCAAGAAAAGTGGAAGGTGGCGACTTGCCTTTTTTTTTACCTCAATCAAAGGGCTTCCTGGGATCCATGCTAGTATCATACACACCAAATTATATGACCCTTGGTTATAAAGTTAAACTGAAGTTATCGCATTTACTAATTAAAGAAAAGTTAACGGACAGACAGACACCAAAAGATACCATAATAAGTCCCGTAAGGACGGGCGTATAAAAAATGTTAAAATCTATCTTCAAAAGATAAAGCTCGTCGAAAATGCTCACAAAGCGATTTGCTTGAACATATTATTTTTGGACTGAAAAACAATTATCATGAGACCTAAGAATAGAAGACTTGAGATGTAATTTGTGAAACATCAAGAGAAGTGAACCAACTCAACTCAATTACATGAGCTGCTTTCATTCCATGGGTTTACTTTTGATTTAGCCAATATTAGTCCACTAACTCAATACACTGTACATAGCAGAAATTTGTACATTTACAGTTTACCCCATGCTACGTTGCCTCGGATGCTCTCACAGAGGAGCTATCTCTTTTTTAATAAAAAGCAAACATGCAAGCGAGCCTCTTCCATAAACCTCTTCTGACAAGCATCTAATGATTTTGTTTGCTAAACAATCTCAATGTCTGTGGTAACTGGTAAAGCACAGAAAAAATCTTTATTTCTCTTTCGTTATTACATGTAGGGCCGATACACTTGCAATGTACACAGTCCTAAAAGCTGCACAGCGATTGCGGGTGAACATTTTGTTTCATACTATGTAGTTGTATGTTTGTAATACTAAAAATGATATAAAAATAATCTTAGATATTTTTATAGAACATTTTCTAAAATAAGATTTAAGAAAAACATCAGAGGGCAGTGGTAGAAAGGATTTCCAGGTGTATCTATTGAACATTGGGACCAAATATTTCATGATGGTCTGTCTATTAGTATTAAAGAGCAACAAGTACATGGAAGAATTTATATTTAATGTACAACAGATTTATTGACTTTACTTCAATCAGCTCTACATGTATATATAAACTTAAGCCGTCCAAAAATGATACTCGATTATTCTCTGATCAGACCATCAGGCAAGCTCCTGTGCTATAAAAGTTTTGAAAGATTATTCAGTAGACCTACAACTTAACATTTTTCAAATCAGAGTTGCAATTGAATGTTACCAAAGGCCTAAAATGGGAAATCCATCAAAATATTGGGATGTTGTTTCATCTTCCATGATTGCATCTGTCCATCTGTTTCCCCCTGGTCTAAGGTCAAGAGTTGAATCTGTGCTACCAACTTGTCTATGGCAGGGATTCCTTTCGTTCTCCCCTGCGAGCCTCTTTCTACATCATCGGTTGCCATCTTGTTTTTCATTCACCTGGATGCGAGCCATGTCTGTGTTAGTCTTGCTTTCTACACTTTCTAAGGAGGTCTTCGGTACATACAGTACCAGTACAAAAGAGCCCAAATAAAACCTTTTGTAAAAGAACGTACACTAAACATTATAAACAATGTACACTTGTACAAGGCTACATGTGCAATGTTCACGTACAAAGACAGCCAACAGGCAACAGGAATATGCGGTGCTTTTAATACCTTTTTAAAGCCAAAATGGGTGTCACTTTGTACGTAGGTTATGGCTATTACAGAGTTTTCATTGAACATTGCCCTTCCTCTTGGCACAATTAATGCAAGCCTCTACAGTACGTTGTACATGGACATAATTATCAAAAAAAAGTTAGCTTTCCTATTCTTATCATTATTTTATTGTACTGCCCTCATTTTCCCCTACAATGTATTTCTATCATAGATAATTTTATGCACCTGTATGAAAATGTACAGTATACATCGAAAGGCCGTGCTGCACAAGTTTGCTCAATCTCGAGATTTTACCCTATCGGCCCTCTTCGTGATTAATCTCAAGACTCAAGAAACCCCATCTCCACCAGCGCAAGAAGAGCAATTCGTGCTCGAGTAAGGCTTTGATTTATCATGTTCTGACACCGTGAATAAATAATCCAGAGTCGAATCTTGAGTGCGTCTGCACCTGCTAATTACTTTGAATTAGTGGGACAATTTTTAAAAAGAGTGCTATTTTGCAAATAATCCTATAAAGTTGGCTTAGGATTGCAATCTCGAGATTAATCCAGTCAACTATCGCGATGATTGCATCTCCATTACAAATAATCTCGGGATTAAGATCCGACAAATTTGCCAGATCAGAAATAGTGCGATTTGAAAACTCGGGCTGGTGCAGACGGCCCTCAAAAGTAGGCCTACATGTACACGTCCCTAGAGCAAATGCAGTGCTCCATATTAAATGGAGTATTGAAATATTGGATGAAAACCATGCCCCAATATCAAAGCTTGTGCATTCCCGTTGTCGAGACTAACACACATGTATATACATTTAAGTATGTACATGTAAATATAAAAAAAAGATTCCCCTAAAAGGGTCTGTATTTCAAGACTAAAGTATAACTGGCTTGAAAAGGGACTTGCATTCAGCACACAAATCTAAAGTGGAATATTACACTGCATTTGTCAGGAATCTCCCCGTTCTTCTTTTCCCTTTGCACTTCAGCTATTGGAGTATGCAATACCAAGCCTGCTCTACATGTACCTGTGCATTTCCATGTACAGCAATACCACAGACATGTACATATGTACTGTACTGTACAAATGTACATGTAGGACCTGATGAGTAGGGCATACATTTTGAGATTGGTCAGCAAACACAGAAATGACAACATATCATGTACACATATACATGTACAATGTACCTGTAGGCCTAAATTAAATCCAATACATGATAGGCCTACAGATGCATGTCCATTGATCACCTGCATATAATGGGGGTGTACATATGCATACAAATGTACATGTAGAAAAGCATTTTTATTTCTCCCAGTCATTTTGCAGCATACATATACGGTATTCAGCGACACATTGCAAAAAAAGTATTGATCAGTTTTCTTTTTTAATGTGTACTTTTATTCTTTATTTTTTTTATATTGCATACATGTAGCTGTACGATAGTAAAAACTAAAGGACCCCCCCCCCCAAAAAAAAAGGTTCATGTAAAGCACTGTGCATTACTGTTTTTCCAGTTCACTGTCAAGTAGCTCCATGTATGATGTTCATTTTACAGCTTTTTTTAATTAAAAAATGATTGATTAGACCATCCCTGTCCTACTTTAGCCTACATCACTGCATGTTAAATTCCAGTATATATGCAGTAATTTGGTTTACTACGTGTAGATCTACAGTACATGTACTGCACATGTACATTCACATTTTAGCAACATTTAGTCAAGAATCAGACATCATATCGAGCATATCTACAGATATTCTACGCACACACCTTTGAACATAAAAATACAGTGTAGGGTTTTTTATCATTATTGTTGGTATTGGACACTTTCCTATCTGAAACTAAACTACCCTGCCACTACAGTATACATGTACAGCAATGTAACTGTCCCCTTTGTACACTATCTTACATGTAGGCCCACATGTATATTGTTTTTCTTCATGAAAACACTTGAAGAGGTTTCATGAAAAATTGTTTTATAACGATAAAAAAGTTGCATGTTATCCCTCTAAATTACTGCAATTTTATTGAATATTGCAAGGGGGTATGACATACATGTAGATCTTCAGCATTAAACACAACTACTCCGATTTCATACTGAAAGCTACTTCTCCCAAACAGGCAATATCGTTCTTGTTCTTGTTTGGTTGGTTGTTTGTTTTGGGGGTAAAAGTGAAATCAAGTAATAAAGCCTACATGTACATGTACACGTACAAGCTTTACCAACTGCACATGTACCAAATCTAGGCCATAAAATTAAAATCTAAGCATTCCAGAAGGCAGATAGATTCTAAATTTCTTTGCAATCTATCAACAATCTGCATAGAGTACATCAGATTTGCGTCTTTGTCATGGCGACCCTCCTACTATCAAGATGACTGGATTTCAGGATGTATTTTAATGAGCAGCCAGACAAGATGGAATTCACAACACACAACACCCCTACTCACAAGCAGCGATTCATTATTCAATTCACTGTGCACTTGAACCTATATATAGTATAGTGCAAGGTAACAGCCTGAATGCGGGATTTCAAAGATTTTCATGAATGATGCAAACTTTTCATTACAGGTGCATGTTTTACTAGGATTTTTTTCTCTCAATCTGTTGTACAGTGACCAATTTTATAAAAATTCCCCAACATCGCATTTCAGAAAGACATCCAGAAAACAAGAACTAGATAATGACATCATCATACCCCCCCCCCCCACACACACACACACAAAGACACTTTCAGACAAAATTGTATCCATTATATTTTAAGTACATCTAGTGATACATGGAGGATTTGTTTTCATGAAGCTACAAATACTACATGTATGTAAATGTATGTAGTGGCTATGGTGTGGAGCAAAAATAGTTTTATGTTCTATCATTGAATAACTGAATAAATTTCAAAAGTTTTTGTCCTGGTGCTATTGAAAACCGGAAGGGGTCAAAATCTACCTGTAAGACAATCCCTTTTCTTTTTCTAATACAAACCATTCTCAGGTCAACCAAACCACTCATATCCTTTTAACTTCCTGCCATTCAGGAATCAACTGTTCCTTCCTGACAGAAAACAAAAAAGTTACAATTCACACCAGATGTTCAAAGTCACAAAACTTGAAGATAACAATCCATTGTAATTCCAAGCACTAACCAATATATAATGATAAGGGTTACACATTTTAGTTGCCCAATCCCCAATGCACTATTGTTTCTCTCTTATTTTCACTATGATTGTAATTTCGTCAAAGGAAAAGATAAGCAAGATGAAGATATGATTGGCACTACTATCCCCCCCCCCTTTTTTTTTTGGGGGGGGGGGGTAGGAGGTTCAAGCTAATGGATATTTTATCATTAACTGCATGTACAGTCGTAATTTGAAGTTTTTATAAATATGCTAGATGAAATTACTTAATCCATTATTTGTCATGGTAAAAAAAAATGTTGCATTCATGTACAGTGAATGAATGAAATGTTGTGTTTCATGCATGTACATGATTGAATTTATGAAATTCAAAGTTTTTTTTTATTGGATACACTTCCCCCCCCCCCCCCACCAAAAAAAATGAAGAAATCAACTTGAAGGCTTACATGTACATACATGTATCATCTACATAATTGTGAATGTTTTAAAAAATGAATTTGAACACCCTTTTGTGGTTTGAATTCTTCATCAATGTGTGCAACAAAGTTTTTTTTTTCTCTTATTTGCAAATGTTGGACAGGACCTACATGTACACGTACGACAATAGCAGTCTCTAGGATTCTTGGTAGTACATGTCGACACATTCTACAAGTACCTCAGCTGTCAAATGTTTTTGTTGACAAGAATCAAACCAAACTTTTGACAATACATGTATAATCTACCCTGAAAAAATTTATCATGTATGGGTTTGACATTTACTTTTAAAGTTGAAGTTAAATGTATGGTTTGGTGCCCCTTGTCTGTGCACTGGTGCCCAAGTCTATTGCAATACTGCATGATTCTACTCATCACAAAAAAATTAATTTATAAAATGAACACAACCATCTTCACATCACTTTCAGGGATAACTGAAAAATGAGGAAAAGTAGGGGGAATATTTATTTTATACATGTACATGTAACTATTTCATGTGTCAATGCCTTTTTCATGAAAAAAAGACTCGGAATACCTAGAACTACAACTACATACAAGTGCACCTGAACTAAAAACTAAGACTCCTTCCTTCCTCTCTTCTCTTATTTTTTGTACAAAATTGGCCTCACTGGTCATCACTTTCTTTCTGTTCAGGTTGTGTAGATTTTGAGAATTGAAATGCAGTCAGCTTGAATGATTGATAAACACAAATGGCCCTACACTACAGTTATAATGGAAAAGTGTGTTATTGTCAATTTCACATGAATAGACCCAAGTCTAATTAAATTAGCAGCAGACAGCATGAAAATCATTTGTCTTTCTTACTTAGTCTCTTATAGTGAGTGATTGTATTACCGACCGGCCTTGTATTACTGAACGCGCGCATCGTACGCGTCAAAAAAAAATTTCATACGCTCAAAACTTTGCAACATCCTTCCAAAGGGAACTTGAATAGAAAGATGATGAAAATGGTCAAAAACACATTTTCAATGTCTTAATATTCTAATAAAAATAAAATATGGTCAAAATAGCTCATCGGTGATGTTGTTTTCTCAATTTTTCCCATTGGAAACACACGTTCAGTAATACGATACCTTGTTCAAGTGACCAAAATATTTCACATGCGAAGAGAGATCTGATTGGAAGCTAATATTGTAAAAAAGAAAAACAATTTCGGCAACATTTTTACATATTTATATTTTGTAATAATTGTGTATTTATGGTGAAAGTTTGATGAATTTTATGAGAATAATGTGTTTGATATGATTGAATTGATGAAAAGTGTTCGGTAATACGATCCACTACCATACATACAGTAGGGCCAAGACTTAACATTGAGTAATTTACTTCTGACTTTCTTTTGTCTTTTTAACAACCCATCATCATTCATGCCATCAAATGTACATGTATTTTTAATACTGAGTCCTTAAATCATATTACATGTAGGTAAACGTTATACAGTTCAGTGCAACATGCAAATCAGCATGCTCAGTAATTTATCACACAGTCACAATCACCAGTCTCAGTCGGAGCAGACACACAGTCACAGACACCGCACCACGAACATCACAAAAATTCTATGTGATACAGCCTATGTACGCGGCTAGCTCGGGCGAATCATCAGCGAAAGAATACCCCACGACATCCGACCGCTCATTCTCTCTCAAAAAACTCACCAAATCTCCGCTACACGTCCCGAAAATGGCAACCAAAAATGCCCCACAAAGCAAAAGTACTCTCATTTTTCTTCCTGTGTGTTGGTTTACTCGAGTTTTACTCCAATTCTTGTACTTTTTAGTACAAATGGCACAGTTCTAAAACGCGAAGGAAGGACTCTTCCAATCCTCAGCTTTCCAAATAAACGATAGCACACCGCGCGATATTGCGTTTATAGCATTCAGTTTATTCGATAGTTAGTGCAGTGTTGCGTGCACTAGTTTTTGCAATGTAAATGGGCATTATTGGGGAGTCTATGGTTTCTTTTATCAATGCAACAAAAGAAATAAAATATGGGGGACGGGGCAAAGGAAAGACGGCCTAACTAGCAGGATCAGACCTCTCAATCGAAATCGTGGGCGGAATTGGTGAGACTATTCTTTTAGGACAAAAGAAAAAAATGGGGGGGGGGGGCACAACGACCTTGTAGCTGGAGTTAAACGACTCGGACCGCTTTTATACTCTTATTTCTTTCTTCTTCCACTACCCCCCCCCCTCTCTTTATTTTCTCCTTTTTTAACTTAAAACAAGTCATACAGGGCTGGCACCCTGCTTTGGTGCCGCCCCTGCATGTATATAGCATTATGCAAATATTACCATTGATAATAGGTGAATTATTGGGGGAGTGGACAACCATGTGGATTAAAAGGCACGGAAAATACGGGTTAACTTGACACTAAGAGAGAAGGAAAGTGGAAAAACTATTAAAATGCGAATCACATATTTTAGGGGTAGTTGTCAACAGGGGCCGCGGAACTGGGGGGGGGGGGCTTCAGTCCCCCACTTTTTCAAATCCGTGTACAAAAATGCAAAAATGACCATACGATTGTGATTTTTTGCATGGTCAGCCCCCCCCCCCCCCACTTTGAAAACCATTCCGCTGCCCCTGGCCAAAACTATAGGCCTACAAGTTTAGAAGATGATTGAGTACTAATTTTCGTTATACAATCAAAAGGTGTTTATCGGCGAGGATTGTGACTCAACTTACCCAAACGGATGGGCCTGTTGAATGAAACAAATTCAGTTTAGTTTGTGGTTACCCACAGAATATAATTGCGAGTTAAAGGGTCTTGCTATACAGACATAATAGACATCATGTTCGATTGAAAATTAATCTATGGAATTTATATGACATTAATAGGGTAGCTGCTCGCATATGACGTCAAAAATCAAAAACTTTAAAATTTCATAACTTTCTTATTTTTGATGGATTTTCATCAAACCTTCACCAATATCATTTGGTCAATTTTCTCACTTTTGTTAAAACCAATATATCGCCAGTGTGATGAACTCCTAAGTGGCCCGGGGGGGGGGGGCACTCACATACATTGGTGGTACGGTGACGCGCCACTTTGATGACCCCCTTTTCAAACTTTGATTTCAGTTCTATAGATATTCCGTATGACAAAAGTTTCGTTCAGAAGCGACCCCACCCCGCTCACAAGACCCCCGGGGTGAACTACGCCTTTAATGATTCCAATTGAATATAGATACATGTATATCCTCGAGCCTTTTATTTTCTGGGGGGTAGCACTTTGGCATATATGCAAAACACCCCCCCCCCCCCTCCATATATTGATAATCTGTTAATTATCAATAAATAAATACGCCTAAATTCTGCTAATATGAATATTTCAACAAATAAAGAAAGAAAGTTATCAGAAAGGATACTAATTGGTAAAGGACTGATTTAATTACTAAAAATAGGCCTACATGATTGTTTTGTCTTGCGATATTAAGCGAAAGTTTGACGGTGTTTATCCATGCAGAATGTAAACTTTGTTAGTTCAGAAGTTACGGCCATTTTGACATAGGCGGCGGAAGCGGGGGGATGTGTCCCCCCCCCCCCCGTGTCCCCCCCCCCTCCCCTAAATTTTAGGTGGGGGGACGATCCCCCTAAACAAAATTTTCGATTACTTTTTTTTTTTTTTTTTTTTTTATTGCTTGTCAATTGTTTTCCTGCGTCCCCCCTAAAATTTTTGGTTGATAACCTTTTTTCTTTTCTTTTTTTTTTGCTTGTCAAAATATTTTGTGGTCCCCCCTAAAATTTTTGGCTTCCGCCGCCAATGCATTTGGAGCAGAATTTGCGATCATGTTAGTTCTATTTTAATTTTGAACGATTATTGTATTTACCCTTGTATGAAAATAAATATTGCATTTTGATTAATATTAAGTCAGTGCATTGTTGTATTGCATGTGCTATGGTATAGAAAAAAAAATTAATCTTCAATGCTGATTGCATTTAATTTACTATAAAAAGGGCATTCATAAATAGTTTTTTTTTAATCTAATGACGAAAAATTGGCAAATTGCAATGCATTTTGTAATTTGTAATCATTAATTAGTTTTGCAATGGGGTCCCAGGTTACCTCACACTTCGAGGAGAGTTCGGGCGTCGAATTACCCCCCCCCCCCCCCTCAATCTGAATTAGTGTCTCAATAAGTGAGGGAGCAAAGTCGTGTTACTGGTTTGGTTTGTTTGTTTTATAATTTTCGGAATAGGCTTTTTGGCACACTTTGACCTGCATTTCTGTTGAAAATTATGCAATAACAATTAAAGAGTATGTTTAAATACATTTTGAAGCAGTGGCGTACCGTGGGTCACGGCATGGGGGGGGGGGCACCAGCACTGAAAATTGGAGTAACTTTATTGGGCGTGCGAAGCGCGGTCAATAGGTATACTGACCTATATTATAATAGAGACATTTTAGGGACTCTGCCATATTAAATGGATATGTATCAAAAATATATGATCAAATAATGCGAGCTGAAAATTGTTGATATTCAAACCTAAAAAAGGAATTAAAGCAAAATTTTGTAATCATGATGCGTACCTGTCTCACTAAACAAACAGTGCGAGCTGAAATTATATTGACCCCAAATTTAAGGATTATTTTTTTTGGAATTTTGATTTTTTGATTTTTATTATAAAAATCTAGAATTTCTTTATCGTTCGCTTCGCCCACTAGCAGCTGTTTGAGAAATAAATTTTGCCCAACATGAATTATGTGACCCCTATAAACCCCTCAAAATGTTTGGCTCAGTGCGCCTCTGCTTTCAATATATACCCCTTGAACCGGTCAATCAAAAATATGAAGAGGGGGTTAACATCCAGAAAGTCATAATTAGATGGTGATTGAACGGAAAACCCCCGAATTAGTCTACCCATATTATAGAGGTGGATCACCCCCCATGGGCACATTCCGTGGTCACAGTACAGCCACGGAATTAGCCCATCGTCCTTTTGAGGATTCCATCCTAGCATCATAGAGATATCTCTATGCCTGGCATTCACTGTCTGATACCAACAGAGGGAGACAAAGCCCTTTCCACACGATGTTACATTCAATTCCTGATTATATTGAAGCACAGTGGCGTACCGTGGGTCACGGCATTGGGGGGGCACCAGCAAAAAAATTGACTCACTTAAAGAGCGCGCGAAGCGCGCTCAGTTGCCAGGTATACTGACATAATAGAGACATTTTTAGGACAGTGCCATTAAACGGTTATGTATCTCACTGATCACATAATGCGAGCGCGAAGCGCGAGCTGAATTTTTTTGAAATTCAGGCCTTAAAAGGACATTATAAGCAAATTTTTGTAATCATAATACATACCTGTCCATCCAAACAAACAATGCGAGCGCGAAGCGCGAGCTGAAATTTTTGTATATATTGACCCCAAACAGGGACATTTTAAGGACTATATCTTAGTAATCCATTAAGAGTATACATATCTCACCATAGTCATCTATTGTGAGTGCCAATCTCTTGCTGATTTTGTTAGAATTATATACATCTAAACACATGAAGCACTTTTTGTAGTCATTGTAATCATGGTTAACATACGCACCTCACTAATCAAATATTGCGAGCGCGAAGCGCGAGCTGAAAATTTAGGAAATTCAGACCTGAAGAGGGACATTTTAAGGCTTGTTTGTAGGAATTCACGAAGATCATACGTATTTCACTAACAAAAATATGCGAGCGCGAAGCGCAAGCTTAAATTTTTGCATATATTGACCCCAAACAGGGATATAAGGACTATTTTTTTAAGGAATCCATTAAGAGTACATATCTCACCATAGTCATCTAAAGCGAGTACCAAGCGCATGCTGATCTTGTTAGAATTACATGTAAATGACACATGAAGCACTTTTTGTAGTCATTGTAATCATGATAATCATATACGCATCTCACTAACCAAATGATGCGAGCGCGAAGCGCAAGCTGAAAATTTTTGATATTCAGATCAGAAAAAGGGAAATTTTAAGGACTGATTTGGGGAATTCATGAAGAACAGACATATCTCACCAATCCACGAATGCGAACGTAAGCACGGACAGGAAATGGTTTATATTAAGACCTTAAAATGGGGCAATCACTTTAAGTAGTCATGAAATAGAAGCATATGTCACTACATAAACAATAATAATTCGAAGTGCGAGGAAATATATTTGGTGTATATTGACTTGAAAACGGGAGGTCTTAGTACAACAGGATTATGTATCTTGTTAAACAGACAATGCGAGCACCAGGAACAATGAAGACATAGGCCTTGCGCAAATTATGTTTCATAAAGTTATAATTTTTTTTAAATGTAATATAACATAACATAATTATAACATAATATAACATTATAATTAACAATAATTTCTTCTTTCCCCACTACGTTTCTCTCCCTTTCTCCCTCTTTTTCTCCTTTTCCCCGTTTTTTTTTTTTTTTGGCCAGCCGATTGGGGGGGGGGGGGGGGGGCACGTGCCCCCCCATGCCCCCCCCCCCCCGTAGTTACGCCACTGTTGAAGCACAACTATATTTCTCCAACCAGTCATCAGACGACTAAGCGCATGTGATATAATAGGCTACATCAATAAGTAAAACAAGAAATAGATAAATGGCAAATAAATGTATTATTACTAGTATAATTGTTACTAACATTATCATTATACTACTACTACTACTACTACTACTACTACTACTACTACTACTACTACTACTACTACTACTACTACTACTACTTCTACTACTACTACTACTACTAATAATAATAATGATAATAATAATAATGAATAATAATAACAATGAATAATAATAATAATAGTAATAATAATAATAATGATAATGACAAAAATAATCATTATTATAATTATTTTCCGACCTGAAAACTAAATATTCCGAGCACTTTTTAAACAATAATTTGGCATGATATTCAGAAAACTTAAGTGCGAGTTTAAAAAAATTGAGATTTAGACACAAGAATGGGACATTCGACATATCTTTCTGAAGAAATGATGTGGATGCGGAGCACATTAGAATTTTTTTTTAATATTCCATTCTGAAAAATTGACATTTCAAGCAAATTTTGAATAACCCAACAAAACGCAAGTGCGAAGCGTGCACAGAAATGTTTGATAAACTGATGAAAGAGAGCCTTGAATGCACTGATTTCTATTTTGTTTTTTCTTCTTTCACCTCTATGAGCCAGATCACCTTTCAGCGAAGCACTCTGGGGTATAACAGGAACAGCGCCATCTTTTGTTTTATGAGTGCCACCGGTTTAAAAATATATATTTCGTCAAAAGTGATGGCCACAGGTCATTTGGATAATCGAGGCAGTAGCGAACGCAGGGGGGGGGGGTTAGGTTACAGGGGTTCAACACCCCTTTTTGTACGAAACGACCTTAAATTTTCTGGTGAAGACCTTTTTTTTTCATTGCTTGTCAACTTTTCATTTTGCACGAAACCCCCGCCCCCTTTCAAGAATCCTGCGTACGCTACTGAATCGAGGTACAAGTTGTATCCAAACAATGAGAGAGGTACAAACTTGGCTAAGACATAATGGCCCGTATTCTGAAGTCGGGTTTAACTTAAACCCAGGTTTAAAGTTGTGTTTCAAGTATGGATAGCCAATTGTTACATAAATCACTAACGGCAGAAATATCATATTTCAGCTCATTTGGCTCTCAAATCATTCATAATTGTCTAGGAAGTATATATAGATTATTGTCTTCACCATCGATGAATCAGGAAAGAGCACGGTAAACATAAGAAACATACAACTTAATAAAAATTTTGACACTTTTGGCTTCCCATAATTTTAGCACAGAGTTAGACCATGGTCTAAGTTAAACCTGACTTCAGAATACGGGCCATTATTATCTTTTGACTTTCACAGAGCAGCCCATAAAGGACAAGTTCACCCTGACGAAAGGTTTGCTGTAGAAATACACAACAAAAATTAATATTGGTGTACGTTTGAGGAAAATAAAGAAAGTTACTCGAATCTTGCTTTTTTTTTTAATCTTAGTTTTTGATTTGCGACGTCATAAACGAGCAGTTGCCCCATATGTTACGTAATATAAAATGTATGAAGTTAATTTTTGAATGGTTCACGATTACTACAAATTTTCTTCTATCAGTAGCGGGTGTTAAATAATTTTTCGAATGATACTGAAGGTACATTAAAACCCATTTTCAATTTTCAGAGAAAATTAAAAGTTTATTGATTTTTTTTAAATTCACGATACATGGGAAGCTGCTCACATCTGACGTCAAATAAAAAAAAACAGCAATGTGGATTTTCATCATATATTTTATTTAATTTGTGTTATGGGCAATATACTTTTTATTAGGGTGGACTTCCCTTTAAACAGGGGCAAGTTGCGCCATGGTAATTCATGGTAATGTATATAAAAAAAAAAAAACCTTCAAAAGCCATCGATATGCAGGCAGAAAGGAGTAAATTCACATGACAGTTCTTTTATTTTTAGAGGATGTTAGTAACTTAGTATTGAAAGAGAATTAGCAAGTGAAAGACTTTGAATAAAAAAAATTATATGCTGTTTTTGTTCAGAAGGTGGCTCAACTTACCCCCACAGATTGGGCAAGTTGAGCCATTTGACATCGTTTTTTTCAAAGGTGACAACGACTTTCAGTGTGGGGGTAGAAAGTTATATATAGGTAAAAAAATATTTCCCAAGAATTTAATTTTAAGGCAAGGTACTTATTTCTACAATATTATTTTGTCATATCAATTCTAAAATGCAAAAAGTGTCACAACTTACCCCGCCTTCCCCTATACAGAGCCTTCTTCTCTCTTCCCCTCTCTTCCCGACTATTACCGAAATGATAGTCTACCATCCACCTACCCCACCCCTCTCTACGTTTCTCTCTTTCTGCCTCTCTCCCGCGCCTCCCTCTGTTTCTCTCAATCGGTTTGCTAAAGTTGGCCATCCATCTATTACCGACCCCCTGTCTCTGCTTGTATTTCTTTCTCATTCTCTCTCTCACATTTTTCTTTCTCCTTCCAAATACTGAACAAAATCATCTACCAGTCTGCTACTTATCTGCACCAGTCCCCTTCTCTTCCTTCATCTGGCTCCGACCCCCCCCCCCCCCTTCACCCCCTCTCTCCATTTCTCTCTGCTTCTCTCCCACTTTTTACCCCTCCTCCACACCTTCTCCCCACAAAACATACTCACCCCTCTCTCTCTCTCTCTCTCACACATACACACATACAATTTTATTCTTTCGCATCACTTGCAGTTCCTTAAATTCTAATAAGTTGAATACGACAAAATAAATAAAATGAATAAAGTCATTCTATTAATTTCATTTTACATTTTTATTGACAACTTATTTGACTTCATAAGTCACATACTGTATCACTATGTACAATGGATATACACTATAAACATTATATATTGTACACTTTACAGTCATTCACCATAATCAGGATCCCAGAAAAAAATGAAGAAGTGTTCATTTAAAAAAAAATGACATTCCAGAATACAAAGAGTTCACCAGACCCTTTCACAAACTACTTACTCTTAATTCATCTTAATTTTTAATTTCTATAATACATCAATATCCTAAATGCTTTCAGCCTTTCAATGATCTCCTTCCTTGTGCATTGAAAAAAATCGATATCCTTCTAACACACTTCATCCTTCCTTAACAACATTACTTGCTTTCATATTCAAATATACTTGCAAAGAACAATTTCATCACATAGGCTATTATATCATTAAAAAATGTCTCAATTAGTTCTCACAATGCATAACCATGGCAACATAAAAATTAAATTCCTCACCTACATGTAAGAAATCACTTTGATATCGACTTCGTGACATTTCTTGAATAATAAAATTCCATTTCCATAATGGAAATTCATGTGATACGATACTACATAAAGAATTGTAACATACCAAATGATAACCCATGGAATTTGTGAACTGCTATAGCTCCATGTTTAAATCATGTATATTCAATCCTGGTATGTTGTGGGGGATATGAGATTTATCAAAAACTAAAACAGAAACATGTTTCATGTGAAATATTTACTTGTTTCATTTCAAGCAAATGCTCAACACCTATTACACGTACTAAAACTAGCATGGAATATACAAAATCGTTAATTCCCTTTAAAACTATACAATACTGCCCCAAAAGGGACAGAGATATGGAGATAAGAGACATGGATAGACTGAATATGTGGCCTTTGAAAAATTCAACTGAAATACACTTGAAATTCCAATCCGTGTTGGGGAATTATTTCCAAAATGAGATTAAAACACAACATAAAGGAAAACTGAATACTGATAGAAAGTAAAATAAAAATCCTTTTTAAAAAATCCAGCTGAAAAAATGGAATGTCATTTAGATCTTCTTTACTAAAATGGCACCATTTAGGCTAAAAAAAATTATAGTTACAATTGTTAACGTTTAAAAAGGATGAGAGAAGAATTTCATTAAACAACTTTGTTTTTCAGAACAAATCTAAAGGACTTTATTGTGTAATACAGAAAATCACCCAGTGGATAGAGAATTGCTTAAAAGCAATGGAAATCAAAGGAAATTCTAAATATTTCTCGTCATTTTAATCTCATTCAAGTATAATTCTGATGGTTGATTAAAGTTGGTATTATTTCAAATAATCTACATATAATTTTTTTTCGAAATAAGCATCGCAACATAAAACTCACGCAAACAGTATCATTTTGGCAAGCAAACAGGAAAGTTATTTTTATCCACTAACATTGTTTACAGCTGAAGACTTATAAGAAATAATCTATGAGGAAATCTGAATTGGCTATAGCCAGCTACCCAAGGTAAATTTGCCCCAGCCCACTTGGCTAGGAGCCAAGATGCATCATCAAAATATCAATGTTTGTAAACTTGATCATGGAAAACCCACACTGGATAAACAAGCACTATGGCAATGCCACTGCACATTACGCAGATTATGAATTTCCTCTTGGAGAACTTTCCCCGAGATTCGGCCGCAACTGCTCGTCAGGGTTTTGTTGGGTAGTTGTGGTTTGTGTGCGTCACTGGAGGTTTCCCCCGAGCTGACACACAACTCAGGAGTGAAAGAGGAAGGCGGTTCGCTTAACAGGTGATTGGGGTTTGATTTAAGCCAGCTATTGTATCAATTACTCATTCATGACTTACTGAATTCCCAGTAAAATAAACTCACCTGTTGCGGTTATTCATTTATCATAATCCCCTTTGAAAAATAATATCAAACTCATCTCCGGAAGCATCACTCTAAGTATCAATTTCATTGTTGTGGTTATCATATGAGTATAATAACACATGAATTTGAATAAAAGAAGGGGGTAAAGAGCCATTTAGAGCAACAACAAAAAATATAATGGAAATTATGATAGCTTGCCTGACAGATTTTAAAAGTGGTGAAAACCATCACATTCTTTTTTTATGATCATGTAATCAACCTTTACTCATAATATTTCTCTTTTCTATCGATTAATATTTATAGGTTGTAGTCCAATGTATCATGTAGTACACATATAGCAAGAGAAAATATGAAAGCAGTGAGTGAGAAAGAGAGAGAGAAGGGGGAGAAAGAAAGGAGGGGGTAAATACATGAGATATATAATATATATATCAGACCACTAGCGCCTACAAATGAAAGCAACCTGTATAATACATTTCAAAGCAAGTTCCAGTATCTCCAAATTTTTACACGACTGACATAGCAACAGACCACTTTAAACCTTTTCCCTCTGAGTTTTGAAACACTGTGGTACTCTAAAATATGATTACTTCTAGAAACTTGAACAAATAATCCACATTTTTGCACTGACGACACAAAAAATTTGCAGTAATCAATCCCTGCTTCAACAGTCTTTGTTCAACAAAATAAGTTCCCAGTAGTATTGAAACCACATTTCAACCAGACTTCACCCATAAACTCAACCACATCTATTTTCTTTTCTTTCAAACTAACCAAATATCTTGACATCTCAAAATTTCACGTGATCTCCAACTCCATTCATAAAAAATAATTTTCTTTTTATAGTCCTGAGACAGTTTTGAATTTAAAAAGTTCTGCAGATAGAAAATATGTTCTTTTAATTTTGATCCAAACTGATATAGTCCCCTGAGAAACTTCACACAATGTCTCATCTCCATTAAATTTTCTTCAATTTCTTTTCTATTTTTTTCTATCTTTATTTTTTTTTCTTTTCAAATTTCCTGCCATAAAAGACAATTCATCACAATATGGCTAAGTAAGGCACTAGCTAGTAGGATGATAGTAATAATAGGATTCTGAGGCATGCATCGAGTAAGAAAAAAACGTAAATAAATGAGCTCGATAGAAAACAATTTGAAAGTCCATGTGTGAATAAAAAGAACCTGAAAACACAATTTGAACAGTAATACATTAATCAATCAATCCATACACTGCTCATGAAAAAAAATCTTCCAGTTCATTTGAAGAAATATAACAGACTTATAAAAGTTCAGTCTCTTATTTTGATAATGGAAAATTCTGATGTTTCTATCAATTTTTTTACTGCAAGTATTCACTCATTTTATAGCAAACAATGATTGCATTTCAACAGGTAAAGTGCATTGAACAAGGAATTCACACTAAGAATATGGATTGAACTTTTTGTTTCAATTTGTGAGAAAATTAAATGATGAAAGCAAGAATAATAATATCAGCACAGACAATAGAGCAAATATCTGATAAAGCAATACATGAAATGCTTTTTGATTATTGTACCTATTTGTTGCTTTTAAGTACATTTTACTTATCCTTAACTATTATACCATTTTTCTCCTATATTATTTGCTTTAATAGGTCTAAAAAATTACCAACATAATCATACAAGAAATGTGAAAGGAATTTTAACTACTAATCTTATTTGACAAAATATGAATGGATTTTATTTTGAAATATACATTCTATTTAAATGCACTTGTTAAGGTGTATTTTTTGTCATCATCATAACATTCAATATGAATTTGTAAGTTTGACCTGGACAATAACACTGAATGAAACTAACATACATGCTAAAGTGACTTGATGTAAAGAAATAATTCATATAAAAAAATAACTTATAAAGAAAAGAAAAGAAAAATGCCAAGGTTTTTCTGCACATACATGTAACAGATCATTTCAAGAATATATATTTACATTACGCCAAAAATGAGCGAAAGTACTAGCCCAGCCGTTTTTTGTTTGTTTCTTTGTTATTTTTTCCATTTCTTTATTTATTCTCTTTTGAGGGGAGGGGGGGGGTATGTATGCAATGAACCAGCCCAGCAATGAAGGTTTTGTGAATCATTGTTTTGTAAAACCCATGAATACATATGGTCGAAAATGTGAGAAAGTTAAGTTTATTTATATTCAGTTTTATCCTTATTGACAGCACAAACAGCTAGAATGGATATAAGAATCCATGGACTTAAAAAATTTTATGAAATTGATTCCATTTCTCTAAATGATTTTAGCCAGCAGTTACTTCCCTCTCCTAGCCAGTAAGTAAACTAAAATTACGATTGTTCTAATATTTGATCACTTTTATTAGGTGTAATAATATCTCTTGATCAACAAATATCAAATAAAGCAATTATAATTTTGTTGGCAAAAAAGAAATCTTGCATGCAGTGCTGAAAAATTAAAATCAACCCGTTTCTCAAAGAGAACTACATGCCATTCTTCCAAGCTGCACAATAGGATCCAAAAAAGAATTTCAGTTAGAGGCATTGCAGCATATCACATGAATAATTACATTTTCAAATTTGTATTTCTACTTAAATGTGACATGATTTGATATGATTAAAACGGGTCATACAAATTCGAAACCAATTCACCGAAGTCATTTCAATAGACATTGACCAACAATATCAAATCCCTTAAATATGAAAGTGTTTAGTTTTGTTTGTAAGCAGATTTATTTATGTATAGAATCATGGTAATTGATAAGCACTGGTGTAGGTGGGTATTGGTCAATCGTGAGGGTGGGTATGACGAACCTTGATGAACCTGGCACGTAGATGACTATGTGGTATCGAGGCAAAATTGGCACACCCCTGGATAGGCGGGATCAAGCTGGACCAGAAACATCCACAACAATGTGGTATCCAGGTCATCTTTATCAACGTCACATCTTAATCAACTGTGCACACCCACATTGCCGTAGCCCTCCATTCTGACAAGGAAGCAGTATGTGTGTGACTGAAGATGACATGCCAATGCAGCATATAGGTGAACCCTCCAACAGGTTCATGGTGTCACCTTATCAAGGAAAACCAAACAATGCACTATGTAGTTTCTGAGTGAGTTCTGCGGGGTCTCTGGATACTGTATTTAGGTGAACCCAACAGACCTCTGATGAGGCAGTATCTCAGTGAACCCCACAAGTCCACGTTGACACTGTTCTTCGGTGAACTGGACAACTGTTTCCAGAAGGTAAACCTTATAAACCCATGCTGATGAGGTATCTACATGAACCCCACAGGGCCAAGGGGATACTGTACTGTCAACCAGACAACACACCATGTGAACCCTACAACATCATGGGGATACGTTACTTGGGCAAACCGGACAACCCATTACATGGTATCTACTTGAACTCGAAAGGGTCTTGAGGACACTGTATCTAGGTGAACCTGACGCACGCTTTCTTCCACCTGCACTGGGTGCACCACATGTCTCGGTTCTCCATACCGTAAACCTTGCGGCATTTCTTCCCCTCCGATCTGATCTTGGGTTGTCCTGCTGAGCTGTGAGGGGCCGACTTGTGGCGGACTCTGTTCCCCGTGGATGGCTGTTTGTGAAGGGGAAAAAAAAGGGGGGGTTAAGTTGGCCTATTGGTTTAACAAGTGTGGCGTGAAAGTTTGCTAGTGCAGTCTATGGAATTACCATTTCTAAAAACATCCAAGATTGAATGGAGAGACAGAAAAAGAGCACACAATTTTATGCTGCACTTCAGTCTAGTCGAGTAAATGAAACAAATCTATATAAAAAACTGGGAGTTGAAAATCAGTTTAATCTTCTGAAATACAAAATATGATTTTCTTTACCAATGTAGACTTTGAACAAATCCATCAACAACCCCCTCCCCCCCAAAAAAAAAACCTAGGATATTTGATTAACTTATAAATTCCGTCACACAATTTGAATGTAAAGAGAGGGAGAGTTCATTTGGTGAAGGAAACTTGATGAAAATCATGTTAAAAATACAAGACAATGATTGATCAAATTTATTTACCCTAATTACATTTATTCTATTCATATTTCACTTTACATTCAATCATCATTCTATTTCTATTCATTTGCTTCAATTCATTATTATAATGTAAATTTTCATTTATTCATGCTTTCACTCATTTTAATTTTTTTAATTCTTCTTTTTATTATTTTTAATACTTATTTTTAATTTACTACTTATTTCATTTTTATCTATCCATCCATGGACCTACTAGTAGGTCCATGATCCATCTATCCGTTTATTTTATTCATCTACTTAATTTATCTAAATATTTCTTCGGGGGGGGGGGGCAAACTATCCCCCTTAACCTCCCCCGATCATACATTATAGATGACTTACCTGGGAGGGCGGGGAGCATGAGGAGGGAAAGCTAAATGATGTCGGAGACGACGTGACTGGGCACCAAGAGAACGAAGGAGCTTGGGTGCTGGGAATACTCACTGGAGACGCAATCTGGAAGACAGAGAGGGAGAAAGACAGAGAGGGAAAGAGTCGAGTCATAGAGAAAGATGGAGAGAGAGAAAGGGAAAGAGAGACAAAAGAAGAAAGGGAAAGAAAGAGAAATAGATGGTTGGATGATAGAAGAAAAGAATGGTAAAAATAGAAACAAAATACAAAAATAAAGAATAAGGAAAAAGAAGATAAATACTGTGTATTTTGTTACCTTATCTCTTTAATTAAGTTACAAAATTTGAATCTAACCAAATCAAATCAGAGAGAGAGAATCATAGAACATCACGCAGTGTAAGGCAATCTCAAGGTTTATGGTTTCATGACTGCTTATAAAAGCAACATTGAACAAATAACACCTTTAAACAATTACTATTATCATGAGA
Source organism: Lytechinus pictus (assembly GCF_037042905.1). NCBI lineage: Eukaryota > Metazoa > Echinodermata > Echinoidea > Temnopleuroida > Toxopneustidae > Lytechinus > Lytechinus pictus. The sequence goes on from NC_087245.1 coordinate 34,495,514, forward strand.
AGATAAATATTGATGTAATGTCTGTTAAAAGTCCACGAGACAGACAAAACAACATCAAATGTAAACTTTAGCCCAATGCAATAGATAATACAAACCAAATTTGAGTTGCAGAGAAAGAAAAGAAAACATGTTCCAGTTTTTTATCATAAGACCTGCTCATTACAGAGAAAGTTTGAAAACCTGTGATTCCATTTCATCAACAATGATTATTTTAGAAATACACAACTTTAAACTGCAGAACTTTCTTTTCTATTACATCATCAACAACTTTCAAGTGAGTAGGTACAGCCCACGTCCAGACTTTAATCATCCAAAACAATATTGGGGTCTTTATTGACAGACTGCATGCCTATTCACAGTTCAGTTTTAAAACTCAAAGATGCAGCAACATGAAAGACTGTACAGATGTAGAGGTTTCGAGTGCCAAGCTGCTTTCTAAACCAAAACAGACCCAAAGGTTAAAAAGAACAGGCGGGTTTTCCTCTCCTTCCTGAACGACATTTGAAACAGGAAACACGATGAAATCTGCTTGGCAAACTCTACCTAACTTCCTACGTCGCTTCCAGGGTACCCTTTACATTGATTCCCCTAGATCCTATTAAAGCAGAAATCTCTGCAAAACTTTTCCCTCATCTCCTATCCTTATTTTTCAGTTAGCTTTGAAAGTGGCATGCTCATTTCGTCAAACTTTACTAAAAATACACAATATTTTCATTTAAAGAATTAAAGATTCACTTGTAACCTGAACTGTTTGACAATCCTCTTTTAATCATTCTTTAAGAAAGAAAGAATAATCTTTTGGAAGAGTGGTTCCAATATCTAGGTCAACAGTGACCGGCTTAATATACAGATGAAAATGTGTGGGTGTATACAGGGGCGTGAGAGGACGTGTTTACAAACCAAATATTTTATCAATCAATCTGTTTAGCTCAGGCAATGCAAAGAATCAATTCGATTCAATTGAAACTGAAAACAAAAAGGTTTATCGAGATTCAAATCGAGATAAGTTTCCAATGTTGTGAATTCAAGGCCGATGAGGCGATTAGCCAATAGGCTTAAGGATGGGAGCTATAAGATATCGAGATGACAAAAACATAGTTACCATGGCGATTGCTTGGTTGGGCAGCGAGCCAACCAGAGGTGGGTTAGTCGAGTCACAGATGACGCTTGAAGAAACAATGTCACTGGACGTTGAGAGATGTCGCCCTCTCTTGGAGAGGATAGGTGAGGGAGAGGAAACCTCCATTGGTTTTGGTGTGATGTCTTGAGGGATGCTTGGGTGGGCGTTCTGAGAATGAGGGTGTGGTAGGCGGCTCTGATCAAGGATGAAGCCGGCGGATGGAGGTGGTGATGACGTGAACATGTTAGCAAGGGTATCGGAAACAGATTCAACTGTAGTATCGATCTCGGTGTAGTAAAATTCCTCTTCATGATCACTGTATTCCTCCCCTTCCTTTTTCCTGCAAAGAAATAAAAAAGAAAAAGAAATAAGATTAAGATATCTATTACCTAAGTTGCCTTTAATTTTGTTTAGCAGTGTGTACTAGAACTGAAAAGACACAAAAAGATTGGAGTCAAAGCACCGTGTCCACTTGAATTTGCTTCATATAACTTCAGAAGACAATGAAAGAAACAAAGGAAGGAAAAGAAAATCAACTGTCATCTACTCAGATTTCAGCAGATATCAAGTTACAAACATTATCATTCATAACATTATAACATTTTGATCAAATTTCAGATTGTTATGCGAAAGCACTGAGATAATATGATCTTATCTTTTCATGATTCCCTTCTTCTCTTTTGTATTAATGGAATAAACGTATATCAAGGGATGCAGCCACTAAAATGATATCACACAAATCAATGTAACAAGATACCAGTCAGTGGCAGATCCAAGCGGGGGCACAAGGTGCGCATGCCCCCTCTATGTTGAGAAAATTCCCATATTGGACATGGACATTTATCGAGCTAAATCTAGGAAAGTTGTCATTAACATCCCCTCTCATTGCAAAATCCTGGAACTGCCACTGGAGGTACATTTTCCAGAAAGAAACCTGCAAAAAACAGGGATGATAATTGCTTCTCCTCAATCCATCTTCCAAGGACATTAGATTCTCAATCTAAGTGCACAAGAGCAATTTGATTATGTAAGGATTACGTAACAAGGTGGGCATTAAGTGAGATATCATAACGTTTTCAAAATTATTTGCCAGAGCTTAAGGGGATAGAACTATCAATTATTATGGTATGACATTAAACTAAAAATATATCTTCAAATCCAAGTTTTTGGGGAGAGTTTGATGAGCCATCTTGGAAGTTATTTTCACTATAACAGCCAGATGGAAGGAATTCAGCAAAATATCGTGGGAAATGGCTTGATGAAATAATTGAGAATCTTAAAAATTGCGCTATAAAAAAGATAAGGACACAAATCTTTCTGAATTTTTCAGAATCATAAACAAGATAAATACCTGTTACAATTTCATGTAATTATGTCAGACACCCCCTCCCCCTGCAAAAAAAAAATATGGGGCAATCCTGAAATTATATGTCTCTACTTGCTAGTTGACATGAAAAGGTGTAATCTCAAATTATTATGGCTTGAGAATTTTATCAAGGAGCTGAAGCTCCTTGATTTTATGAAGTGAAGTGAGAATATAAAAATATGAGTAGTGGGGGGTAAACAATGTTTATTATTTAATGGAATGGCCCAAACAGTGATGATAACACGAAGGAGAGAATATATGAAATAATAAAAGGCCATGCTCTAACTGCGAAGATATTTTGAAAAAAAGATTTGCACTATTTTTTTTTGCAGTAAATGCAATGATAGTAATAATTACATTAATACATATGAAGAGATAAAAAAAAAAAAAAACAGAGAAGATCAGAGACACATAAGAAAAAGACAGGTTTTATTCATTTGGAAGATATCCAAATAAATCATTATAACAGTACCATCACATTTCAGGTAGAAATGCAAAGGCATAATTTATGGAAACAGCTGGGTGCCTTACCATCTACAGTACACCCATCAAGATGGCAAAATTAAAATATGCAACTAGGCCAATTTAATACAACAAATTCATTAAAAAAAATGATTCTGTGGTACTACTCTGAATACAGATTTACACCATATATGAATGAAAAAAAAACAGTTTCACCTATCATTGCTTGCATTTCTTTAATACTATATATTTTAGAATAATTTCTCTGACTTGCATGATAGCTCAACGTGGGGACTCGGGTGCAGAGAGCATTTTATGCATACCGCTCTGCTTGCATTAGGCCAATATATATATCATTAAAAATCAATAACAATGTGAACTACCCCTTCATCCCTTCCAAGGCCCCTTGATGGAGTATGTATGCTAACATTTATCTGCTTTCATAGCAACCATGTTCATTGTTGTAACCATATAGTGGTATATATCTCATTCTCATCCTGTGGCAATACAAACATTTTAACAGCATAAAGGGCTGAAAACTGTATTTATGCTGTGATAACCGCATTTTCACCCTTTTCCAATGGTGTAGTAAACGATACAGGGACAGATGTATATACAATGCAATATGTATGCAAATCTGACAAATAAGATAGATATACTACAGAAAAAAGAACATTTGGAACAGTGGCATAATGCGTTAAAAAAATTAAGGGGGACAGACATGGTGTACTGGGCAAATTTTCTAAAAAGCTGCAAGAAAGCTAGGCAAGTGAGCAAAAAATTTCACCTCCCCCTTATCTATATGAAACATCTCTCCTTGCTAACCAACTCCTTGCCGTATCGAACGGGGGAAGATACCATACACTGCGCAAAATATAAACCAAGAAGCAGAAAATAGACCGATAAATTATTCATACACGGCCAAGGATAAACAACTGATTTGAATCTCTGTCAGCTTTTACTGATGAACTATTGATCAAGATTTTTCAATGTGGATAGTCAATTTGGATAGGCAAGGTTGGGTAACAAAGGGTGCATGCTCTTTGAGAGGTTTGATAATTGGAAGAAAAAAATATTGACTGAATATCTATTGGGGCAATCCTTGAAATAAAGAACAGAGAGAGAGAGAAAGAAGGGGTGAGGGTAGAACTTAGAATGGGTGATAGAGAGAATAAGAATACAATGAAGGCATGAAAAAAAAAGTTGATGCAAACTTATGATAAACCAAAGGAAGAGAGAGAGAGAGAAAAGTAACGAGTGATAAATAAAGAGAAAGAGATAAGAGACCAAAAAGAAAAGGAGAGAGCAAGATAGATCATGGTGGTTACAATATAAGATGGAGAGGCTGCAAAATTTTCACATAATTTTTTTCTGCCGGAGGGGCGGGGGATACCGGTAAGTATATTTTCCAGATTTCATGAGGGAACCAAACTGCACATGATTAACTGTGACACAAAATCATATCCAAATTGCCTGATCAGAAGAATGGAACGTATTGAGGTAGAGGTATAAAACCATACCATATGGTAGGTTTCCTGACGTACTCCCAGGTGCTGCAAACGAAACCGATTGCTGGATTTGGAAGCGCTAGCACAGGTTCACTGTCCGACGTGATAGATAGAAACCCTGATGCTCGATGGACATCATCATTTTGAATTTAGTCTAATCACCTAGACCTGCATTGGTCAATTACCCAATCAGTTTTGTTTGAGTTACAAAACCTCAACAAAAGATATTTATACACAGAGCGCCGGAAGTCATATTGCTGGGCATGTTTGTCTATATAAATCAAAATGAAGGGAAGAAGACAAATATGTATATAGTCAGGCTTTTGGTCAAGTATGATATTGAAGAATTCCCCCATCTTGATTCATTGTGGTAAAGTCTAAACTGATCAGCATTTTTCTTCCGAAACCTATACCATGTGTGTGTGCTTGTATGTGCAGCAAGGACCCTGGGAAAATTGATTCAATACCATGATACCTAGTTTGATTTAACCAACCTTTTTCGTTGTTACTGTTCATGCGTTTCAATTTTTGTTTCCATTAGGGGCTTTCAAAAAAATAAATAGGACTACCTTTTCAAATAAGATGACAAGTATTTTAGGTAAATAATGTACCAAAAGTGAATTGATTTGGTTGGGAGCTTCATCATTACTATTTTTTTCACAGGAGTTTCAAGGGTCTGATATTACAGACTAGAGAGAAGTTCAATGACATTATTGGATGATGATGCAAAGATGAGGAAAGAACGGCGGGAATGGACAGGCTTTAAAAAGGAAAATAGAAAGTGGGCATAATTGAGAGAAAAGGGGAATGGAATGGGCAATGAAAAATGACATAAAGAGAGAGAAATGAAGCTAAGAGAGAGAAAAAGAGAGAGGGGTGGGGAGGGAGAAAGATACACAAAATCAAAAGGAAAAAAAAAAAAAAAATTAAATAAAGATAAACATATAATGGAGAATGAGGGATTTAGAAGCAAACAACAGCTTCGTTACCCCCCCCCCCCAATATCTAAGATGAAAGGGAAGGGCAAATTAAAGAAATTGTTGGAAAAAAAAAAGAAATGCATTTTTACGTCAACAAAGGGTCTAATATAAAGTAAGAGAAAAGAGAGACAAAAAAAGTAAGAAATTCTGTAGAGAAGGGAAGAGAGAAAATATAATGGGGTAACAGAGAAAGAATCAAGAGGGCTAAATAAATAGAGACATTGAGATGAAGAGGAAAAAGCTTTGACAATATTAAGGCCAAGGACAAAGCAAAAAAGGAGAAAACAAAGAAAGATGAGCTAATACTCTCCCGATCCCCGGAAAATCAGTATGCCACAACCACCCATTTCCATAAATTAATCTAATACCTCTAGCAAGTGCACAGTAGGTGGTTTCAAACCGCCTCGATCACAAGAATCCCCGTTAAATTACGAGAACTTTTTTAGGCTGAAAAATACCCATTAATTATTCCTGCATTCACACCGCCCTGAAACATACCCTTCGGGATAAGTTCCTGAAGTAGTTCCTGAAGTTACGAGCATGCGCAGTATGGTCTGATAAGCAAGCAAGGCGCGAGATTCAAAATCACTAGCCCAGCAGCCACCCACGGCGCCGCACCCAACGACACGCTGGGCTAAAAGTTCCCGTAACTTGCTTTCAGACCGCCAAAATACCCACGACCTTGGAAAAATCCCCGCGAAAGTTCTCGTAATTTCGCCAAGTACCTACTATTTATCGGGTATTTTCTTTCGGGGATATTACGCGTAGTTTGCTTTCAGACCGCCAAAATACCTGGTATTTTCTGATCGGGGTAAATTTCCCGATCAGAGAATACCTGGAACTGGCGAACTTCGAGGCGGTCTGAAACCACCTAGTGATCTTGTACGTGCATGAAATATCTGCATTCATAAGTAATTAGGCTGATAAGCCCTCATCTAAAACCAGAGGCCACAACAAAGAGTGGGTATGTTGGGCAAAGCAATTTCCTTGATCACGGGCACAATGCAACTACGCATGAAAAGTATTGCGAACTCGGCAAACATAATTCCCTCTTAATTTGCACACAATGCTAACAGCCACACACAGGAACTCCCATAAAATGACGAGAGTATCATTGCCCTAAGCGCTCAACCAGCAATTAGTAAGATGTTTCTGTATAAGAGATGTTATGATGTAAATCATTGCTATGACTACTCCAAATTAAATCACATGTGGAGAAAAAGTTTGCGGCCGAGGGATAATTGAATCACCGGCAACCGGCTTTCCTTGGCACTGATTCAGAGCGCTGCTCTTTCCAGGAGCATGACACGGTGTTTACATTTGGAGTCCTTTTATAATTCCAATAAAAAGAAACCATTCCTTCTCTTTATCCTAATTCTTTTGTATAATATTTTCTTTTCATGCCATGTTCATCTGGCGTAAAAATAGAGTGAGCAATAATAGAAGTCAGTCTAAGAATAGCTTTCTGATATGCAGTTGGCATGGTCGTGTATATCCTCCAAAACATCAACATGCATATCATAAAATTGAAAGGCTGACAAAAATAGATATCTTTTCATACCATTTCTAAAGGTCTTTTGGATCATATTTCTAAATTCTATTCATGTCTTATTTATCTGGCATACAAAATGTAATGGGGGGGGGGGGGGGTTAAAGTGTTTTTTTTTTTTAGTGTTCCTTGGTGACAATCCTTAACACCATGAATCTGATTCCTCATGCTACCTAGGAACGACAGTAGAATGAGGATAGCAGTGTAAAAAGAACCGAGATGCACAGAGATGGAGATGGTGCACATATTACCATCTCCGAGGTCAAAGGTCATTACCTGAGGTGAATAGTCCTGATGTGTCTCTCAATGCCTTGGACAGTAGAGAGTGTTTTTCCGCATCCCTGCCAGGTACATTTGTAGGACGTCTTCACAGATGGCTGCAGAAAAAAAAAAAATTAATGTTACATAAAATTATTGTTCACTATTTCATTGCAGAAATGTATAGGACTGCTACTTAAAAAAATAACAAATCAATATCATATGCATTATGCCAATGATCCAGGTATCATCTTAAAACCTTCTTAATTTTTTCAAACAAAACAGAATCTACAACAAATATCTCTTTCTGTGTCTAACTCAAAAATGCATGCGCTTCAATGGCATCATGCCAATCACATAAACATTCATCCCATGACAACATTTCTACTTATCTCATATCTATTATATATTATATGAAACGGGACAGGTATGTGAGAGAGTGGTATAAGATCTTGTAATTAATACACCATACATGCACTGGCCACTTGCCAATAACGTTTGGGTACCAGTCTTTTTCACATTCCACTCAAGAAATATTGCTTTAATTCATGTGATCTATAGGTCTCTAGTCTCGCAAAAACAGTTTCATAACAAATCTATCATTGTGATCGAAAAACAATCAATTTGTATTGGAAACCAAGACTGAATGAAGTCCAGCTTTGAAAATATTGGCTACAAGTCCCCTTTTTCATGAAGAAATAAAGTCAAATTTGGAGCTAATAAACATTCTCAATTCAATATGTTTTTTATGTTTCGATGGTGTCAAGTGCTGGTTCAAAGTTTGAAGGGAAAAAATATAAAGATTATTTTTCAGTATTCACTATGTGAAAAAAAAGAACCCCTCCTCCTCCCATTTTCTCTTCTTCCTAACATACCCCTTCGCTTTCTGGATTCTATCAAATTTCCCCTATCATCACCCAAATATGGACAAGCAATTTGCCACATCTTCTCATAAAAACAACATAGTTCTTGGGGAGAGAGATCATCTTTCCATTTTCCCCACTTGCTGAGGTTTTCTTCCTATTTTTGGCAACCACGTTCTACTTATGTGTCAAGACCCCCATGTCATCCCACTGCGTGCCTTAATGTATCTCCTTACCGGGCTATTCCAACGATCCTTCTCACCCCTTTTGGAAACACAATTTTGGTGTTCTGCACAGCTCAGGAACTGGAGCCTGTTTCACAAAGACTTACAATTATTGTAACCTCGCCATTCTGTAAAAATCTAACGAAAACCTTGATTGTGATTGGCTGCTGAGCCAAATTTCCATGGAAGTTGGCATAATGGCACAGAGTTTAAATAGTTGTAATTCTCCAAGAAACAGGCCCCAGAACATGACTGTAATGAATTAGCATTGCTAACTAAAAAAAGACTGGTAATCATTTGCTGGTATCCATACAATTTTATCACCAAGCCTGCCAGAAAAACCAACAATTTCCAAAAAACATCTAATTATAGATTTTATCACTTTGTTTGTAATCAGAGCAATAAGGATTTGTCACATAAAGAGGTGCAATTAAATGCACCTCTAAGAATCAATTGCAACTGCATTTTCAACCAATCAAAAGCCTGCATTCGGGATTTGCACTTGATTTTTCAAAGGTTTGTTTTTAAAACTCAACCCTTTCTTTAACAGGCCTTTGATACAGATCTGTCTGTACAAAAGGAAACAAAAATCCATCCAAGGATTATTATTTTTTTTTTTACTTCAACCAAGCATTTACTTATCTCACCATGAAAGTATTACTTTATTGATCTTGTGCATCATTTGACTTTTCAAAATTGGGTTACTAAAGCACAAATAGTTGCGATTGATCCAATTAATCACAACTATGGAAAGCCAGGAATGTCAACATCTGAAATGCATGTTTGTTCAAAAATATTTTCTAACTATGATGTATTCATAAATCCATGGTTTTCTTGAAAATTCAGTGTGCTTCTTTTTGTTTACAAAGGGCATTTTTAAAATTTCTTGTAGAAAATATTATGACAATACTGGATTTCCATAGAATTGCGATTGATCGGATCAATCGTAACTCTTTAAGACGGGGCCCTGATGATAGGCCTACCTAACATACTGCACTGAATTGCATACTTCAACTATGAATACTATACAACGTATGAGATCTTTTATATTGACAATTAAAAAAACACATCTGTACAAATAAACAGAGACATAAAGAATTAGAGATCAAATTACACTTGACTGTGATACACAGAGCCCTACTAATTCGTTATTCAGAGAACAATAATTGTTTCATAGGAAAGAAGGTCAGTTGATGAACTCTTATTTAATAATAGAACATAGATCAATAAAGAGAAAGAGAGAGAGAGAGATAAATAACGAGGGAAGAATACTGTTTTTTCGAATTGAAAGTGAAGGTGAAACATTTCTTTTCTAATGACACAATTTTACACACCATCTGTTTAAACAAAACATAGTGATTGATTTCTACACAACTGCGACATGCTGAGCACTAATACATGATTACCAAGCTACCAAGCACAGTACATTGTTTCAGAGAGAAGTAGGTCGGTCTGCTGAACTTTCGATCGCCAATAGGACATGGATCGAAAGAGTGCAAGAGGATGAGAGCGAGAGAAATATGGGAGGAAATAAACAGTTATTCAAATCGAAGGTGAAAAAATATGCAGTTGTTTGAATAAAAAATGAAGTCCATCCCGAGTTCCTGACATTATATCAGTTGTAATAAAAGCAGACAAAATGAGGAACATTACACCATATGGATTTTACAAAAGTGCAGGTAAAATAACCAAAAAACTGTATTGTTAGATTTTACAAGTTACAACCTCTCTCAACACTGTTTAAGGATATTTGATTAAAAAATAAAGTAAATGGAATGAAAAGAGAAAATCAATCTGCTTAAATTTACATTGAAGAAAACAGCTCAATCTGCAGGTATGTAATCAAGCATTTTGACTGTGAAGAATGGAAAATGACACATTTATATTTCCATATGTGATATTAGAATATTATAACAGTCATTATTCTAAGTCATCTTCATATTTCATTGACTTTGAATCAAGCATTTAGGGAAGTGAAAATATTATTACCCTATCACATAGCAGATACCATGATCCATTGTGATAAAGAAATACATATGAATGAAAAATGAAACTTGAAATACAGAGATATCTCTGCATTTGACTGGCTGCTTAGTTGATGTTGCCAAAGAAATTAAGCTTTATATGCTGAAGATTTTTGTCGAATGAAAATCAGACCCTGGATACGCAATAGAGGGGGACCTAATTATGATGTGGAAGTCTGTTTATATTCAGCGCCATGTTTGAAAATAATCGCACCCTGGTTTTATCAGTCGCTAAACTCTTCTCTATGCATTTTAATTCGCTCCATCAGCAGACCAGAACGCACCTGGAGTTATGAGCTTAAATCATTGTGATCAATTTATCGTCATTCTTCTCTTCTCATTTTCTCTGATCCTTATAAACTTCAGGTTTTCATTATTTCACATAATAAATTAACTACATGTAGTAGGGCCTACTGGTTTGTGAATTCGGCATCCTGTACAAATTTTGGTTTCGAGAGTTTTAGTAGATATATTTATATTCTGTCCAATATAATTTCACTGATCGTGATATGGATTAAGCTCAAAATGAAAAGTGTTTATTTTTTTCTCAAGTACACAAAGCAACCCCTTACATTTGATTCAAAGGAAACTACTCAATTTCATTGATCACAATACATTTATGTACTTTAATGATGCCTTCTTCTCTATTACATATTTGGATCAGTAAAAATTCATTAGTTAGTACTCATGGGCATAGTGTTGAAATCTCACATGGTTAATTGCATATTAGAAATAGGTTTAACAAAATACTTGTCTCATAATTGTGTGACAGTTTAGGATATCAGACCACAGACATGACCAAATTGGTGATTCCAAGTACCCTTCCCCATTATAGCTTTTGTACCCCTCCCCTGAAACGAAATAAACACCTTGTTAGTCTACCACTCTGTAAAAAAAACAGTTTAAATTAAATCTAAAACCACAGAATCATGTAATTTCAATTTCTGTATGATATAAATGCAATTCAATGTGCATTAAGGGACTATTTTGGCTATATCAGTTAATGGGAGAGACTCGCAAAAATGATATATATGTAGTATAAGATAGAGAGTAATGCCCCCTCCCCCCCATCATTGTCACCTCTATCATCTCAACAATCAAAACATAATGACCCAGGCCATCATCACTTCTTCATTGTCCCAAGAAGAAAAGAAAAGAAAAAAAGTCTATATTTGGGCTCATCAAATTCAAGAAGAATGAAAACCTGGATCTGTTTTTCCAATCTCTTTCTTTGATCTCCTCTCAAATATGACAAAGCCCAGATGGTCCTAATACCATAAATGTAGGCAGGGAATTCATACAGGACTGTTCTTTTAGACTGGTAGTGTACACAGTAACACACACACAACCAACACACACTCAATAGAGGGAGAAGATCAACTGAACAAGTGCCTGGGAAGTAGTAGTTGCAGATATCAGACATACGTATATTCCGCTCTTGACAGAAATACTAAATCAACAGACTTATCAAGATGTATTTGATAAGGATAATAAAGGTTTTCCTTCATTTTCTTGAACACTTTATTTTCATTTTTGAAAAAAAAAGTCAAATTGGAGATACAACGCTATTCAATTTGTTGATCTATATGCGTCTGATGAAATAGACTAATACACCTGCCTCTTGTGGGCAATGCAGGGGTGTGGCAGCTAAACCTATGTTTCCTGAATGTTGATTGGCTGTGCTGTTTAAAGGTCATTCTATTGGGTCAGTGTAATCAATCATAGTCTACTATTTCAGACTACAGTGGTGTAAATGTTGTGCCATCCCCCCCTTGCTAAAAACCCTGGTATCTGCCTTTCTGGGTTATATCTCTTCTTCAGTAACCATTGAAGCTATAGTACTCTCTCATAATCGAATCAGAAATTAAATTTTGAAAAAAAAAGACACCAAATTTGTGGGAGCATGCTTCGACTGCTTTTCTATTTAAAAATGCACATTCTGTTTCAAAATCAAATTTTCATAAACCCATGATTAATTTTTCGTCCCCTGGAATTTCATCTAAACATGTAGGCCTGTTAGGGTGCGTTTATCCGCCACTTTTTCACCCTAGAATCATGATCTGAATCATGATTCTGCAGAATCACGATTGCGTTTAGTCGAAATTGAATATAATCATGATTAGAATCACAAACATGAAACACGAAAAAAGGGGCGTTTGGAAAGACGTTTCTGTAGAATCACGTACGAAAATGTTCGAATAAACGATATCGTGATTTGAATCATGATTATATGACCTCACTGTGTCGGGCTACTTTCGGTTTGACTCTTGCCAAGCTCAAGGCTCTCTATATGCTCATTGTATATACATGATTACTCTGCATGCATTTCTTGTCATGTTCAAGTTCTGTGTTGGTCATCGCATCGTCCACTACTTTTCATTTTTTGGTCATGTCTTCAACTTCAAGTTCTAGTAAATGAATTAACTGGACAGACAATGATCTCAGTTGTTGTTGAGTATAGAGTGTCAATATTGAATTGGATCTACGCTGAAATTCACTTCCGAACACTATTTTGGATAAACTAACAAGATGAATAGAAGCATATGGACCCTATATGATAGAATTAAACAAAATTAGGTATAGACTGAATTCTGGAAGCAAAAGATTTTTCGAGAGCCGAAACACGTGCGAAAAACTTCCTCTGTCAAACTGCGCACTAGTGATGCGCACTGGATTGGCCCGAATCTGAGGAGAAACAGCATTGGAATGAAGGTCGTCTAAACGCTGATTCTGTGATATCGTGATTCATGTTTGTGTTTTGAATCATGATTCTGGATTGAGGTCGCATAAACGCAGCCTTATACTGTTAGATGGGGGGAAGGCTTGAAATTCATCAGTTTAGGAGGGGGGGGGGGACATACAATGTAAACAAACTTTTGACAAGGCCAATAATATACAAATAATGAATGTTTATGAGTGCAATGGACAAAATACTTCAGGAGGTGAAAGATGAAAAGATCCATTCAACGAGGCATAGCCGAGTTGAATGGATCATTCATTTCATCTTTCATCGAATGAAGTATTCTGTCCATTGCACGAATGAAGGAACGTTCATTATTTGGTTTATATGACACTTAAAACTAGATTATTTTTCATAGGAAATTTATCAATTTTGATGCAATGTATGATCATGCAGTGCAAGCTCAGTCTGTTGATTGTCTCGTACAATGCGCGCGTGCAATGGACAAATTTGTAAGGATAAAAAATTGCACGATGAATGGATCCTAAATTGCACGGACGATGACGTCATTGTAAAATGGTCTGAATGATCGATATCAAACAACTAATCAAATGCCAAGGATCTATCTAGGTGTCATATAAACCAGAATGGTAGTTTTTTGCTCTAAAATAGTAAAAATCTTAACAGCCATACCAGTCCAGTAATGCACTAGAACTTATTCAATTTCATAGTTACATGCATGTCTCCCCCATTCCTGCTTTAAATCCCAACTCCCTGCTTACATTTCGGAACTAATATTTGCTGAAAGCAAAATAAAATTTCGAACCAGTCACCAGTAATATGGGATTACGTGAAATATAGTCTCCTAATCAACTGGGATTTTACAAACTTGAGAAGGGCAAGGGCAAACGGGTACATTGCAGCCAACTTTAAAACCGGTTCTTTGGCTGAAAGCATGGATGCAAAGTTTGTTGAACCTGTGAAGAATAAAACCTGGCACCCCTAAAGATGAAAAATGGAGCATTCCATTTTTTTTAATGTTCCCATACTGAGTGAATGGGACAAGTTCTGGAAAATTTATGACGAGGTGCAATGATTATCCTGGGGTGTCATTGAGATAAAATACTTTACAGGGAATCAAGAAATTGATGCAAACATGCATATGATAAATCTGGGAAAATTCAGATAATAATTTTATGAGAAAAGTAAACTTACAGTATCATCAGCTCACATATTGACAATTTGACATGAATTCTTGCTTCATTTAAACTAAGGGAAAATGCTCAAAATGTATAGTCTCTATTACAATTTACATTGGAGGACCCTAAAGGAATTTCTGGGGCTCTTTTATACAATTTTCAGGGATTTTGGGAACATTTTGGGGGCAAATTTGCCGCGAGCTGCCATTTTCCCCAATAAGTTAATGCACGAATAGTGATCTTTTTGGTGTTAAATCAAATTCTCAATCATTCAGTTTACCAATCAGCTACGGTTGAAATCTGATCTCTCTAGATTCAATTTTTTGTTCACAGCGAGCATTTGAATGCAAACTTTGTTAAAGGTAAATGCTAGTTTTGGTAACGATACCAAAATGAGTTCGTACAGAATCCAATGAAATGACCACCAAAGTGTCTGTTTGCATAAATAAAACGCATGTGCCAAAGGATTCTGGAAGAAATTGTGTAATTGCTGAGAAATCAGCAAATAAGCACAGGATTCGGGTAGAGCGTCGGGCCCGACGCTCAAAGCAATAATTATACACAGTCCCACGTGCGCTTATCTGTGTTGGGGAAGTTCAGTCTGAACATTTTTCAGCGTAGATTTCAAGATTTCACAAAGTTCAGTTTATGTAACTGTACCAGATCTAGATCCTCGATGATATACTGACAATTAAAGATAAATTCCAGTTTTGGTAACGATCTTAAAATGACTTTTTACAGAATCTAATATTATGACCACCCAAGTGTCTGTTTGTATGAATAAAAAATATGTGCCAAAGGATTCTGGAAGAAATTGTGTAATTGCTGAGAAATAAGCAAAATAAGCGCGGATTCGGTCACTTCCGTCGGGTCTTTATTTTAGCAATAATAATACACTGTCCCACGTGTGCCTATCTGTGTTGGTGATCTTCAGTGTGAACATTTTTCAGCGTAGATTTCAAGATTTCACAAAGTTCAGTTTATGTAACTGTACCAGATCTAGATCCTCGATGATATACTGACAATTAAGCCTTGTTTTAGAGACTTTCTCTTGAAATCAGTGTTTACTGCAAATACTGGAATTTCTCTTTAAGCCTGGTTTTACAGACTTTCTCATGAAATCAGTGTTTACTGCAACTACTGGAATTTCTCTTTAATCATCAAAATTTGATTGGGTCATATAGATATATAGTTCATTAATGTTAAAACTTGGGGTGTCTGATTTAGCACACAAAATGGTCGCCAGTTATGGATCAAGCCATGCATTACCAAAACGGCCCCTTGATGTCATAGAATAACGCTTCGATCCCAACTTACCTTGAATTTTTTGGTTGGACTGTCACTGTGTAAATTGTCTTCCATTGAGAAGGGCAATCCCCCGCCACTGATGTCGATTCCTTCGTCAACCGACGAGCTGAATAGAGCTGAGGATGATGGGATAGAACCCTGGGCGGTATTGAAAGGAGGGCACGGCATGCTTTCCATATCACCTGATAGATTACATCAAAACGTTTAATCAATCATCTTTTAATAATATTCAGCTTTTGACTGTTATTTCACTTCATTTCATACCCTTGAAAAGTATTTTTTGTCATATATGGCGGAAATCTATTAATATTTAATCTTATACCCTGTAAGCACTGAGTCAAGCCATAGACATTCATGGATCATTCAAAATTACATTTAAGAATTGTTTTACAAATCATGGATAAATTAAGTTATAAATACAAATTCATATTTGAACTAAAATTATATGAATCTAAAAAAAATTAATCATTTTTTTATTCCTGATGCCTTTTTTTGCCCTTCTGAATTATCACAAGAAAACACAGATAAATGCAATAAACATAATCAAGAATAAATATGGTTTCAAACAAAAATCAAGACAATGTGTAAGAAATAATAGATATGAGGGACAAATAAAGTGGTAGCTCAAAGATGGGGGATCAATATTGAATATAAAAAAATAATGACTACTTACTATTATTTGAGGATGAAGGGCTTGGCGTACTTCTCGATAGGTCCCACGTGAAGTGAGCATTGATTGACGGCGATGGACTCGGTGATATACCAGAGCTGAAGGAACTAGCCGGTGACATTGGACCTCCTCCACTCAATACACTGTCACCTAATTTCAGAAAGAAACGAAGATTGGAAAAAAAGAAATTAGATATCATTTTATATGCATATATTCTTAATTGTATAAAACTATATGCATCTGTAAAGCTAATAAAGTTTAAATATTATTCACTGATGATAGAATAATCCAATCGCATTGCTTGATCAACACTTGATTCAACCCCCCCCCCTAAAAAAATTAAATTAAACAAACAAGAAAAAATATAAGTACCTATTCTAAATTATGTAATACCTGCATCTGGAATGCTAATAAATTGAGAAATTCAGCATAATTCTATGCTTTAAAAAATAACCAAATAAAATTGATAAATCGATCCTGGTGAAACTAGTTTTTTAAAACTCTAGTATACTAAAAAGAAATTCAGATGTTAACTACTTCCAACCTTAGATTTAAATTGAATAAAAAAATTGGCAAACGTCATTTTAACGGCAGGAAGAAAATAATCAAGTGAAATATGATAATAAATCATTGTTAATGAAACTGAAGAGATTAAGTATTTATGAGTGACAAGGAAATGTCATTATAACCGTCATCAAAAACACTTCAATTATCATTCGATATGTAATTAAGGCAAAGAAGCTCTCTCAATACCATTCCTGAAATACACATGTCATTACAACCATCATTTAAAACACTTCAGTTATTATTCAATGTGTAAGGTAAAGAAGAAGCTCTCTCAATACCATTCCTGAATACACATTTAAAATGTATTTCCTCCACTCAACAAACGGCAATCATCAAGATATGAATCACTGAAAAGTAATTGATATTTGATCACTGCACCTCATACTCACATTATAGTGAAAGTGTGATTTTAATATCATTCAAAAAAAGAACTAGAAAAAAAACCCATATACATATATATATATATATATATACACACAGTAAAAAAATTATACAACGCTGTTTAATATATGAACCTGACATTAATTGTTTAAACAGTTTAAACAATTGTTTAAATCTTAAACAACAAAGTTTAATATCTAATCTTCAATAAATTAAACATGATTGTTTAAACGGTTAAACAAATACTGTAAGGTTCATATAGTAAACAGCGTTGTATAAAATCTTAAACAGTGTTTTTACTGTGTATATATATATATAAGTAGGTCTATAACATATCACAGCAAATCTTGTTCTCTTGTGTTACTGCATGAACAAACTCTCTCTATTTATGAGGATACTGTGATATGGTTGTGATTTCAACAGTAGAAACCATAAAATGAATATATACTCGCAACAGTACATTTTGCAAACAAAATATTCTACTTTACTTCTTCAAGAAAGGACATTCACAAGAACATTTTTCACAGTTTCATTTCATCTCTTGATGTGATACAAATTATAAACAGCAATATTTTTGTTGAATATTGTCTTCAAAATCTTAGCTGCAGAAATATCCTTAAAATGTGTTATTTATTTGAAAAAAAAATACTGATATTCATCATAACGCCCTCTTACACCAGAGGGGTGTTTCATCAACATTTCTTGTCTGACAAGTAGTCAGATAAGACAACTTTCATTGATTTTTCCTGGGTAAAAGCACCGATACTATGCTGTCAGATAAAACATGCAACAAGTCTTTTCATGCAACACTCCCCAGTATAAATTAGATTCAGATTGAGAAATAGTTTTGAACAAAAATTAAATAATCATCATCATGAAATAGTGTGGACATAAAGCGGAGGTATAGGGGCGAGAAGGAAAAAGATTAAAAGAAGGCTAATATGAACTACCATTGATTGATTTCGCAGCATTGATTGATTCATAAGAACTTTCCTTTCAATAATCACTGTCCAAAAGAATGGTCACAATGAAAGCAATTAAAGCAAATGAGGTTAAAAGGGACTGAGTGGAATATTGATCGCTTCAGGGAACAATCAGATAATACGCCTGAAACCTATAGTGAGAACTGGATCAATACATAGTTTGAAATCAATTTCTCGGGATGCTTTTGTTCGTGACCTCATCGGGCTCGTCCGGTTATTCTTGCATGGGCAATAAATAGATGTGTGTGGTTTTCATATAGTCTGTCAAGGCTGAGTATACCACTTCCATGACTTTGTTCCAACAGAAATATTGAATGACAAGTTGGAAAGGAATTAATGATCCTCTCTAGAAAGATGAAATTACATAACTCTTTGTTAACATTATAATGTTAATAAAATCATGACTCATCTTTCAACCAGGGATTTCATCTTCTAACTTTTCTGTTCAATATTCTAACAATGTTCTTTTTTTATTTTCTTATTTGGGTCTGGAGACTGGACATGTTTTGGGTTCCTCCACAACAATAGGCACAAATAAAGCAAATATGATGTGTGTTTTCTTCATGCTGTGGCAAGTTTTTGTTTATTTGCTTTCAAGTTCTGAGAAAGTTGAATGGTGAAGAGGTGTATTCACCCGTAGCCCCATTACGTCAGCACGGAGACACCATCAATAGAGGGACAAAAGAAAAGGGATAGCTTGATCTGGAAGCGCCACAATATTGTCACCTGATCCGGTCAGAACAGGAAAACTGACAAAACAATAACTGCAAAAGGTCTGATCATGTGATTGTCATCGATAGCATTTGAAAGGCCTAAATATACTTTATTCTTAGGCATTTTGGCATGCTTTGGATATGTTTCTAAGGATTGGAGTCTTTTTCCGGAACCCAGAGACAGGTGTGAACGGTCAGCAATAGACTGCTTGATAAAACATTAAGTATCAGATATATTGTCTCCCCCCCACCCCCTCCCCCCCCCCCCCCCGTCATAATAAATGTGAATCCAATGAAGGACCCATAGGCCTATCTATGTACATATATCTTTCACTCTTTCTCGTTTATTTTTCTTTCTCTTCCCCTAACTATACCTCCGTGATCATCTCCCATTTTCAGAAACCTTATCTGCATTTCAGCACCTCTCTCTAACCTGTCACATACACATATGCCCTAAATTTCCCTTGACTGGATGCAGTGGTAAAGAAATAAAAATAATCACTTTGACAAGTTTATTCTGATTTATCGCTCTTCAAAAATAATCTGAGGTGACTAGAATCTCATCATTCCACCAGCGTGATCCTTCATGGCCAAATAGCTGTAACTTTCAATTTCAGTTATTGAACAGATATACATTAGGCGGTTTCAAACCGCCTCGATCACAAGAATCCCCGTTAAATTACGAGAACTTTTTTAGGCTGAAAAATACCCATTAATTATTCCTGCATTCACACCGCCCTGAAACATACCCTTCGGGATAAGTTCCTGGAGTTACGAGCATGCGCAGTATGGTCTGATAAGCAGCAAGGCGCGAAATTCAAAATCACTAGCCCAGCAGCAACCCATGCACGGCGCCGCACCCAACGACACGCTGGGCTAAAAGTTCCAGTAATTTGCTTTCAGACCGCCAAAATACCCACGACCTTGGAAAAATCCCCGCGAAAGTTCTCGTAATTTCGACAAGTACCTACTATTTATCGGTTATTTTCTTTCAGGGATATTACGCGTAGTTTGCTTTCACACCGCCAAAATACCTGGTATTTTCTGATCGGGGTAAATTTCCCGATCAGAGAATACCTGGAACTGGCGAACTTCGAGGCGTTCTGAAACCACCTAAAGAGTCAGGCCTATATTCATGGCACACCGCTATCATTACAAGCTGAAATATCTCCAAACACTGTAAAGCTCATGGATATGATGTGGGAAATACTGTCTAGGTAAATAATGGATTTCAACATTTGATATCCCTTGCCTTTCACAAAATTGCTACCTTCATTTTTCATTTGACAAATTATTTGTTTGATCACCTTTGTGGGTAATATGGTATTGAGGCAAATGAGGGATAATAAAGATGTCATAAAATGATTGTCATTAAATACTTCTAGCCTTAACGCTAGTCGTATGCTCTTAACTTTAAAAAAAAAATTATCCTGAAAGGGTCTGCTTCGGGTCGGTGTAAATGTGAAGTAAAAATCATCATCCGGTATTTTCAGGCCTGAACAATTTCTCGTAATTTGATTGGTATTCTCGTGATGAAGGCGTTCTGAATACACCTAATAATACCCCTCTCAGTAATCCTTCCGTTTTCGGTACCCTCCATTTTCAGTACCCATCCACAAGGCGGTAAAATATGCTTTTATTAATTCACAACAGAACAATCGCCTTGTGATCCTAAGGCAAGCGACCCAACTATTTTTACCAAAATCATTCTGAAAATCCAAATTGTGCAAGTTGGCATGCACTGGCCACACCAGCAATTCATTAGAAGGGGTACAGACCCAACTGTTGCAAACAAATAATCATTACAATTTGAAAATTTAAAATAAACTGGAAAATATCTTTGTAAACAAAATTATAGGTGCCTACTTTTTTCTGCAGAGTTGCAGTATGAAATAGGTGAAAACACTTTTTAAAGTGTTTAGGTGTATTATCATATCATAATCTCCACTCGGTACCACTCCCTAAACCTCCTGCGTAGATCGAGGTATATGTAACCGAAGAGGTTTCTGGCACAGCCTCAGAACAGACTTTAAGGTAGATCTGACATGTGCAGTATAGGGTTTTACAAGATGAAATAAAAACTTCTATATGCAGTCCTGAAGCAAATTGATGATTGGACATCAGACTGCACGCTTTTTAACCATTGGTACAAATATAGCCTTCACAAAATGCATCAACATCTGAGTATCACTATCTATATAATCCCCATCCCCCACACTTCCCAAATTTGTTCAATTAATCCCCAACATTTTTTTCCTCGAACATACAGTACATATGTTACATTGATTATGGGTGCATTGATGAAAAAATGTAGCCTTTAACCTGTTTCTACCCCCCCCCCCCCCACACTATATGATCATTCAGACACCATTTAATTGATCCCACCCCCTATCTTTGCAAAGTTGCAACTACCTTACCACCCCTTCACATCATTCCAAAAATACATCTGGGGAGAAAGAAAAAAAAAGTTTTTCATCTCTTATTTCTGTCCCTGGAAGGAATATTTAGCCCATTTCAAGATGGAAACTTGCTGGGGTCAAATTGATGCATGACCCCCATCGCTATTCTGTTAGTTTCAATAAACAGACCCTGATCACAAACAGCCACTTCACCCCCCCCCCCCCCCATGGATTACTCTGTTTTCTTGTAACGACAAATCCATTGAACCGGTAGGTAAGCCGTGCTTCCATTCATAATCATAATTTACACCATAAGTCTGCCCCTTCTCCACTCCCTGGTGAATATTTCAGCCAGTCACAGAGGTACTCACATTGCTTGGCAGACCACAAACAATGCCATTTGCATCTACCGGGTCCTATTCAATCCACACCTGGGTGGAGAGGGGCAAGTACGAATTGATGTCTTGCTTTTGCAATTTTGAACTCCAACAGGCGAATCAGAACCACTAGGCTCCAAACCATAATGATGCACTTATAAACATCTTCCATCAACATCTATAGTTCTTGGAGGTTTTTAACAATTGGATATTGTGTCATGGAATATATATTCACTCTGTTATGGACATTGTACATATAGCCCCCCCCCCCCTAAAAAAAGTTAAGGGCATACAATACTGGCATGAAGAGTTAAACTAACGGGAAAATGCTCCTTCAAACACCAGCATGTCCTTATACTCAGAGAAAAACAAAATCTTCCAGATCACACAAGGGTCTGAATACATAGCCTAGATTTGGCTCAAAAGGGATTGGTTTCCTGCCTTTGAAAACACGAAAACAACACAGGGAAGCCGGTAGGAATACCAACGAACCGGCCGGCTTTCAACAACTAAAAACTTGGCAACAGTCGAGTAGGCCTATAATACATGTATGCATGCAGCATATAATCTGGTAGATGTTTTGTAGCAGGCTTTATACACTGACTCCTGTCATCAACATTTTGGTGACTGATTATCCCGGTGATTATCACAGACCTTTTATCAAAATACTTGCAAACGAAACAATCAAAAGAAAGTGAAAACATCAATTTAACTGACCTCGGATAATACAAAAATAATGAATAAGTCCTGCCTTCTAATGTAATCCATTTTGAGGGCAAGGGAACATACATCTCGACCATTTTTTTTTTTGCAATGAAAAAAATACAACTGTAATGCCAAATGAGCTTGTCACCTTGCAATCTCCACTCCCCTGCCCCTCCCCCTCCCCTACCCCAAGGTAAACCACACCACTTGCTCCATCCAAGTTGATGGACCCTCTGGATATGGTGCAGGGCACCGACTTAAATCCGCACAGCTGGAATCTTCCACAGAAATATCCAGTTACCCCCAACCTGCATTCCAAAACTGCTACTTCTACTTCTTAAAGAAATATGGTGAAAAGAATATATAACCTCATAAAATATCATAAAACCTAAATAATATTCCTTTCAAAATAAGCTGTAAGAACACAACCTCAAAATTAGCATGAAGTAAATTGACATACATGACATTGGAATTAATACTTGTAGTAAGCCTAAATCTAGAAACCTAATTTACCTGAAGCAAATATAGGCATGTACCTAGAATTGGAATGTAAAATGGAAGTTATAAAAACCTCTAGAATTTGAGAAAAAACAATTCATTATAAGGAATAAAAGGAATGAAGTAGGCTTATGTACAGTGAAACACTTTCAAATATACAATTCTGTAAACAATCCATTTATTTTAATCATTTATTATTAGACATATATGCATCTAGGCTTACTCAGTAGAATGCACAGTTGTAAAATGATTAAATAATTTATTTTCATTATTGGTAGGAGCATAAGGTTACCATGGTACAAACAAGAAGCTTCATGGTAGAATTTATGAAGAAATGCTTCCAAGATGCAAGATACCATTATGACATCTTTCCATTTCCAGGGCATTTTGCATTTTAGGTCACATTGGAATCAGCCCTCACAATGATTACTGTTATCATTCCTTTGTTGTTGTGTGATTTACCTCAGTTCACAATGCAATAAAGGGCCTTTTCACATGTGTATCTTGAATCATCATTGTAATGATTGCAATCCGTCTTTAGAATCATCGGACCTTTCTCACAGAAAACTTGTACCATTTGAGTGAAACTTAAATGAAATTCACCTCCAGAGTAGAATTTGAATTCATGATTGTGATTAGCATTTGTGACTCTAGTTTGGTTTCACACACGTGCTAAAAATGTGTCATTAGCCTTGTTTTTCACTGGAATCATCATTCAAATTTCAATTTTTTTCCCATGTGAAAGAGCGGAAATTGATCAGTGGGGAAAAACACATACAGCAATGCCTACTGCATATTTAGCTAGCCCTGTGGCAGCATGCAACCATAGTTATTTGTAAAGAATAATACTTGACAATATTGATAAGCTTTCATTGCGTAGCAACACAACTTTCAGTTTTGGATCATCAAGCACCCATTACAAGGTCAGCCTTCAAGCATCAAGCTCTAGTAGAAAGGCCAATTGCTTGCTTCGGTGGTCGACCATCATTGGTCAAGCAGCAATGACCATGGCATGGCCATCAAACAAAGAGATTCGATGAGGTCAACTAGCTGGGAAACTGGACAAGCAAAGATGAGGTCAGTTTAGACCTTGAAGTAAACATGGTGTATGTGGGGTGTAAGATAAAGGTGGTGGTGGGGGGGGGGGGGGGACATACAAACCATAGTGCAATAGGTTAATGGTTTGGTAAGGGAGGGGCGAGAATGTTTCTGACTTTGCATCATTTCAAATGCAGAACATTGAAGAGAGGGGGACACAATTCCCAAAACAGTATATTTCTCATTTTAAATAGATATCTAAGTTTCTTGTCATTGAAATTTCCTTACTATGGTGCATTGGCGGTGATCAGGGGGAGGGGGGGTGGAGGGGGATTTGCAAAGCAGCAAATGGCAGAGGGTGGTCTCGTTGTCCCCCCCCCCCCCATGAACCAAAAATATCACAATATTGCCATGCCTGGTTATAACAAACTTGTCAATACTGACTTGACTACATGATTTATTTATACTATAGGCCTATGATGTAATGTTTACCCATAATGTGGCTTGCAAAACATTCTGTCCCTGATTTGTAATGTGTTTCAATGCCAGAAAATATTTTCTCCCCGATAGTATAACGGGTGTCTCTTTAATGAGTGTGTGGTCAATACTTGCAAGGTCAATGGTTACTTGATGGTCATTTATATGGCAATATTCATAGCTGCAATCTGTTCCTGAAAGCTTGGAGGATAAACATTAATAGTCTTTGCAAAATAGACCCAAATTATTATACAAACACATTGGGTATATTAAATATCAATAAGGAAAGCCCTTACGAGGAACTACTGATGATTTATAGCCTATATATGTTACTGCATGTGATTTTGGCAATCCTCTTACTTTCATGCATATAAACATAGGCCCATACGACAAAACAGAAACTACAATATCATCATATTGAACCGTCAATTAAATTTCATGGTACCTGTATTTATTCCATAATTTTCTTCTATTTTATTTTATCATTTGTTTTGTCCCAAGTTTTCGTAAGTACTTGGTACTATTTGTACTAAAATGTTTTGAAGATAATGTGGTCCCTGGGAAGGGGGATATGTAGTCCCATCTCTTTTTTTTTAAAGGATTTAGTCCATTATTCATATTCATTACAGTATTGTTTGGCTGAATGTAACAACAAAAACCTTGCTGTTGTACTACCAGCTCCCCCCCCCCCTTTCCTTGTCACATAATAATAATAATAATAGGCATTTATATAGCGCCATCTATCTAGAAATATTATATTCCGAGACGCGTTGTTATTATTATTATCACCCCCGCTTTAGCTCGAGCTGCCTTTCAGAGCTCACGCATTCAAGGAATTAATCCTACCGGGATTACCACCTCACCTGGGTTGAGTGCAGCACAATATGGATAAATTTCGCCATGGCTGGGATTCGAACCCATGGCCCTCTCTTTCAAAGTCAGAAGATTAATCCACTGGGCCACAACGCTCCACATGAAACCCAAAAGGGTCTGTAGTGCAAGTCTATATCCCACCGCTCATACCAAGTCATGTGATGTTTTTCACCCAGGTCTCTTCATCATTTTTCTCAGCATTTGTGCAGCTGGCCCAATTCCACCAGAGGTCATCCACTGCTGAACACATAAATTGCCTTGAGCTTGACATACTTGCATTCAGACCTCGCCACCACAATTGTCCGCAAATGATCCGTAATTCAAACATGAACCTCATCACTCGCTGCAATCTCGCCATTGCACTTCCATTCCACAATACATCAGATTATATTTAGCATGATTACTGTAATCATTGCATACTGCAATTCATAAACATGATGTTATGTTCACAACTTTACATCTTCTCATGACAAATAGTCTGAAAATAAAGACTAGGCATCAAGAGCAAGGTCAACATGAATGCTGAGAAGGTTGTGCTCGAGATAAATCGCTGCACCATCTAGCTTAGGTTTTAATAAGCGTTACACCAGCAATTCATAGGTTTGCTGTGATAATTGAATATCTTACATTAATAATTTCCAATGATTTCTTTAGTCTACTATCGACCCAGAAGACACAATATCATCTCCATACATACAAACACATTAATTTGTCCATATCATGCATGATTATGTATGTTTTTCCATTCAATTATATTAAAAAAATGGTCTATTAAAACATGCCTCATAGCCAAAGGCTGAGTAAGAACATGTGTACAATTCACAATAAAACAATGACACTTAAAGTACAAACATGAAGTCATATAAGTGGATTATAATTACTTTAATTTGTTTAATTAAGGCTTTTTGCCCTGATCAATAATCTGATGTTATTCCAATGTTTGCCAAGTATCAAGAGAAGACTGCTCACCTGAAAGATTCCTCTCTCTGTCAACTTTAGGACTACCAAAGAGACTAGTTAACACCATGGCTGCCATCACGTCATCCATCGCTGGCTCAGCCTCATGGGTCTTCTGCGTTTTGGCACTACAAGGGTTAAAAATGAGAATAGAAATCTGTGTCATCAAGGTTTTTTTCTTAAAGTTACATACAAAGTTCTGGACTAGGCATCCATGCATGTGGAGTCACAATTAATGAATTTCACCAATAGGCCAAGGGAAGGGTGGCAATTCTTGTCTTATTGTTTAGCGATTTTTAAAAATATTTTTATAAATGGGGGGGGGGGCTATCTGCCTTACCCCATCAACGTGTATAGTATCATGGTGAACATTAGTTTCCTTTAACTCTTAGCATGCCAGAAAAATTCCATGTTTTATGGGATTCCTGTATTATTTGGTGCATATGTGCAATAGCAGCATGTACATGTAAAGACTTGATTTGTTCGTTCATCATCCCACCGCTGCCACCAGTTGTGGAGAACAAACTAAACCAAATGTTAAAAACCAAAATATGGGATTCATGTATTATTTGGTGCATATGTGCAATAGCAGCATGCAAAGACTTAATTCGTTCGTTCATCATCCCACTGCTGCCACCAGTTGTGGGGAAAAAAAAAAATGTTAAAAACCAAAATAGGGAAAAATTAGACTCAATAACACTCAACGATCAAACAGAACACAACAGGAGCAAATTCTAAAATCATAGTCCAAAGACAGAGGAAAATAAAGAAATAATCTTGTTCTGTGCTGCTCTCGTCAAAAGCGAATCATGAGTTTTTTTATCATGTTGCACATAATCCTTTATTCTAATGGAATCATTATCCAATTCTTAGGTTTACACTCGCCCCCCCCCTCCCATTCTTCCAAGTTCGTTGATAAATCAAATGTGTCTGGTGATTCTTACAATGCCTTCATCACTGAACATTTGAACTTGGGTTTCAGAGATTCCAAAGATAACGAGAAATGTCATCAACAAGCAAATTGGTTGAAATATCTAGCCCATGGATGACTTGTTGGTCCCCCTTCACATCATTCATCTTGTATGTCACTGGGGTGGTGAGGGAACTCTTGACAGACACATCCGGAATTTGGGATACAATGGGAGAGAAATAGAGATGAGGGGAGGGGAGGGGAGGGAAATAGAGATGAGGGGAGGGGAGGGGGTAGACTAAGAGAGGGGGGAATGGAGGGATGGGAAGGGGAGGGGTAAAATGGAAAGAGTAGAAGGGTAAGATGGATTAAGAGAAAGAAGTGATAGGAGCAAGGAAGGGTGAGGGGTGACATAGGAAAGCTTTGGGAGAAGGGGATAGCGGGTAGAGAGAAGGGGGGAGTAGGAAGGGTAGGAATGGTAGGAGTTAGGATGGGGCTGAGGGAGGGGGTAAGACCAACCGATGGAGGGGGCGGGATGGGAACCAGGACTGGAAAAAATACCAATGAAGACGGGGAAGAAACCATGAGAAAGATGAAAAGAGAAGGGATAGGTCTCTTTTAATGATGCCATGGCCAGGTCTTATATCTGCAATGATTGATATAGCAGAACCTTGCCCCGTCCAAGTTCAACCAGCGTGCAGGTTGGTATTGCTAATAACATCCCAATGTCACTTCTGCTCACAATCAGCAGTTCAGCGACCTCGTTGAGGCTGGGTGACAATCCCGTGTGATCAAGGAGACTAGAGTGATATCTCCTTGGTGTGATTAAGCCGTATCATGGCTGCCCATCAAAATAGCAGGGGTAGGCTTATAAATACATTTCTTGGGGCTAATATGACACAATCATTCCTCACAATTTGACAATTTGTTTAATCATATGAAGACATTAAAAAAATCATTTCAAAGATAGCACCTCAACTTTAGTGTGGCATGTGAATAAAAAAAAAACATGACTTGAGACTGAGGTTATTAGTTTTCTTGTAATATTATTGACACAGAGATAGATGTAAATGCATTTCAGAATGTTTACAAATTTACCAAAACAAAAGACGTTTCATTTATCCATATAGTGAATGCTATAATAAATAAGGCAAGAAGATAATGAAATATATATAATATAACATAATTTATTAATAATATAATTCATATCGAAATGACTTTGGAAATTCAGTGATTAACATTTCATCAACAATCAAAATAGCAACATTCTCAAATAACCTACATATTGGGCACTACTGAATTTAGTGGGGACAATAAGTGCTCATAATCACTGCCAGCTCTAGAATGTTCTATACACTTGAACTTCTACTTCACCAAATACTAAATTATGATATCAACCCATATTTACCAAGTTCCAGTCAAACAATCATGACCACCAATAAAAGTGTGCAATAAGGGGTTTACCAACTTGGCATGATTCCAATAAATTTTGCTGCAAAATAAAGATCTTGTATATACCGGTATTTCTCTCTTCCGTTCCGATACAGGGTGTCGGGTTTTCAGAAGGAAAAAAAGCACAATAGCTCGCACATAATTATGACGTATTTTGCTTCCTTTCTTTGGGAGTTACCGATCTCTCCTCCGATGTTTATCAACAATACACGCCGGTAAACACGATAAGAACAAAACTCGGCGGATTATGAATGCGACCTTGTTCACATATTGAGATCTGAACAGGTCATTTTGATGTTTTCGTGGGCAAGGCCGCCTTTTAAAAGGGTGCACTTTTATGAAATGGGGGAGGGGTGGGAGGAGGAGGCACAGCCCGAGGCTTAGTATGATATACAAGGCCACGGCCTTGTAATTCAACCCATGGGATAGGAGGAACCACTTACAATAAAAGAAAACGCGAAAAGCCAAAAGACATTCCCCTCAGTTTTCTTCAAAGTGTAAACTAAAGGGGGCACTTCACTATCTAAACCCCACCCGCTCCCTTTCAAACATTTTGTTTTTCAAGTTTTGTACACCGCTTCTCTCCACGTTCAGAGCGCTCCGACGGTTCAACCTACCAATGTTCAAAGAAAATGGCCGCCTACGCAAATGCGATCTTTAGCTGCCGAAGAGCTGGTCTTTACTCTTTACCTTCAAAGTTACTTATTATTTACATTTGACGCTGACGTCAGATCATTGAGGAGGCTGAGATGGATAACAAGAGCAAACAATGGTCTGTTCAGGTTTTGTTGAGAGATGGACAAGGTTACGAATATCTAGATCACCAACGCTTCAAATATTTATGTTTATTGGAAAAGTCAGATCATATCATGGTCAAATAACTTCTCTTGAGATACACTGAGTGAGTAGTTTAAGTCCATGAACTTCAACCAATATTTCATAAAAATATAGAACAGAAATGATAGAAGTATACTAAAGAAAACCATCGGCACTATCTCCTATCTTATGATTACAATGCCATTTCATTTACCTTTCCAACTTACGAGGTCAAACAAACCGATTTTCGATTCTGGATTGGCCTTGAAGCCTGTTTGAAAAAAGGATTTATAATCCTAGTAAGAACGCCACGCGTACCGGCTTATTAGTCTGCAAAATTAGTCCTTTATCTGACTGTTAGTTAACCAATGCAAACATGATTGAATGGGGGTAATAACATAATGAAATACAACTACCGATTGAAAAATTAATTATAGCATACGCTAACGAATTTGAAATTCGAACTTTTTTTTTTTTACATTGGTGAAATTACAAGCTCGAAATAACCTAGGGTGGGTTCTCTGTGTAGTATGTGGTATCACAATATAGTAACTCATTTTAATGAGTACGAATGACTATTGGAAAATGGAGCTTACATAACTATTTATGACATTATACAGACATACCAGGCAGTGCCAACGTCCCCCACATTTACACGTCAACGTTACATTTTTATTTACTGAAAATAAAGTGTGATGTTCCAGACTAGAAGTTTAAATCCCCGGCACCCTTGATGTTTGAAAGAGACGTGTGCAAAGTTGATAGCTCTCCATCCAACTCCAGCGAATTCATTACACTCTATCGTTTTACTGATTAAAGTGTCCACCAGGCAATTAACAATAATGATATCAATCGGCAATCCAGGGACTGAAAATGGCAGCGGCACGAAGAATGCCATCAATAAGAATTAATGAGTTGATGTGAATGTGAAAATGATGCATTGGATTGTTTTTATATGGATTCGATGGGATGGTGGCGAGGGGGGGGGGGGGCAGAGATGCACACGAGAGCGCATCAGTTGTTTCTCCAAATTGCCGAATAAACACACGTATGAATTTAGATGTATACTATATAGGCCTAGATTGTGAGAGTGAGACCCTTTAGCCCTATATTGGAAAAGGGAGTTAGGGGTATAAAAAAAAAATGATCATGATGAAGTGATGGAAGAACAAAATAAATCTTACCTTCTTGGGCTTGGATTTGGAACTTCAATGGTGGTTGATACGGGTCGCTTCTTTGGTTCTGGGCAAATTTCACCGAGCCTGTCGTGCCTGTTAGAGTCTGTGAGGTTATGATGATGATGGTGGTGGTGATGGTCAGTGAGTTTAACGCTCTTGCGACTTTCCAACAGCCGGACATCGTCGAGTTTCCTCTTGAAATTCGTCTCGGAGGCATCGGCACTTTTGAGCAAAACCTCGTTCGTCTGCTTCCGATGCTTCTGAACGATGGCTTTTACTTCACGGCCGTCAAGGATGGTGTACACGGGTTGGTTGAATTTGAGATGAGTATGAGAAACTGGTAAGAATCCCGGGCCAACCATCATGTCCGCTAGGCACTCACTCGCGACACCGTCTTCCCGAACGACCTCGTACACGAATTCGCCGTTCGGTGTTCGGGCCCTGATGCCTCGTATCAACACGGGGTAAAAGATTCCATCCGAATACATGGCGCTGGCAAGTGTACCGATAATGGATCGCTTCGGTGTTCGCTTCGGATTTGAGAGCATGATTACATCAGCAAACTCCTTCTGAAGGAATAAATCTCACAAAATAATCTTCCAGTTCTAGCTCATCAGAAAAATGTAATAACTATCGGCAAAAGTCTAACGCACGGCGAACACGTACACAACATAAGTGAATTGTTTTGAAGCGAACATGCGGAGATTGTTTTGATCTCGAGCGGTGAAAGAGATGGGCGTGACTCTAACCGGTTTAGTGAATCGGCAGCCGCTCCACTAACGAGCGCTGATTGGCTAAAGATGACGCACCCCTCCTGTGATTGGCGAGTGGCTTGAGTGACGTGTATGTATTAGCTCATGTGAAGCCGGGGTATTTTGTTTACAATCGGAGCCCGGCTTATTCGCCCTCTCTTCAGCATCTTTTTATCGTTACAAATGCCAATCCTCGATGGAAAATGGTGGTAGCCATATTGGAAAGCACGTGGTCCTGAAATTTTGTGCAGTCGATATTGGGCTGGGTTTGGGGTTGCTGCAGCGTTTGCTATGCCAATGAATTATTGAATATGATTTGTTTGTTAATACTTTGATAAGCTTTTCAGTCCATCTCTGTAGTAGTTGTTGGCAATATCATCAGTGGAAACTCAGCTCCATTGCTTTATGAAAAGAAATAGATTTCAATATGCCTTCAGAAAATTACTACTCAAAGGACCCCCAACACCTCAGCACATGCACATACCCACCCTCAAAATAAACTTTGTTTCACCATGGACCTGTAATAGGTCCATGGTTTCACCAAGATGACACTCCCCCCCCCCCCCCCCCCTCTTACCATTTCTTGAAAATTTTAAAAATATGTACTTTTGTTTCTCCTTGATCATGACATGACAACATATTTATTAAGAACATGAAGCATAATCTGATTTTCTTCTCTTGGACATTTAGGCCTAGTTCTTCTACGTGTCTTTTTCCTCTTGTAATTACATTAATAGGAAATTCATAAATTGTATTTCTAAACGTGGATTTTGTTTTTCCACTCCTGATTTTGCGAATAAAAATATGACCTGCCACACGTACGCCAAATCGAGGTCCCTCTCCAGCTCTTGCGTTGAGGTGCAAGTATTGAACGTGCTCCCTCTGGTAGCCGGTGGAAACGCCGGGTCAATGTAAAGCGCCCTCAAAAAATAAAGAGACGAATGCTGGGCGACGCGAATGCTAAAATCAGAGGGAGTATAAACGGTAATTGTAACTCCTCAAACAGAAAGAAGAAAAACCCCTCTGTAGTGAGTGCGGTTTGTTTATGTCGAAACTTGGGGTCGAGCCAAAAAGCAAATGACCGATGCCTTTCCCTAGTCTAAATATCAGACGCATATGAGCTGTAATTACAAAATACCAATAAAAAATTTAATAAAGCATCAAATGGACTTTTAAAACTAGCTGAAAATAATAATTTTCAAAAAAAAATTATGAAGGTAGAGATTAGTTCCGTTATATGACAATTTCAAAGATACAAGTTATTTTCATTTGGAGAAAACCATGTATGATTATGAAAGACTATTCAGTGAGCGCAGTGAGCTCTGCTACCTATTTGATGTGTTATGATGGCCGTAAATCAACTGAGGGGCCCCGCAGAATGAACAAGGTATCTAAAAAAATATTACATAATCTTTTCTCTGAACTGATTTTATACAAAGCAATCGAATAGATTAACATGCCGTATTTAGATTATTTCTGTCTTTTCAATAGCAAATTCATTGGATGGAAAGAAGATACTCCTTGCAGTCTGCAGATACATAAGATTCATCTCACCATGGAGTTTCTTTCTACCTCCATGATCTCACACAGTGCTTGAGAAGGACTCTTCACAAATATATGTAATACACTTTTGTTGTCATTAATTATATAATTATTGTCACAAAGTAGGCACTGTAAACCAAATCCTCCACTTTCAATTTCAATTACCCCCCCCCCAAAAAAAAAAAAATCTCCACGTCAGCTCTGTTGCTTCGCTCACTTATTGCATGGTATTCTTGCCCCTCCCCCCCCCCAAAAAAAAAAAGATCTACAACAACAAATGGCTTATATAGCGGCCCAATCACCACCAACACGGTTCTCCATTACAAACACGTTTGCAGATTCGATAAAGATTAAAGGTCAAGTCCACCCCAGAAAAAATGTTAATTTGAATAAATAGAGAAAAATCTAACAAGCACAACACTGAAAACTTCATCAAAATCCGATGTAAAATAAGAAAGTTATGACATTTTAAAGTTTTGCATATTTTTCTCAAACAGTTATATGCACAACTCAGTGATATGCAAATGCGAGAGTATATGATGTCCAACACTCACTATTTCTTTTGTTTTTTATTGTATGAATTATATAATATTTCAATTTATACAGAATTGACAGTAATGTAAAACTTGACTGAACTACATAATGTTAAACAATGTTAATTCCACAAGTTCAGGGAGGAATAAAGCTCGATTTCAAATGACATGGGTGAGAAAATCAGAATATTTCATATTTCAGATAATGAAATACAAAAGAAATAGTGAGTGCATGATGTCATCAGTCCCCTCATTTGCATACTGGCCTGGATGTGCATATAACTTTTTTGTGAAATTAAGCAAAACTTTAAAATGTCATAACTTTCTTATTTTACATTCGATTTTCATGAAATTTTCAGTGTTATGATTGTTGGATTTTTATCTTTTTATTCAAATCAACTTTTTGTCGGGGTGGACTTGTCCTTTAACAGAATTATAATCATGTTTGATCCCTAATTGATTTTACCAAATGTATACTTCATGTGGGAGATCATAAACGGTGTTTCATTCTTGAAAGTCATGTAAAGGCTGTAAAAATAATTGGATTTAATTCTTAAAGATGAAAAAATAAATGAACACCGCATACATACACTGAACAAAACACGGCGCGTGCATATTTTGGCCATTTTCAAACTTGATATATAATAATGATAATTACCTTAATTAATGAAAGCGACATTATAAAATATAAAATGCGGCAAGTGACAAAATAGTCGAAAATGATCATTCTAACCAAATAACAAGAAATAGGAGTATAGGCCTACTGAGGGCCTCGATTCTATGAGCTGATCTTTACTTTGATATATCATATAACATTCCGTGCTGGACATTTTTCTGTATCATAAATTCCTTTTTATCACAAATTTTGATAAATCAACCAGCATGTTCTGGATAATCTGATATTCGTAAGATTTACGTGGCTTTGTATAAAGGCAGCTATCAATCTTCAAATTTTAAACACTCGCGTTTAATATGACGTCATAATGGAAGTGATGGAGCAGTGTTTACCTTTCATGTTGTACAGTTTTCTCACACCATGCCAGTCACGCCCACTATTGTCGAGGGGAATCCCCAAATGTCATTACCGATGTTGCTGCTGACTGATGCATGAATGGAAAAGTTTATGATGTTATTTGACATCCCGTGAAGCCTTACTGAACCAAAATAGCAGAGGAACGGAAATCTGTTTATTTTTTATATTCGCTTGAGGAAAAATAGTGTTTGTACTTGGCCTATTCAAGAGAAATTATTATTTTTAAATCAATAATTCAATATTGCACGCATCCCCGTATTTCATTAGTGCTGTTAACATACTCATTGTTTTGCGTTTTATTGTTAAAACGGAAATGCCAAAGGCGAAGTGGAATGTTTAGCTCAATAAGCAATTAGTTTTTCGTAATGGAAACTTCCACATAATCTTTTTTGTCTAAATAATATAGGTATAAATGAAATCACGTGGCATTTCGGCCGGGGGGGGGGGGGTTGTTTGCTTTATTTTTCTTTTGCATTCATAAAATAATGTTCCCATGTGGAGTCCAGTTAAGGTAATTTAAAGGAGGGCATAAAAGTGACTTGATTTGTTTATTATGATTTATCAAAGAAATGCAAGCTAATTGTAGTTAAACAATAAATTCATCTTTTTTCACATGCTATATTTCTTTATTTGTTCCGTTTCCTTCTCCCCCATCTTTTTTTTTATCTCTTGAAAGTCGCCCATTGGCTTCCCTTCGGACTCCCACCCCCCCCCCCCCCCCCCCCACCCCTTCCATCCCATGCAGTAGCCCTTCACCGGATACAGCGAAACATAGTAGGGAAACATTATAGTCTTCAGATTTCAGATTTCTATTTTAAAAAAAAATTGAACAGGTGGTATTATAACACCGTTTTTAAAAGACATTGTAGCACATTTTTTTTAATGCATGCATGGACCCTACAAAATGCCTATTTCCCCCCAAAAAATAGGGGAAATAAATAACTTTGCAGTGATAACATATTCACAACATCTTCTTGTTTTTCCATGAAATTTCGCTCTACTTCCATTCCTTTGTTTCCTATTTTCTTCTTTCACTTCTTTTTTAAACGAATCCAATCGATTTCAACGTTGAATTCCTTCGTTGATATTCATGATCCTGACATACACATACATGCAGACAATGGATTATTTCTGGAATCGGGGATTTTGAAGGAAAGCAAAAGGCATTATGTCGCAATCGCAAAGGCAAACTGCATCGAGTTGAGCAACGTAAGATACATCGGTATGTAACTTTCAATTTAAGAAAAACAATGAGAGAGAGAGAGAGATGAGAAAAGAAGAGATAACAATGACATTGTCAAAGATAATGATTTCACATAGTTGTTTATATGAGTTCCGTTTAAAGTGATTGGTTAACATTGGTTTGACTTTTAAAAAATCTGAGCTAGAAGGTCACACTTGTCACCTGTGTCTGTGATATGTTACAAAAATGAAGCCCAGACAAAATTGCGTTCGAAAATAATTATTTAGTGCTTCAAAAATTGAAATATAAAGTGACCGAAAACACCATCTTAATTTCATCCCATACACTTATGTGTACTATTTAGGCGTCTATAAGACGCCTATTTACAAAATCGGGGTTTGCCTTGTAGTTTTAGCTTTTCATTCTCAATAATGGTTGTTTTCAGGGTTTATTAGTTCTAATACATGCACTTGTACACATGTTTCATCTTGGTTTGATAATTTTTTTAATCGGCTGCTCACAAAGTTACACAATACCTTTAAAGTTTACCAAACTCCGTTGTTGATTTGCTTCTTTCATTTTTTTTTTAGTTAATCGTTAGTGCTTGTTCGCCTTTGGCGCATGGTGGATTTGAGTATGTATGCTCGACTGACAAAAATTACAACCCAACTAAATATTGATAATATTATTATACCCGTGCTTTTTAATAATATTGAAGTATGTGGATGATTTGATATTATATATTGCGTGCATTCTAGTCGTGATACTGGTACGGATAATAATGATCGTGTTTACACTAACCTTGATCGGCTTTTGGTTCAGAACCAAAAACCGATGCAGAATCGGCTTTTGGTTTATCTTGCACTGCGTTTACACGCTGTAACAGCTCGCGGTTCAGAACCGAGAGCCGATGCAGAAGCCGATTAAGTGTAAACACGGTATATATGTAAGTCCTACTTCTTTTGTTGGACAAAAGACATGTTAAAAACAGTTATACGCAATGAATCCCCATCTTTTCTTAAATGTTCCGAATTACGCAACCAGTTTCATTTGCAGTTAGCCTACTTTCTCGTGTTTTTTAACAATGGGGTGTTTATCAAAAACCTTTAATCTTGTAATAGACTTGTATACATTCCATCAAATAGGTTAATGTATGCAATCTGAATGAATGCCTGTATCTTGTCCGTATTCATTGGTCCATTGATAACTTGCCGTAAACATGGTAAAGATGATTGTCCTATATAGGCCTATTCGATTTGAATTGAAAAGGGCTCAGGCAGATGCTAATTCCTGTAACTTTATGAAAAAAACTACTGGGCCTATTTGCAATTATAAAATTCCACTATACATTCAAAGTATTCTTGCCAAGAAATTGCTCAGTCGCTTAAAAATACAAATTCTATAAGGGAACACAACACTTAAAGTATTCGTGTCAAGAATTTGGTCAAAATATGGTGAAGGGCATGTTATTAAAGGGCAAATTAAAACTGTTCTTTTTGGAGGAAAAAGAAAAATCAGACAAATCGATAGCAGGGCCCTGCATGGGGGTTTTTGTACAGGTGGTTGGCGTAAGAAAAAAAAAGACAAGCAAAAAGCAAGGGGGGGGGGGTTATTGCTCTCAAATCTCCGTCATTTCGGAGCAATACACCTTTTTTTTTGCCTATAACATACGCCGCACCTCCTGAAAAATCTTGGGGGTGTTTAGCCCCCGCTTCTCAGGGCCATTGTCGATAGGTGAAAATTTGAAGGAAAAAAACATCGGACAAATAATAAGAGTCATAATGAATGAAAATAATGATTTTTTAAAAGTGGTAAAAATTGGTAATCACTATACATACGGAGACATAAAATTGAAACATGGAATATCACGTAACTGCACCCCACTGGCGTAGTGAGCAAAATTTTGAGGGGGCTTGATATCTCGTATAATGTAAAATTAATGAAATTCGCTAGCTCGCAATTTCGAAATTTTATTACAAAAATCCAAGTTTGTGATAGATTTTGACATAATATTCATAAAACGATATCATATTTAATCCTTATTCCTTTCCTTTTCTCTTTTTTTTTCTTGGTCATGTAAAATTGGGGGGGGGGCGCCCAAGCCCCCCCCCCCCCCCCCATCTGTACGCCAGCGCTGTACCCATAGAAAGAAATATTCATTAATTAAATCACTTGGTAAACATGCCTATTGGTGAAGTATAGGCTAATATATAATATATATTCGTGTCAAGAATTTGCTCTATTATCATTATTGTAAAAACAAATGCAAATTCAAAGGGAGACTGAAAAGTATTCGTGCATGTATAGCAGTTGGTCAATTATTGTGTAGAGGTCAGAATAAGAGAAAAGTTCACACTGACAGTAAATTAGTTACATAACAATCTCACAAATATCAACAATTTGGTGCTTCGTAATTGACTATGATAATGAATAACAAATGATAATTACACAAGGGGTGCCGAATGAGAATCTCAAACAGTGCTTTAATTTTTGCGCATTGCCCTGCTTCGAGTGAAGCGAACCGAGAGACTCAAAATTGTTAATTTTACATTTTGTAATAAGCCGGGGACATGGGGGATCGGCCAGATATCAAAGGATATTAAAACTTGGCTTGTTGAATATCATGATAATGGCACAATAAAAAACCTTTAAGTATATTCCCGCCCTAATATACTTTTTTATGGGGGGTGGTAATTTGCTGTGTTCTCGTTTTATTGAACAAAGAAAAACAACCGGGTGTACATTCTTCTCCTTTAAATATCCCTTTTTGTCCTCTTTAAATTACAATCTTAGTGAGGACAGTGCCTTTAAAATAGAAAATCACATTTAAAGGGATGGGCCATTATTTCAATGGAGCATGTTACTACATGTTTTTAACCACTATAAATTTGTAAACACCCGTGTCACAGTGAGTGAGCAATATAGGCCTATAACAATGTGGATTATTCATGAATGGGTAGATGGAGGTTGAACAAAAAAAGAAACAAACTAAAAGAATTATAAACAAAGCGGTTGACTACTTTTGATAAAAGAATAAATAGGCTGTATATATTATCGTTCATGCCAGTGGCGTAATTAGCCAAAAATTTTGAGAGGGCCAGTTAGACCTATGGCGTATTGCGTAAAGTTTATAAAAAGTTGCGATTGAGCGAAGCTAAACAATATTATGATAGATTTTCACATAATATTCAGAAAATAATATCATAAGTCACCCTTCTCTAATTCCTTTTCTCTTTTTTTTCTTGGTCGTGAAAAGTCTAGGGGGCAAGGACCCCCCCCCCCCCCCCAGTTCCCCTTCTGTATGCCAGTGGCTCATGCCTTTATGTTAATCCTAAAGTATTAGGATTTCATATAAAAAACAAGCTCTCAACTCCGACCCCAACGGAGGAGGAGGGGCAAGGGGGAAAACCACCGGACCCCTATCATGGTTTTCAAGTGAAGTAAAAAGAGAAAGAGAGCAATAAGAAAGAAAGGGGTGAAAAGGGGAAAATAGAATAAGGGTATGATCAGTGGCGGATCCAGGGGAGGGGGGCATTTCCAGTCCGCCCCCCCCCCCTTTAAGAGTCACAGTCAATATTTTTAATTCAAATATGTCGTTCATACACAAGTGTGCCCTCCCGTTTGAGAGTCACAGCAATCATTCTTAGTGGAAATAGTCGTGCATACACAAGTGAGGACCTTTTTTTTTTTTTTTGCTTGTCAAATTTTATATGGGATAAAATGGCCTTAATTTTTTTAATGGCAATATTTTTTTTATACAATTTTGCGCGATACAAAACGACCTTCATTTTTTAATGACAACCGTTCCCTTTATTTATTTTT
The DNA here is from genome assembly GCF_037042905.1 of Lytechinus pictus. NCBI lineage: Eukaryota > Metazoa > Echinodermata > Echinoidea > Temnopleuroida > Toxopneustidae > Lytechinus > Lytechinus pictus. The sequence goes on from NC_087245.1 coordinate 34,534,914, forward strand.
TTGCTTGTCAAATTTTAAGCGGGACAAAACGACCTCAATTTTTTTAATGACAACCTCTTTTTTAGTGACTATTTTTTTTCCCCTTTTTTTTTTGCTTGTCAAATTTTCCTATATGGAAAATGTGCCCCCCCCCTTTGGAAAATCTTGTATCCGCCCCTGTATTATAGGATCTTCTTGAACCCCCTCCCATCAAATACCCTGGAGCCGCCCCTGTATGACCGACGTTGACCATCACCTTGAAAAGCGGACAGTTACCCGGTTCCGGCCTTCTTTTTCTAAAATCATAATTCCCCCCCCCCCCCCCTTAGTAGAAAATTCTGGAATATCGATTCGAAGAAGACAAGAATTATGATTGTTTATAGAGAAATATGAAATCACCCTAAATTTGGGAAGGGTTGTGGATGAACATTATACACTAGAATAAATTCAAACGGAGAATTTAGTGCAAAATTTGGAGTGAAATTTTCATTTTACTCTTTATTATCTCTCAATCTCGATCATCAATCGAATTCGTCGGTTTAAGCATTTAACTATCAAACACTAAAAAAAAGTATGGGAATCAAACTTTTTACTCAAAATAGACTTTGTAGACTGCATATTTTATAATTCATTTTAAGGAAATGACACATTGATTTGATATGTTTAGATTTTTTTTCAGTATGGAGAGTGTGGGTGGGGCATGGACTAAATAAGAGATGGGGTAAGATTGAGGGCGGCGGCGGGGGGGGGAGGTAATATTCGAGACAAAGCAGCACAGGATAAGGAAGAGAAATCTTGAATTTTCTCGACAGATTCATCCTCATTGTGCAGAGTGAAGTTATGAAGAAACAAAACTCTCGATGGTTTAATTTCTCAATTTCCATGTCTGAGTTTCATGAAGCCTGGATATGACCACGGACAACTATTCAATGTTAATGAACCCAAATTTAAGACCTTCAATTCCATGACCGTGTTTCAACAAGTGAGTCAGCCGGGCGCATCACAACGCCCTGCGAGTACGTGTGAGTCATTCCATTCCAAAATAGAAAATGACGTAATATCGAGGATGCCCCTATCCCAGACAAGGTAGAAAATAATTATTTAGAAAATCCTCAATCATTGATTGGGACAATGAATGATGACGTCATCATTAGTGATGGATTTACATCAATAATGAAAAAATATAAAACCTATTTTTATTGAATCATTAAAAAAATGATTTATCTTATGTAAGCCACACCACTTGTATCATTTCTTCAATCGTGTTTCACATTATGAATAATTTACTTAAAAATTAATGAATGATAACATAAATTTAATCCCAAATTTGTTTTAGACAATATTGAGTTTTGGTAAGAATCTTAATTTTAAAGGTTTGCATTTATTTTCCAGATGATTATAATGGAACGGCTCGGAGGATGCGATCCAAAGTATGATATTTTTAGTAGAAATTTCGAATAAAAGTATTACATTTTTTTTAATCTGCGAAATAAACATAGGCAAAACCGGGGTGATTTCATCGTGAACACGATCAAAGCATCACTACTGTTTCGTGTTTTTTTTTTGCACATTTTATTTTTCTCCCTCTTCACCTCACAAATAAAGTTCAAAGATACATTTTCTTCAGCTTTCCTTTTAATCTGTGTGAGAAGACACAAGCCTCCCCTCCCCCACCCCCGGGATCATAAGATTTGGTTCGGAAGGGGTTTGCAGCTGAAACCTTCAAACCTATACCTATTTTAAGGGCATTTTGAAGGTCCAAGGCCCCCTAGCCGCCCCATATAATTATGATCGGTATATTTTAGACATGGAGCGAGGCAATGGCGGCGTCATGGCTGACAGCTGTTAGCGATTGGTGGGGATCGTCCTATAAACTAGAGGCCCTATATGAAATGATTTGCGTTATGAATTAAAAGAAATAAATAGCTTACATTCCTTTTTTTCTTCAAATAATTTTGTCTTTATCCTTCACTTTTCTATTTCGTTCCAGTCCAATTAATATTGAGTTTTCGTTTCTCAAAAAAAAAATAGAAGAATGGTAAACATGGCAAAGTTAAAATGACATCACTGAGAAAAGGGGAACAGATAATTCCTTTTACCAACGAAATATCGATCTAAAATTGTGATGAATGACGAATCGAAAATTGTCAACCGTTTTAAGAAATCAATCTAATTGACTATAGAAACGTCCTTAAATTTCATGAATATCTGGATAACAACATCATAGAGATCTAAGCGTTCTTGATTTTGTTTATCTCGATATAACTCGCTAAATAAAATTAATTATATCTTAAGTTAAAGTTTCATCATTAAGTTTTAATACCATAATGTATTAGTATATGAAACATCACATATTACCTATCTGAAATCGGACTAAAGCAGATTCGCGGATTCGCTTTAAAGGTATATGACGGAAGCTACAGCAAACAATTATTTCATGAGAAAGTCTTTTAGATCATGCATGGTTTATTGTCAAAATATATTTATCATACATCTAGATCTGGTACATGTAAACTTATCTTTGTAAAATGTTGAAGTCTTTTTCGATAATTCTGATGATCATTAGCACGGAAAAGCATATGTTGGACAGTGTATGAATATTGCTTCGAAAAATACCCGACATTTGATGGAATTCCGTGCTTATTTTGCTCATTTTTCAGCAATTATGCATTTTCTTCTAGAGCTATGTGGCACATATTTTTTTTTATTTATCCATACAAACACTTTGGTGGTAATTTCATTGGATTCTGTTCGAACTCATTTTAAAATCGTTACCACAACTGGTATCTTTAAATCTGTATGTAGAGCTAAGCTTCATGTAAAACGTCACGTAGACTCGTGGGTGTGTGATAATAACGATTGACTATTCAAGCAAACTTAACTCGAATATGAAATGAATTTGGTCCCGTTATTTCTCATATAAGCTATTGTTTGCTACTGAATTGTTCCATTTGCCCGACATCACTTTCAATAGATGTTTTGATGGAATCTCTCTTTTCAGCAGTTGGTTTTTCATGCTGTATAAAGACCTTTGAAAAGGGTGTATACCGGGTGTATAATTAGCAGGTTATATTCATAATAGGGGTTTGTAATGTACCCTATGGGGGGAATTAACAGTAACACACTCATGGGTGAAGTGAGATAGAGTTGGCCGGGATTATGAACATATATAACTTTGAATAACTTTAAGACAAAACTTAAGGAAAAATTTACGTCTGGTCCCTAAATTTTGTTTAACAGTTTTAGTTGTGCGATGATTGGTTTGACGACTTATTTTCTGTTTCAAATGATATACTAGTATTTTATATAAAGTTGCCCTTTTTTTGTCCCCCCTTTCCCCTTTTGTTTTCCCCTTGTTTTGTATTGTACTCTGTTTATATAAGTTTTTTAATGTATTATGTATTTATTGTTTATGTCACGGTGCACTCATCACAAACTGTGCTTTCTAAGTTGCTACCTCCATTGTCTTGTTCAAGTTCTTGAAATGTATTGATGCTTTTATCGTTGGAAATATATGTACTTTCATTTATATAAAAATACGTATCTATGTAAACAAATCACAAAGTTGCCACGTTGTAACCCTGTCGCAATAAACTTGAAGAAACCGTGATCCTCCGTAAGCTATAAATCTTGAAATCCATTGAATAGTTACAGCTAGCTATATGCATGCTTCTTTCTCCATGGTTTGATTGGATGGCGTTGTCAGATATAATATTGTGGAATATAACTCAATGGCAGGCCTACATCTTTTAATATCAGGGGGTGTACTTTGTAATATACAACTGGGTTTGAATTAACGGTGGATGCGGTATTATATTGGCACAATTTCTGGTGGGGATGGGGGCACTCCACTAGCGTACCTACGGGGAGGCAGAGGGGGCAGTCTGCCCCCCTGACGAGCCACAACCCATGCAAAGAACGTATCCCTGCCACCCCCTGATGAACTTGAAAGACCTTTCTTGCCCCCCCCCCCCCTGACGAGCTTGAAGACCTTGTGATTGAAAACCTTTTTTTTTTTTTTTTTTTTTGCTAGTCAATTTTGTTTCTGGTATGAAATCCTTTATTTGTGATTGAAGACCTTTTTTTGTTTGCTTGTCAAATTTTTGGGCGGACGGTTTTGCCCCCCTGTGGAAAATCCTAGGTACGCCACTGGATGGGGGTCTGTCTGTCTGCCTGCCAATAAACTGAGCAGGTTTGTTTTCTATTTTACTGTATACCATGTATTTCACATTACTTATTTACTGTAATACATGAATATTCTCCACGATATACTCAAGCGATATTATTATCCCATTTCACCCATGATCCTTGAACTACATTCATTGCAAATCCACTCGTCTAAACATGCACGCACATATTGACTTTTTTTTTTACAGGTACCGCGTTCCTTTCTGTTTGCTCGAACTGGCTCGAACATTCAGAGCAATAGAAAGTTGTCATTACATTGCCTCGACTGAAATTTCCGCCGCAATCATATTTAATTTGCCGGTTTTTATCTTTGTCAAGCCGGCCGGGTCCCTGGATGAGTTCTGCCCAGGGTAGCCGTAGTCCCATTGTGTGGCAGCTGTTGAAGTGGCGTACCTGGTTTCAGGGTGCAGGCACTAGGTCTTTAAAGGATGCAGAGATAATTAAACCGTCTTCCTCCCCTTTAACCGTGTAATATGGTACCTCGTAGAAGTACCATTATACCGGGTACCTTGTGAGATTAATGTCGCATTAAGCAGCCTGTTTCCAATGTACGTAGCCTTTATTTATAGATTTGGAAGTTGGTTTAAAGCAGATCTACATATTAACAGAGAATGGTGTTTTATCCGGGATAGATAACGAGAAGTATTATGGGCCATTAAGAGGTGAAACCTCAATGCGTGTTTTCAGGAACGAAATGTGATCGAGAATAATTTTAGTAATTACTACTTAAAGTTCGAATGAATGATAAATATAGGTGATTTCGAGGTTTCGACCTATAAGGCTCATCCCGTTATTAACCCATCAGTGCAAAAAAGCTTTACAATGTGCCCAGCATGGCCCTGGGAAGCGGAGGGTGTTGGAAATGGGGTTGACAAGACAAATAAAAAGTTGTTGCTTCCAAATGGAGATGGACTGAGATTTCTGAGCAATAACCTTTCTGCTTGTCTGTTTGTTTATTGTTTTTGTTTCTTTGGGTTTTTTTATTGCCTGTCAGTTTCTTTAACGACAACCCCCTGAACACCCCCTATATAAAAATCGTTACCAGGGCCCTCAACCAGCCATTCTGCTATTGTTTGGTTTTATACCGTAACTCCAAAATCTATCCAGGTAACTGTTACCTGATTTATCGGAGTGGAACTGCAAGAAACGACAGGAGTGTAGGTGATATCCAGGCATTGGCGGCGATTTCGTGATTTTGGGGGACCAATCGTGGGGGGGGGGCGAGACCAAGGAAAAAAGGAGGAGAAAGAGAAAAAATGAAGTGAAAGAGGGTAAGATAAATATGATGTTATTTTCTAAAAACAATATCAAAATCAATCACAAAATTAGATTTTCATTATAAAAAGGTGATATTTTTGCGGCTCGCTTCATTCGCTTGGGACTTTTGTCGCATAAGCCATGTCCCTTGTTGGTGGAGACGGCCCTTTTCCCGAAGGAGAATGTACAAAATTCCCACGGGGGCGCCGCAATTTACTAGTGGAAGCGTCGTGGTGTAGCGGTTTTGATGATTCGCGCCTTGCAATCTGAGGGTCATCAGTTCGAAGCCTATATAGCGTCCTTTAGCAAGGCGTTAATCCACACTTTGCCACTCTTCACCCAGGTGTTAAATGGTTACCCGGTAGGATGCGTATGCCTAGCAATTGAGTCTGAGAACTCTTGTTGGAATACTCCTCTGGGAATGGAGAAAGTTCATACATTGTATGCGGGCATGCCAGCCTAGGATCCGATTCCCGGGCTGATACTAATTGCACTGTTTAAGCGCTTTGGAACATAAAATGAGAAAGTTATATATAGGATTGAAAGGTTCTGCTTCATGAAACAGAGGTATGCATAATAATTATCACCGGTACATACATGATGGAAAAACAATGTCTCACACTCAGTTATTTCATTTTTTTTTTAGATTACAAATATTTCACCCCCTCCCCCGGGTGACATAGCCTAAGCATGATTTGAATTCTCATGGAACATGAATCATTATCACTACAGCTGCTTTATCATCTCTTTTTTTTCTGATGTGAAATGTTTGACATTTTGAAATACCGATTAAATAGTGAATTTGCACAGTTCGTATGTGACACCATTCGTTCCCTCATCATTCGCATACCGACTGTCATGATCGTGTTCTGCGTACTGTTTAAAAAAAAACGTGATTTTACAGGGGAAAAAAGAAGACTTTGCAGAAAGCAATAACAGAATCATTATGTAAATTCATAAAACAGGAATTTTTCTGCAATTTAACAGAACAGGTCTGTTTAAAAAGTGGAAAAGTGTGTTTTATTTAAGGAAATTTGTAAGATTCCATCTATACACCAAATACAAATTTCCTGTAAAATTACGCAATCTGGTAAGATTACAGGTGTTCTCGAGACTCTGCTGCAGGAACGTCTTTTATTTTAAGGATAAATTTTTTAACAGTGTAATAATCACGAGTGTTGTGTGAAACTAGGTTAAAGTTCAAAATGTCTGTTTAAAAATCATATTTTCAGGTTTTGCTTGTTATTTCCTTTCCTTTTATCAATTGAATTTGTTGAATGTACGCAAATGGCCTTTAAACAATACATATGAGATACTCTCAAGATTATTTTGATAATTTTGAAGTGTTATTTCCGTATTTCTCTAAGAACTAGGTCTTTTCCGCTTCATTCATCTTCTCCATGATCACCCGTCATGCTCTTCAAACTCACCGGTCGGGAAACATTATTTACAGGCCTATACACACGCATAATATGATAATGTTTGCAGCTATTTGGGCCGATTAAAAAAAAAAGTTATTGAAGTTAGAAAATCTGTGATCAGAGGCGCAATTAAAATAAGCAAAACTAGAAAACCATGAGGAAAAGGTAAACATGGGGGGAAATAGTAAACAAAAATACTTCAAAGTTACTTTACTCTCGATCATCACGCTAATGAACAACCGAAGTATATCATGTATATAAGTATCCAAAATTGGAAGAGCGATATCAACTGTATCTCCACCACCCCTCATTCCCCTTTACCATTATATAACAAAATACATATTTTACACCTCAAGACCATTTTCGAAATAATAATGTGCCTCCCAAACCCAGAACTAATTATTGCAAATGCACATTTTTTTCTATAGGGGGACTAAGCTGTTTAACAGTATCCCAGATAATATTCGTAATTGTATGACCTTAAATTCTTTTGAATCAGCGTTTTCATATTTGAGACTTTGATTATTTTTTTCTGGGGGAGGGGGTAGTTGAGTGGGAGTATAAGCAAACTGATAGTGCATTTTTTTTTCTTGTTCTTGTTCTTCTTTTTTCCTTTCTTTTCTACCTTTTATTTTCTTTCTTCCTTCCTTTTCTTTTTTTCTTTTCTTTTCTGTTCTCATGTTCCTCTCCCTATGACTCTCTCTCTCTTTCATTTGGTCCCCATGGAAGACTATCTGCACACATAATCGGTGCAGCTGAATATGGGTTATCCAACCGTCTTTTGTCTTTTATCTTTTTGGTTTAGTCTTTTGTCTTTTAACTTCCTTAGCATGTTCAAAGCATTATTGTTTAAATCAATGTTTAGAATTTATTTCATTATGTAGGTTTATGCTACTCTTTGTGTCTCTTTACATGTATATATTGTTATGTATTTTTAATGACGGAAATAAATACAAACAAATCCCCTTCATTTTTGTCAGATGGATGCTGGAAGGATGGGATTCATCCTGCATGGTTTCAGATGTAATTGGTAGGACGCATTTTTTTTTTTTTGCTCAAACGATGTGGGGGGGGGGGGGCTATTTACTAATCTAATGCAGTTCACTATCCACAGGGACTAATTGCCATTTCGTCCAGTCAAGATTTCGTCTCATAACCAGTTGGTCAAATAGCCATTTAGTCCATTTTGTTTTGATCGGACTATGTGTTAACTGGGCGAAATGAATGGGGGAAAATGAGTATTATAGACCAACTGGTTGTGAGACAAAATGGTCATATATGAACTGGTGATTAGCCGAAGTGCTTATATGAGACCAAATGGTTATTGGACCAAATGGTTGTTAGACACGAAATATTAATGGATGGAGAGAAGGTAGGCCATGTGATGACTGGACGAGTTGGCACTGGACGAATTGACAATTAACGGGGGGGGGGGACTTTTACCATTATTTCGTTGAGCATGTTGAGTGGGCATGTCTAAACATTAAAGGGATGGTCTGGGCTGAAAATATTCATATCTTAATACATAGAGTAGAATTCACTGAGCAAAATGCCGAAAATTTCATCAAAATTGGATAACAAATAATAAAGTTATTGAAGTTTAAAGTTTAGCAATATTTTGTGAAAACAGTCGTCATGAATATTCATTAGGCGGGCTGATGATGTCACATCTCCACTTTCCGTTTTCTTATGTTATTACATAAAATCGTATTTTTTTCATTATTTCATACTTGTGTGAATAATATGTCTCCCTTATAATGAAATAAGTTGCAGCAATAAATATCTAATGCACTAAATCAGTTGTCAATCCAAGTTTTCTAGTTCTTGGAGGAAAAAATTTGAATAAACCTAACTTCATATAATAAAATACAAAAGAACAAGTGGAGATGAGCCCACCTAATGAATATTCATGACGACTGTTTTCACAAAATATTGATTAACTTTAAAATTCAATAACTTTGTAATTTGTTATCCGGTTTTGATGAAATTTTCGGCATTTTGCTCAGTGAATTCTATTCTATTTATTAAGCTATAAATACTTTCAGCCCGGACCATCCCTTTAATATTACTATCTATGCATTTAGTTATAACCATCATAATTATTTCCTAACCAGTTAAGGAGTTACAGCTTTTGTTGAAAGTCATTGGAGGTTATTGTGTATGATATACTACTATTATGATGATGAGTCAATTGTGAATAACAAATAAGATAGGTAAAGACCTTATTTCCATGAAGGCCTACATCGTAAATAATAATTTTGCGAAATATGATTCGTGCCGGAGGAAATGGCTTGGTTTCTATCATTTCCCGTGTACGTGCGTGATTTGATGTTTGAATCTTTATCTCTCAAACAAAAGTCACATCGTCCAACGATCTGATTTCTATAAGCCTAGATGATTTCGATAACACAGCTGAATAAATATTTTATTGATAAAAATCAATGATTACGTTTGTCGTTCAGGAACTTAAAACTTCACGGGAAGGTAAAGGTATAGTGGGTAAATGAGGGGGAGTAGCAGGGGATGGGGGGGGGGGGTAGAGAATTAGGATATTCACGAAATGTCACTTTCACGGAATATGATTAATTTCCTTGTGTTGATCTGACCATGGCGATGATCTGACTGATCTGCTTATTTGACTGAAAATCGGTCTGGAAAACAGATTTATTTTTGCTGGTAAACCTCTTTTCCATCGAAAAGCCGGCCGGCAAGGCAAAAAAAAAAGTTCGGGCACCGGCACGACGGCCTGTTTAACGTCACGTAGTCAATGTTGGTTTATCATTAGATCCAGGTAAGAACGTGTGCGACGTGTGTCAACATAAAGTATGAAGAAAAAAATAAATGATTGCTTTGTATTACTACCAAATGTCTCTTCAGACTTTGGAACATTTTAAAGAAAACTCACTAGTCAATTCCATAGAATATTGTCGATTGCTTACGAATTATTTTCATGATAAATTTGGGGGAATTTGCCGAAGAATATATAATATAGATTGGACGCTCAAGTTCTGACAAATGACACTGTTAAAAATGAAATTACTCAATAAAATTGAGGCAAAAAGTTTGCCTTATTTTTTTCTTCAAGTATTTATAAGTTTGGCAGTTTAATTAAAATTTACTTATTTTCTTTGCATCCATTTTACTCAAGTAAATTGAGGTACAACAACTCAATTCAATTAAGTAAAACAATCACTGAGATAAAAAAAACAATAAAAAAAAACAATGGGGAGTGTACTTTCGTGATTTGGAAGTCCACTCCCCCATCGTCCCACTTCCAGTGGCATCATTTTCATCTTAGACATCTTTTATCCAAATATTAGACTTTATGCATTGTCACTTACCTGTATATACATGATAGGTACTGACATTTATATTTTATACGCGACCGGTTCATCCTAACAAATAAAACAGTGAGAATAATTATTAACATTTTCCGAAAACCTATTATAAAAAGAAATCTGAAATTTTCTGATGAGTGAATATTTGATTTTGCTCTTTCTTTGATTCAACAAAAGAATAATATATTTTGCACACCCTAAAAAATCCAAAACAATTTCAAACACAAATAGATATGACAGTTATTTAAAAATCTTAACAATTACTTGCTATTAATGCATATTAAGGTATTAATTAAATAAGGCGTTAATTGGAAAATATAAGTACATTCAACATGATTTCATAAGTAATAATTATCTTTGCCTAATTGAATCAAGCTAGAAATACGTGAATTTTCGTAAATGTACATTGAACCCAATAAACCGGGCATGGTGGCTCAGTGGTAGAGCGTCCGCATCATGAACGGGAGGTCGTGGGTTCGATCCCCGGCCGAGTCATACCAAAGACTTATAAAAATGGGACCTTCTGCCTTCTTGCTTGACGTTCAGCATTTAGACTGGAGAAGGGTAATAATAACATATTATGTTATGCAGGGCCCGCTGGAAGAGCAGTCTTATGATTGAAGTGGCTACCCTGGGTAAATAAAACGTTATTATTATTATTATTATTAAATCAAGTAAATTAAAAGACAAGTTAAATCTACTGAAAAAAAATCGAGAAATAATTACAAATAATAAATTCTACTTATGTAACTTAAGCGTTAACTACTGATTCATAGATTTTTTTACAGGGAATATACTGTACAGGAAACTATTACATTAGTGAAATAAACAAATTTACAATGAGATATGGAGTGAAAATATACATTCCTGATGTTTGGAATGTAAATCATCTGCATTGGTTATATGTCGATGTATAGGTATAATTATCTTTTTAATTATTTTGTTATTGTTTTGAAATAGCCGGCCCCTGTACTATATCACACGCTTTATGTATAATTCAATTATCAGTCTTTGTCAGTAGGCCTATTATTTAACTGCAGGGCGCCTTTGGAAAGCAGTTTTGCATAACTGAACAGGCCTATATACCCTACAGTATAAAATAAATAAAACCAATAAATGAATAAATAATTTATCTCTTCAATTGTCACAATTGAAATGTATTCATTTATATCATTTTCAGTATGTGAGCTTGTTAATTTATCATTGATTTTAGTGCAGAAACCCCTGAAAAAAAAACCACATTAAATGAATAAAATGTTATTAAAGGAACCGCTTAATGTCTGAACTCTCGTTCCCAATGAAGGACATGAAATGCGAGACTAATCACGCACGGTGTATGAGGTGTTTGTTGGTAGTCCTTGTGTGACGTCGTATTTGTATAGGTCTCTGAGAGTTTGTTCTTTACAAACAATCTTATGTTTGGCCAAGGACTGTGATGGGACTTATGTACATACACCGGTCGACCTTTTAGCTCTTACCATGGTGTTCCCGTCAAAAACAACTTTAATCAACTTTGCAGCTATTCTTGAATTACGTGTAATTTTGAATGATCAACATGTTTCGATACGCGATCATTTCTAAACCTATAGTGAAATGCTTTGCAGGGTATCGCTTAAGAATACATGGTAAGAAGAATACAGAGACAATTAAATTTATTCACATACATTTACACAGTCAATTATTGATAAATATGAATAAATAACAGGAGAATGCATATGATAGATTGATAAAATTATTCATAATTAAACTTTAAAAAAGTAAATGGTTATTACAAAGAATTCACAATTTTTGCTAAGCATGTATATAAATTAAACGTTAGAGAATTTTCAAATTATTTTAGTTATGATTTGTAATATTTATTAAAAACTTCGAAGGATCACAATGAGATGGGGAGGAAAACAAGAAAATAATTGAAAAGAAAATAAAAGGACCAAAATAAGAGCATAGGAGATCTTTTTTTTTCGAATGAACTATTGCATCACAATACTTTTTTTGGGGGGGTATCGTCTAAATTTTACCCATCATTCCCCCCCCCCCCCTCCAAATACTCACGCACCACCCCTTCTCAGAGGGATATCGTGGATATATATATATATATATATATAATTCATACCAATAATATCCAGTTCACGAATGAGTATCATAATACATGTAGTACATATTGGCCTATACAAAATCATACACACGCCAACACGGATAGCATCGTTTGTGCTTTTGACCGGGGCTTTTGACTGCAGCAGTTTGCCATTGTTATGCACATGTACATTCGTATCCTGTATAAATAACGCCGTGGTATGGCGCTTTCCAAGAAAATCTCCCCGCTGGCAATGCGAAATGTGTACACACAGTTCTGAGAAATCCACCCGACTGACTGTCACATCCATTTTCTCAGATTCTAGGAACTGTTAAATGCCGTTTTCGATCACTCCACGATCCCACAATCATAACTTCGATAGAGCGTATTATTTATGTAAAGTATAACTGTTCAAAACCAAACAAGTTCAGATGTACATGTATTTACTTCCAGTCTATAAGTTATTCAACATTGAATGATCGCAAAATTTCATACAAAGTTTCTATATCTAGTATTCAGGGGAAATCATTTATACAAGGAGGATTTTATACAGGGAAGAAGGTGCCCTAAAAAAGACAATGGTTTGAAATGGACATGTCATTCGGGGCTATTGTACAGTATATGAATACTAAGACTACTGCTGCTGCTGCTGCTACTACTACTACTACTACTACTACTACTACTACTACTACTACTTCTTCTATTACTACTACTATATACTACTACTACTACTTCTACTACTACTACTACTACTACTACTACTACTTCTACTACTACAACAACAACAACTACTACTACTACTACTACTACTACTATTACTACTACTACTACTACTACTACTATTAATAATACTACTTCTTCTACTACTACTACTACTACTACTACTACTACTACTACTACTATGCTCCACTACTACTTTGTTTTATTTCATATCAACAGAACAAGGTAAAGTGGTCGAAAGTAATTACAATAACATTTGCAAATGAAATGTATACAAACAATATAAATACTACTACTACTACTACTACTACTACTACTATTACTATTACTACTAATACTACTACTTCTACTACCACTACTCCTTACTTTCCTTCCAAAAGTGGACTCTTTGCCACTTGATCTACCTCACCTTTACACAATCAATTTCATTCAAATGGTATGATATTACGCCATTATCCTTGTTCTAGTTCACATTGTCACTCTATTTCACAGCATAATTCATTGTTATACTAGTTATGATAACAAAGACAGTGAAAACATTTGAAATATGATTAACTAAAACATTTTTCCTTACTCTCAGATATCATAAATACAAGTCAAGCTAAATCAAGAAAGTTTATTCAATTATTACTCTTCGGAAGAAAAAAAATCCGAAACAGTGTGAACAAGATCTGCTGACCGAATACACAATGCACTATTCCATTCATAATGTTAATATGTTATCACAAATGGAATTCGACACCGGTCATCCCCACGGAGGGGTCAGTCAAGATATAATGTGACGCCACGATCAGGCATTGTTGTCCACTTAGCGCGCCACGTGATCAGATCCTCCTTGGGGCTTCTGGGAAGTGATTGTGATCTACGTCATATCCGATGAGCAGTGATTGGGGCATTGGAGGATGAGAATAAGCATTGATCTATATAACTCATCTTGAATAAGAAGATGAGTGGAGCCCATATGATATATATATATATATATATATTGCCTTTTTATTTCATCGATTTAAATTCTTTCATTTTTTACTTATTTCTTCTATTTTTATTTCTTCTTTATATATTTATGTATCATTCCTTCCTCCTTTCTTTCTTTCTTTCTTTCTTTCTTTCTTTCTTTCTTTCTTTCTTTCTTTCTTTCTTTCTTTCTTTCTTTCTTTCTTTCTTTCTTTCTTTCTTTCTTTCTTTCTTTCTTTCTTTCTTTCTTTCTTTCTTTCTTTCTTTCGTTCTTTCTTTCTTCTTTCTTCCTTTGTTTTTGTTTTTTCTACTTTTATTCATATTTCTTCTATTTTCCCATCCGTCTTTCCTTATTTCTATCTTTCGTTCTTTTTCTTTTGCTTCTTTCTTTTTTCTATTTTTTTCTCAAATTTCCCATCTTTCTCATTTTATTATTTCTCTTAAGGTCAAATTCACTGCCAAATCAAACGTGTTTTGAGTGCACTCTACACTTCCTTCATGAAATTTGTAAAAAAAAATGATTGATGTCCTTTTTAAGGAGATTTTAACACTGCACTGGGAAATATTTTCTTTTAAAGCATATATAACGTTGTTTGAGACCTTAAAAAGAGATTTATTAGATTGAAAATACCAGAAATAATGTATGATGCGTGCTTTTGAGCTGACTTTCATTCTTCTTCATTTGAATTACTCCAGTGTTATATGAATAAGTAATTGAAATCGCTTCATTTCAGCCTCTCCGTTCATCAAAATGAAAACCTCCATTTCTTTGCTTATGAATGCTGTGACGTCAATGATGAAGTAATCAGAGCTATAATTAGTTGTAATAGATCGTCTAGCGATACCTAATACTGAATTAAAGCAGAAGGAAGAAGATTTTTTAAATACCCCGCTCTTGGTTGTATCATGGAGGTCCATGCTTAAATTCAATTGTTAGATTTAGGTGTAGTGTTTGACAACTCTTCTCTTCGGTGTATGGTCACGCATACTATACTTTTTTATGTTTTGTTTTTTCCTCACTCTAAATTGATAAAATATTACATTTTAAATCACTACATCCTCGAAAGAAATCATAATTGGCAGTCCAACCTCTAACCAATAATTCCCAACAATACTTCCGAAATAAATGGCTCGTAATATAATTTGTTTCGTATTCCTAATTTAAGGTTTAAACGATAAATATTATACTCAATTCGTCCGCATCCCCAAACCATGCAAACTGGACCAAACTGTTCGGCCGCCGCGCTCGATGGCGCAACGTGACTTTTTTTTAAAAGCTGAGCGAGCAGAAAATTCGACCTTTTCAAGACAAAAACTAATTCTTTGATAGATTCACATTGATAATCAAACCCTTTTCCTACACTTTCATTTTCTTTCCTTTTCTCTTTTTGTCTTGGTCGTAGAACCTTGGGTGCCATGGTACCACCCCCCTCCATCTGTACACTCGCGATGTGGCACCAATAGACCCGGGACCCTGAATATTTTTTTGAGTGTATACAATGATTTAATTCATATAGGTAAATCCATCGTCACGACCCCGAACATAATATATGCTCCTGTTCAAAAGCCTTCACCGACCGTCTCCGAGTCCAATTTACAATCATAAATGAGCAGATGAGCGCTGGAAGGAGACTATAAATGGCGCCGCTATAAGTGCGGGTATTCTAGTTTGTACAATATACCACGGATTGAGATTAGTATACTCACCCTATTACAGATATACCCCGGCGGAGGACCTCAAGTACCTCATCCCATGAGACAAGATTTGAATGTCATTAGCTTACCATTGCTCCAGATCAGGAGTTCATGCATACAATATCAACTGCGAATATTGGGTTAAAATGGTAAAATGTGACACTTTGAAAGACAAAGAACTCCATGCAGGCTAAAAATGATCTGATTTGAACAGACAGAGAAAATTCAGACAAATAAAATACTGAAAATTTGAATTGAATTGAATTGTTTTTAAATTGAATTGATTTTATTTAGACAAGTTTAAAATAACTTGTCTCGGGAGCCAAAAAAAGTGTTAAAGGTCAAGTCCACTTTAGAAAACTGTTGATTTTAATCAATAGAGAAAAATCAGAAAGGCATAATGCTGAAAATTTCATCTTAATCGGATGTAAAATAAGAAAGTTATGACATTTTGAATTTTCGCTTATTTTTCAAAACATAGTTATATGCACAATTTAGTCACATGCAAATGAGAGAATCAATGATGTCCCTTACTCACTATTTCTTTTGTTTTTTATTGTTTGAATTACACAATATTTCAATTTTTACGGATTTGAAAATAAGGACCAATTTGACTGAACCATAAAATGTTTAACAATGATATAGTTCCACATGTTCAGTGAGAAATAAAACTTTGTTTCACAGGATAATGAGGACAAAATTTGAATATTTCATACAATAAAATACAAAAGAAATAGTGAGTGAGTGATGTCATCAGTTCCCTCATTTGCATACCAACCGGGATGTTGCATATAACTGTTTTGTGAAATAAAGCGAAACTTTAAAATGTCATAACTTTCTTATTTTACATCCGATTTTGATAAAAAAAAATCAGTGTTGTGTTTGTTGGATTTTTCTCTTTTTATTCAAATCAACTTTGTGTTGGGGTGGACTTGTCCTTTAAATAACCCGTACAGGGTTGCTCCCCGGAAAACAAACACAAATGAATATAACATAGATATTTAAAACATACATGAAGAGTTTACATGCAAAATGGACTAAATCAACTTTTTTTCATTCTTTATAAATCAACATATTTTATTTCACCCGAATCTATATGTTTCCTTTCAGGAAGTTCTTAAACTATGTTCAACAGTCATTACAAAATGACAATAAAAAAAATCCTGGAGATGTCTCTTATTCATATGTCTTTTATATTCATAATATTTATGGATTATGGATTTACTCCCTTTTTGTGAAAATTAAATTTGTTGCTATGTCAGTCGAAATTTATACAGGTAACTGGTAAACAGACCAGTAAACCATTTCAACATATAGGCTGACAATAGGAAGGGTATATAGGCAGATAGGGCAAGAGAGTAAAATTATTATATTAGTTATTATTGTTAAACCTTCTGTAGATGTACTACCCCTTTGGACTTTTCCTGCAAAAGGGACTAAATCCAAATCCAAATTTATTTTATTTCATATGATTTTATATATGTATATATATATATATATATATGTAAATAATCATATGAAATAAAATAAATTTTTATTATTTTTTTAACTGTCATTTTTATAACGTACATTTTATGATTTTTTAAGATAGGAACAAAACTTCCTGAATGGCAAAATTGATTTAGGTGAAATAAAAAAAGAATATTGATTCATGAATATTGAGCAAAGGTGGATTTAGTCCCTTTTGCATAAAAAGTGTATTGGATTTAGTGGTCTGCTTCAAATTGCCCAATAATCTATACGTTTTATAGGGAATCACGCTGTGAAACTTGAAAATTTCAATAACATGTTGAAAGATGAAATTTATGGTCTCTCGAAACACGAAAATCTTGCCAAGTTAAATGTTTGCTTTAATGATGTGTATTTGTTGCTCTGATTTTTCCTTTAAAAATCTTGGGAACCCTATTCCCATATTTGATCTAAATCTGTATATTTATTTTTGTTTTTTTATTGATTGAAATAAATTTCAGTGAAAGTTAATTAGAATTAAAAAATAAGGTTTGTGTTCAGTATGTGTAATGTCATTTCGTCCAATAGCCAGTTGGACCAATAACCATGCAGTTGGACCAACGCCCGACATCCACGTTTGACATTTAGTCAATAGCTATCTCATCCAATAGCCACTTCGTCTTATAGCCATTTCGCCCAGTAGCCAGTTGGGCCTACAGCCATCTCGTCAAATAAAAAGTTGGGTCAATAGTAATAGCGAATTATTCTATTCAACGAAATCGTATAGCTAATTTACATGATGGGATTATAACACCCTTAAAATATCACCATCATTTCGAACAGTAGGCCTACGTAACACGCCTACACAACTGCTATTGTTTCAAATCTCATATATCTGTTTCCCCGGCTGTTGAATTGAAGTTAATCGATGGCTGATTTATGTGCAGCTGGGAGAGGGCACAGAATAGGGTCCCATTTGAATATCTGTTTGACAATTTTAGAAATGCCCCCCCCCCCCTCGGGATGGTATGGGGAGTAAGTTCATCTATTTAGAAAGATCTTCTTTTTTTCTCTCTATTCCTTTGTTATATACTTGTCAGAAAATTTACACTTATTTTGGTTGAAATATTGTTGGAGGGGCCGGGAGAATCAAAGTTGGCTACTTAATCATTTTTTTATATATAGATTTCCCGTATCACCGCTTTTATGATCCCCTCTGCTGATTTAACAAAAAAAAAAGAAACGCTTGACCATCGTTCTATCCCTGTTAAATGATTTATACTGTTGTCCAAGGCCACTGGAGCTCTTTGTAGAAGTATCTCGTATAGGATTACTACTTCATTGGTAAGATAATCACAAAGTACGGGTGAGATTATACTAATTATGAAAATATAAACAATTGCAAATACAGTTGGCTTTTAGAAGATTACAAAGTAAGTGGCTAATTTGTAGGAAAGGACGCAAAGTGATTTATTCCCGGCACATTGTTTGTAGGCTATAAAATGAAGACCACATTAAGCTCACTAATCATGATTTACAGGAAACCATTTAGTTGATTCTAAACAATGCATAAAATGATTTTTATTTTGTTCAATAAAGTGAACAACTCCATTCCAAATCCCAATTGCAAACTTAATTCACAAAATATGCTTATGCAAAGTTCAATCTGTGATCGCTTTTAGATACGTATAATACGTATCATTATAATTATTGTTGTTATTATTATTATAATAATAATTATCATCATATTATTGTTATTTATTATAATTATTATTTATTTGTTATTATTATTATTAGCATCATCATCATTTTTATTATTCTTATTCTTCTTATTATTACTAATATCATAAGTATAAATTCTAAAAGGTCAATCTCATGAAACAGGTCTCGTAAAAAAAACAATCCATATTGTTTGATTCATTTTTTTATTGTTTTATCTTGATATTTTTAAAACGTTATTTGTTCTCGATTTATCTATCTATATCTATATATATATATATATATATATATATTTTTTTTTTTTTTTATTTGTGGCCGGGACACCTGCACTTTGTCCGCCGATGATTACAAGAACATCCTAAAATTCCATAGTGACGAATGAATGGTTAATGTAGCATATAATATTAATCATGTAATGGCCAACGGTATTGCGCAATAACCACTATCTACAGTAGATAGCAAAACACATCAGACGACTGAAAAAGGCGGTAAACCAAATTTTAATTAGTTTGGTCAATATCACGTGGGTACAGGTCTCAATAAGTAGGGGGGGGTGTCAAATCATCATTTCCTTATCTGCATTTACCTGTCAAAGAAACGATTTGATTTTGCTTATGATTACCAAATTATGATAGAGATGAAAATAAAATTGAATATACCATAGTGTTTTTTAATTTTTTTTTAAAGATGGCGGTCGGTAGGCCCTATGAGAAGAAATGGAGAAACAGCAAGAGAAGGAGAGAGAGGGAGGGAGAGAGAGGGGTGAACTTTTTCTAATTTAATAAGACAGCTTTGTTCTTTTACATGTATATACTTAAATATTTATTTTACATAAAGAATTTTGTTCTTGCATGTTTTTTTATGACAAGTTAGGCTTTCATAAGTTTCTCGTATTTCACCTGGTTGCATTTTTTGTCAAAAGATGATGTTATCTATACCTTTTTTGTGAAGCATTAGAATTGAATCAGATCGATCAAAAACGGCGTGCGAAATGTATGCCTTGCGTTTTTCTATCAGTGAAGATATAATCATTATAGTCGAGTTTATTTCATCGTGTGTTTATCATGATGGTGGAATCATTCTACCATGGATAATGATTACTGAGCGGCTCTTAAACACGTTTCTCGTTGACACATGCAGCGCTACAAATGGGTGAACCTCATCTCCTCGACCTAGTACTTGATAATGAGTTATTATTTATAAAAACAACACCACTTCTGATCAAAACCACCTTGCTTTGTTTTAGGCAATATGGTTAAGATGAATTTTAGTATGCATCACAAACTAATAATTTACAGACCTAAACTTCTAGTCGTTTACGATGTATACTTATTTGATGAATCAGTGTCATTGATAAAAAGATCATTATTTATTAATTCATTGCATGCAATTGTTTTTAATATTTACTTAAAGTTCTAAATTTATGCTTTTTGTAAGTATTGATACTGGTCATTATGGTATACACACATTACTACCCCATGCCTGTATATCGTCCGACCATACGGTTTGTTTCGTGCAATTCAAATCAGAGAATTAATTTTTGCGACGAGTGTGATGTACATCTCTATGGAGTGTTCAAGCTCAAAGTGGATTAAACGATTAAAAATTTTCACTCTGTCTCTTAGAGATTGGTGGCTCATTGGTAAATGTCCCGACCGAACGGGAGGTGTTTGGTTCGATTCCCAGCTGAGTCGTACAAAAGACTTATTATAGAGTCGGTAATTTTTTGTTTAGTTTACAATTAAGCTTATCGTAGGAGAACGGTAATAATATGTTATGTTATAAGGGACCCGCTTGTAAAACATTTCAATAACTGATGTTTCATCTGACCATGGTTTGATAAAGCGTTTATAAAGTGTTATCATCATTATTATCATATTTTCGATTATACATGTAAACATTTTACTTCCCATTTACAGGAAGTTATAGTCTACACTGATGTATTGTACTGGCAGAAATCAGTGGTCATTTTACATGATATAGTATGAATATTATGAAGATGTAGGGCGTTTGACAGAGTTCAATGTTTATATCGTACTAGTATGTTAACGGCATACACCTCCAATCGAACAATACACGAAACGATATCATATTTCTCACCTGCAACAATGCGTTAGTTCATTCACCCTCTGCATATAGCTCAATATTGATGCTCATCGGAGTGGAAATACGAAGTTGATTAGGGCCATAAAAGGTGCCGGATTTTTGCTATAAATTTGGAATTCAAAATCGTTTTCAAGAATAGTGGTATGTATACCGTATAAAATGGATGCCATTCACGGAAATGTCTGCTCGTCAGTGTATCAGGGGCTATGGAAGGGTTTTGCAAGTGGGATGGGAGATCTGACCATGCAACAACAAAAAACCACCCCTAAATATATATATATGGGACCGAACATTATTCTTTAATTTGCTTTCTCTGAAAGTAGAAAGCAAATTAAGGTAAAACGCAATTATAGTCTCACATATCTATCTATCTATCTATCTATCTATCTATCTATCTATCTATCTATCTATCTATCTATCTATCTATCTATCTATCTATCTATATATCTGTCTGTCTGTCTGTCTGTCTGTCTGTCTGTCTGTCTGTCTGTCTGTCTATCTATCTATCTATCTATCTATCTATCTATCTATCTATATATCAATATATCTGTCTGTCTGTCTATCTATCTATATATCTGTCTATCTATCTACCTATCTTTCTAGTATCTGTCCATCCATCCATCCATCTATCTATCTGTCTATCTATTCCTAAATATCTGGCTGATTGGCCTCCAATCTCTCAAAATCTACAATAGAATGAACATATTATGATTTAACAAATTAGATATTTTGGGGCTCTTTTGCTTCGCTCGCTGGCAAACTTTACGAACTGGTGCATCATGCCCGCATCTCAAGCCCATGTTTTGGCCTTGGATTCGTCCCACCCCTGGATTAAACACCACTGTTTTCAAATGTCACAAATATTCACAGATGAGATCGTGCAGTGGCGTAATGAGACGAAAATTTTGAGGGGACTTGGAAAAAAGAAAAGCTGTGAAGGGCGGAGCGCGCTAGCAATTTTTCTTTTTTACCTTTTTAAGTTGAAAATATTATTATGTGATACATTTTGACATACAAGTCAGAAAATAAAACCATATCACTTTTTTTTCTTTCCTTTTCCTTTCCTTTTCCCCTCTATCTTTTTTATTTGTAAAAAATGGGGGGGGGGGGATGGGATGTCCATGCTCCCAAGCCCCCCATCTGCACGCCAATGAGGCAATGTGGTCTGTTGTGCAAACCCTTCACTCGAGCTAAGGGTCTGAATCTGCAGCCTACCCATGCCTTGTGTACTGAAAGCCCTCTCGCTCAGAATTGAAACAGTCAGTTTTGTGTGTGTGTGCTATAGTCTTTGCGTGGAGACACACTTGTTGGTCAAAGTTTCTATCAGGGTCTGTGCATGCAGACCAGAGGCCATACACGCTGAGCTTGTGATATGAGATATGAGATGCGTGTCGGTCATGTTAGATACTGGAATACCATCGTTCGCTGGTGAATCATGTGACACTGACACTTACACATCTTCGGCGTAAAATATATTATCATTTATGTTGGGGCGATGACTGTGTGAGCATAGAATAAAAGAAAAAAAAACCTATAAAGAAACCTTTAAAAGAAAATCAAGAAAAAGAGGTGAAAGTGAAAAAGGAATTATGTTAAAGGGTCATCAAGTATGACGATCAAAATAATTTATAGGTATTAATAAGGTAACATGTGATTGATTGATTGATTAACTGTCTCACTGACTGATTGACTGATTGATTGATTGATTGACGGAATTATTGATTGATTGGTTGATTAACTGACTAACTCACTGACTGATTGATTGATTGACTGAATGAATGATTAATTGATTGACTGACTGAATGACTGAATGATTGATTGATTGATTACCTATATAGGCCTTTTTCCATGCAACAATTGAACATCCAACATAAAATGAATTAACAATAATACTTCATCGTAAAATCAAAACAGTCATTGCATAGGAGGGGACAGTCATTTTATAAGCACATAAGGCTTGAAAAAGGACGCCCCTCATAAATAAATCAAAATATACAGGCATTTGTATTTTTAAGGTGTCTGAATACATGTAGACTATTTTGATTGTTGTCAGCGTGACTGAGATGAACCCGGGAGATAGTGAACATAGAATAGCATTGATTATCATCCTTGTCATACATCATGCATGCAGGTGTGACTAGTGATACTGTGTAAGGTGAAGGTGAAGGACGGATCGGTGAAACACGTTAAAGGGACAAAGTACGCCCCTCCATATAGGCAAGCATGCAGGAAGGGCGGTTGTCGAGGGGACCGGGTGGCAAGGGGACGTGCGCCTCCCCTCGTATTTGAATATTGTACTGCAGCCTAAATGGAAGAGGGTCGTCTCACCCCTCCCCACCCCCCCCCCCCCCCGAGATGCACGGAATAGACTGGAGATGGGGAACTTGGGATGGGATGGGGTGGGGTGGGGGAAGAAGCAAAGAAAGACAGAGAGAATGAGGGGGGGGGGTGGAAAGGACTAGCTGGAAGACGGTTGCAGTTGTAGTGGGTGGGGTAGCAAGGATAAGGAAAGAAAGAAAACATTATTTTCCACAAAACGTCACAAAAAAAATAATATTAAAGCAAGAGAATGAAGTCTTAATAATAATGATAACAATAATAATGATGAAGATAACGTCATATTTTACCCAGGGGAGCCACTTAAGTTCTGAATATTGTTCTACCAGCGGGCCCTGCTTAACATGATAATGTTATTATTACCCCAGCTTTAGCACGGCTCCCTTGATCGGGTGCTCGAGCATTCGAGGAATTTCTTCCTACGCGGGTATCCATTCGCCTCACCTGGGTCGAGTGCAGCACAGTGTAGATACATTTCTTGCTGAAGGAAAACACGCCATGCGTGGCTAAGCATGTCTTCGCCTTTTAAATGACTGCATGATTTATTTATTCTAAAATGATAGGTTAAAGAGTCCTAGTGCAGGCCTTTATCCGATTCAATGTTAGAATCATGTTATAACCGCCATTATGCTAATCAAGAAAACATATCAAAAGGGAGCTTATGTCTTGGTAACCACAACAATTATTATCATAGACATTCTACACACTGGCAAGAAAATTGAACAAGATCTGCACAACAACAAAAAGAAACAAAATACATGCAACCAAAAAAATGAACACAATATGTACAACGTAAAAAAGGAGAAAAAAAATCTGTACAATTTACTTAGTTGTGCAGATTTGTTAAAAATAATTGTTGTATATATAGAAGGATTGGCTATAGTCTAAACTATTCTCTTTTGCCGCAAGTCGACTTCTATACGTCACAATAAACATGCTTCTCTCAGGTAACCATCGAACATTATCATCCACGTCCATATCGCAACCCGACATAACATCTTGCTATGTTCAGTTCATAACGCATAATTGGATCAATTAGAACTGAGGTTGAAGGTAGCAGCTTAAAAAAAATCGAACGAGCTAAGCACCCAAATTAATTCTTGGAAAACATGCTGTGGCGCTCTTTCGCGTCAAGTGAACTGTAGTCTAAAAAAAAACACCAGTTGGAGGCTTTTCAGTCACTGAACAAAAATAAACCTTTTTTTAATTAAAGATACAACACCAAACACATAACTTTTTGCAGTCTCATTGTCCCGAATTCTCAATGCCCCTCAGTTTGATAGAGACAGGTAAATCAAATTATAAAAGGGAAAGTCCACATGCACTGACTTAAACTCAATAACATGAGAGAACCATCCGTGAATATGTAAATCATTATGTACTTTATTTGGGTCATTTTTATAATGAAGTATTCATTAAGAATGTAACACCATGATCAACATAAAGTTACAAACAAATTAAGGGAATTAGTAATGAATACTATTATAGTGTTATACGGTGATATTAATACAGTCGGGTTTTTTTTCCCAAAAGAGCTATGTTAGGCACTGTGTATTAAATGTATGTTTTTTTAAGATGCAAATCATTTTCATTTTTAAAAATAGAAAATCACCCTTTAGGGGGGCAGGGGCGGCGCTGGGGGTATTTTGATAGGGGCGAGACAACTTAAAGGTGACACAATTTTTTTCCCTCTCGAATGAACTCAAGGGGTATTGAAATAACGTTTCACGACCCGGGCATCTCTTTTGAGATATTATTCCCTTTTTTACCTCTTTTCCATCTTCTTTTCAAAAATCTTTTCTAGATTTTCACCTTCTTTTCTCTCTTTTTTTTTCACTATTTGAAAAATCATATACGATCTCACAGCATTTGATAATGATTTACCCAACGTTCATAATCCTTTTGTTGATATTTTCTCCGTGGTCTCCTTTTGAAGACTAAAACCCAAGGACTGTCGCGTGCGTCCCAGGTATAGGGGGCTGTAACACGATTAGAGAAGTTTAGCCACGCAGCCGACCGCAGTATATATAAGCTCAGGACACTGACCGCATACTTTAAGGATAAATCCACCCCAACAAAAGTTAATTAAATGAAAAATCATATGTACTAGTATAACGCTAGATTTCATCAAAATTGGATGTAAAATAAAAATGCTAACCCCAACATTTTAAATTTTCACTTAAGATCGCAAAACAGTTACATAATGTACACAAAGGAGAGAACCTATGTCATGTCCACTCACTATTTCTGTTGTACATTGTTTTATGAAAATATGACATGTCTGATTTTTTTTTCCTCATTATAGTGTGAAAGAAGGGTTGAATTCTCCTTGAATATGTGGGATTGCCATTTTACTTGTAACTTCTTGTAATTCATAAAGATCCTTCCTTATTTTCAAATGTGAAAAAATTGAAATATTCTATATTTCATATCATAAAATAAAAAAATACTGAATGCGTGACGCCTTCGACTTTCTCATTTGCATATCATAATGTTGTGGCATATAGCTGTTTTGTGAAAATAAAGCAAAAGTTCAAATTTGTGTAACTTCATTATTTTACATCCGATTTCGATGGAATTTTCAGCATTATGCTTGTCAGGTTTTTTCCCTTTCAACTCAAATCCATTTTCTTGTTGGGTGGACTTGCCCTTTAACACAGGCTATTGTTGGTCGACGCAGCACAAATGTTTTCTTGAATGACTCAATACTCTTCGCCTTTCCGAGAATTTGAGAGGGTGCCTCGTTGTTATAGAGGCGTAGCCCCTGGCTCTTGAAGTGCGTTGATGCAAGCAATATAAGAGTGTGTGTGAGGGTGTGTGTGGAGAGAGAGAGAGAGAAGGAGCGGGGATATGGTCAAACTCTCAGTTCACAAAGATGAGTGTGACGTCACAAAGGGAAGTTTGACCATGTGAATAGAATCGTATCTCTCCCGCAAATCTCCGTGTCGAAGATCAGATTGAATTGATTTGTGCGTAAAAAACAAACATGTACTTGACCTGACTAGATCAGAAAACACACGAACATAAAATGGTTTCAAGAATAGAACAGATATAAAACATCATGATGAAGACTTGATGGGAATAGTGATAATATTACTCTGGGAGTATAATGCAAGTATAATTAGTCGTGACGTGCGTGTAGAAGTAGCAGTAGCAGTAGAAGAAGAAGTAGAAGTAGACGTAGAAGAAGACGTAGAAGTAGACGTAGAAGTAGACGTAGAAGTAGAAATAGAAGTAGATGTAGACGTAGAAGTAGATGTAGAAGTAGACATAGAAGTAGACGAAGAAGTAGACGTAAAAGTAGACGTAGACGTAGAAGTAGACGTAGAAGTAGATGTAGACGTAGAAGTAGATGTAGAAGTAGACGTAGACGTAGAAGTAGACGTAGAAGTAGACGTAGAAGTAGATATGGAAGTAGACGTAGATGTAGATGTAGAAGTAGATGTAGAAGTAGATGTAGAAGTATACGTAGAAGTAGACGAAGAAGTAGACGTAGAAGTAGACGTAGAAGTAGATGTATATAGAACTAGACGTAAACGTAGAAGTAGAAGTAACAGCAGAAGAAGTAGAAGTAGACGTAGAAGAAGATGTAGAAGTAGACGTAGATGTAGATGTAGACGTAGAAGTATAGACGTAGATGTAGAAGTAGACGTAGAAGTAGACAAAGAAGTAGACGTAGAAGTAGACGTAGAAGTAGACGTAGAAGTAGACGTAGAACTAGACGTAGATGTAGTAGAAGTAGATGTACATGTAGAAGTAGATGTAGAAATAGACGAAGAAGTAGACGTAGAAGTAGACGTAAAAGTAGACGTAGAAGTAGACGTAAAAGTAGACATAGAAGTAGACGTAGAAGTAGATGTAGACGTAGATGTAGAAGTAGACGTAGAAGTAGATATGGAAGTAGACGTAGTTGTAGAAGTAGATGTATAAGTAGATGTAGAAGTAGATGTAGAAGTAGACGTAGAAGCAAACAAAGAAGTAGACGTAGAAGTAGACGTAGACGTAGAACTAGACGTAGACGTAGAAGTAGACGTAGAAGTAGCAGTAGAAGAAGAAGTAGACGTAGAAGAAGATGTAGAAGAAGATGTAGAAGTAGACGTAGATGTAGACGTAGAAGTATTGACGTAGATGTAGAAGTAGAAGTAGACAAAGAAGTAGACGTAGAAGTAGACGTAGAACTAGACGTAGAAGTAGACGTAGAAGTAGCAGTTAAGTAGAAGAAGTAGAAGTAGACGTATAGAAGTAGAATAAGAAGTAGACGTAGAAGTATAGAAGCAGATGTAGAAGTAGAATTGGTATTAGAAGTATAGAAGTAGGTGTAGACGTAGAAGTAGCAGTAGAATTAGAAGTAGACGAAGAAGTAGCTGTAGAAGTAGGAGTAGTAGTAGAAGTAGACGTAGAAAAGGGGGCAGAAATAAAAGTAGAAGAAGAAGTAGACGTAGAAGTATAGAAATAGAAATCTCCGTATAGAAGTACAAGTAAAAGTAAAAGTTAAGAAGTATAGAATTAGAAATAAGAATAGCCGTTGACGTAGAAGTAGAAAAAGAAGAAAAGGTAGGAGTAAAAGAAGTATAGACCTAGAAGTAGTGGTAAAGAAGTAGTATACGTAGACGTAGAAGTACAAGTAGAAATGTCTGTAAATGTATAGAATTACAAGTAACAGTAAAAGTAAAAAGCAGTATAACAGTAGAAGTAGAAGTAGGAGACGTAGACGTAGAACTATAGAAGTAGACGTACAAGCAGCGCAGAAGCAGAATAGAAGTAGACGTAGAAGTAGAAGTAGTAGACGAAGAAGTAAATGTAGAATTGGAAATAGAAGTAGACGTATACGTAGAAATAGAAGTACAAGTAAAATGAAAGATAACACTGTGGGAGAAATATGATATGAATATATGGATAGAAGGACACGAAGAATGAAATATAGAAATCAAAGTAAAGATGATGTAGACGCAGAATTAGAGTTTGGAGACTAAGTTTTAAATTTTTAGATTTAAATTGTTATGGCAAAGACACGACAAATACGGAAACATTTAAACAAAACAATAAGTCAAGCAGGTAAACATTTTTGTTTATAACTTTTCCCCCATGTAAAATTATCATTTTTCGAAGAATCGAACCCGTTGTCTGTATCACCCACTTATGATATTCGAGGAAAATGTATTATTAGATATACAGCGGACTTGGCTGATTCAGCTGGCAGTTTGTGATTCATGAAATTAACAATGAACTTCAGAGACGAGTAATGTCATGACATCATCGATCACGTGCCATGACATCATCACATCAGGTGATCCCTGTCTCGAGTGATCTTTAAATGTTTGTGTTTCCCTATATATTTTGCATTTGTATTATGTATAGCCTTTCAAAGTGCGATGGTATACCATAAAGATAATCTTATTATTTCAAGTCATTTAAAGCTAATGTCAACCTTAAGCAAACATAATGCAGGAATAAACATGATAAAGGTCTAAATCCATTGCGAAATGGTATGCCTACACGTACATTTCGTCATGATTATTACATCCAAATGACGTATAGGCCTATGAAAATAGTGTTATCATTGAGCTTCTAGATTGAAGGATAATAAA
Source organism: Lytechinus pictus (assembly GCF_037042905.1). Classification (NCBI taxonomy): domain Eukaryota; kingdom Metazoa; phylum Echinodermata; class Echinoidea; order Temnopleuroida; family Toxopneustidae; genus Lytechinus; species Lytechinus pictus. The sequence goes on from NC_087245.1 coordinate 34,563,739, forward strand.
CCCCCCAAAATTATTTAATGTTAGGCACTTATTTTGAATAATGAAACTTCAGATTTGTTATCCTGATAGATGCAAAATTTGTTCACTTTGTAATGGGAAGATTCGGATTTTTAACTGAAAAGGTTTATTATTTTTGTCGGGAAGAGATTGGTGTTCGAGCGGTTAAAAATGTATATAATTCATTTTCCATTCAATATCCATGGGGTTAACATAGTTATTCATGTTAATAATGACTATACGACCGATATAGGATTCAATATTGCATTAAACAATAACGGTCACTTTTACCATAATATCGGGCTTATATAGGGGTGCACTGGGGGCAACAGCATTATCAATCTTCAGTTTCTGTGATTTGAATGAGTATATAAATCAGGGAGATACATTTCTTGTTTATTCATTCATCAGCTTTTATCACATTAACAGGCGTCCATCCGGCGATCATTCTTCACAAGGAAAGCAGAAAATTATGATTAACAGAACATTTTTCTCTCGGAGACGGATACCATTTCGTTTAACACTAGATTTTCATTCACTCAAAAACATCTTTCATACCTCGGTCACATTTGTTCTACGGCGGCCGTACGGCGAGTCGAAAACAGTCGTTTTAACAGTTTTGTACCAGCTAATATAAATAGGTGGTTTGAATAAAAATGAATAAAATGGCTGTTTTCGACTCGCCGTACGGCCGCCGTAGAGCAAATGTGACCAAGGTATAAGTCTGTGGGTAACGACACTGACCAGAAGTATAACAGCCGATGCATTAATATTCATAAACTTGAGTCCGCAGACTGTTTGGCGACTATCTTTGAGTAAAGCGAGAAGGCGCCAATTCCCAGAACCGCTTAAATTACTCGGGTCAGCGTTCTCGAAAGCCCTGTCTGCACTGGCTAATCTTCATCGCCTTTTCTTGGTAGTGCACGAAACAATGGACTCGAAACTTGAAGGGATGTCCCCAAAGGGATCCATGAGTACGCTCCCTTTAAAAAGTGCATTTCGAGACCGCCGTCGATGCAAGGAGGGTGATATTCTTTCAGGGAAAAGCAGCCATTGATTTGCATTCATTCGTGCACGTCTTACACGCAAGTCATGCAGCACATTGCATCATGGGAGGTGATTGCACGTACGTGCCGACAAAGAGTCATTACCGTGGTATCTCAAGGTTGTGGGAATAATACAAGGGCACTTCATCCTATTACAATATCTCCGATGAATTTGTAAGATATGTTCGGGCAGAATTCTTGAAGGGTATCGGATTTTTTTATTTTCTGATCTGGGACCCGTTGCAGAAAGAGTTGCAATCAAACGCAACTCTAAAAATCACGCGTAACTTGATTTTCAACCAATGAACAGCGCGCATTTTGGACTTGCGATTGATTTTTTGACTTGCGTTTAAACGCAACTCTTTCTGCAACGGGCCCCTGGTTTGTCAGGTTTGTCCCGGGGAATTGATGGTGATTCCCTGATTTATCCCCTCATCTGTAGGATCAATCGGACACCTAGGTCTAAATCTTATATGCCAAATAAATCTAAACGTAATTGGATGTGATGTAAGAAGATTGAAATCGTTTTAGAGGGGGATGCACCCTAGCTCTCAAACACTTGTCTCATCCTCTTCGTCCTATGACACCCCCCCCCCCCCCGCCCGCCACCCCCTTCCTCAAATTACGGAGTAATAATGTATCAAAAATTGTCAGGGAGCACAACATTGCGTATGAAAAAAAAATGCATGTCTGAAAACACATTTTTGGGGCACTTTTGAATTGGAATTCTAATTTTGTGATAGATTTAGACATGGTATTAAACAAAATTATATCATATTCTTCTCTTTTCGTCTCTATTTCTGTCTTTTGTTCTTCAATTTTTCGCCTCGAAAGTGGAACTTTTTTTCTATACTTAAGTGCAGTATATTAGTATTATTCAAATAAATTCATGATGCTCTTAGCTCTGACAGTTTTGACGAGAATGGACAACGGTATAGTGCCTATAACGGTTATTTCAATTTTTTATCAGTAATGAATGAATAATGTGTTCAGTATATAGGGGCCCATCCTTGATTGTTCGGTGTTTTTTATTGTCAATCATTATTACTCTGGTAACCATGAATGCACACCCCAAAAGTTAGTGAGTGAATTAGTCACAACCCCTTTCATGAGGCGGTCGGCGACCTCACACGTCTTCGGAACCACGTGACCCGGTCCTTTCTTATTAAGAAGTGTCACGTGACATGGTCCTGTCGGTGGTGGCTCCGTGGTTTTATTTTTTTGTGAATGGCAGAGCGGAAATGTAAAACGTCTCAATATTATTCTTTCTCAAGCTGCATGAATGTATTCATTTAAGTCAATTAACCACAGAAACCACATTGAAGAATATGAACGAATAGGAGGAGAAGGATGTTGGATGAAAGTCGAGTCCCTGGTTTTCCGCAAAACGGAAAGAAAAATCGGAGAATTCCGGGAGCGGAATATCACGGAAAACACGATTTTCATGCCTCAAATTTGATCATGGAAATGAATATCATGATAATCAAAGCCAAATACAATGAAATATTTTCTATGCATAAGAAAAAACTCTGCCCATCAGACATTTTTCAGGGTTTAGTAGTTGCGTTTGCATGCATGGAAACATATAATAATTATATATATTTTCATTTACAGTATACTGAATTTACAATAAAAAATGGCTTGATCAGGTCATACATAAAATGGCTAAAAAATGAACTTGAAACACAGGTATAAATAGGGGGAATCGGGTTCCGGAACTGTCCGTGGTATATTACACATTAGAATGACAACCCTTGGGCATGTTGGGTCTATATTCATATAATGGTTCTGATATTCGCGTTGTCATGGTTTTGCGTATGATGTCAAAATTTGAAACAATCTTGCAGACTTAAATATAGGCTTTTTTTTATATTATAGGTTTATGCAGTGTTGTGTCTGTTTCTGTTTATGGTAACTCCCTTAAGACTCGGCAGGACAGCTTTTTTGTCGCCTTTTTTGTTTGTCGTTATAACCAATTACATAGGAAATATTTTACGTCTAAGTTAATCAGGTATAATAGCAGCTGACAGATCTGATATTACTCTCGGGTCTTTTTATCAAAGTGGAGGCAATGGCAGAGCGTGGATTCGAACTCACAACCTTGCGATTATGTGCCCAATCAGTGGCGTACCTAGGATTTTCAACAGGGGGGGGGGGGCAAATTCGTCCGCCAAAAAATTTGACAAGCAAAAAAAAAGAATTACGCCAGTGGTCACAAAATTATATTTTACGTTTAAGAAGGCCAGAAATTTCTCTTACTCAGGGAGATTCACTCGAATGTGATTTTTTTTATAAAGAAATATTCCTATACATGCGCTTTTTTGTGCCCCTTATTGGTTAATCATTCATTCATTGTTTTGCTCATTACATCACTGAATGTAGTGCAGTGGTGTGACAAGACAAATATTTGGGTTGGCTGATAGTTTCAGAGCGAGCAAGCCAATGATTTTTAATTACAATTTTTGCGAAAGTATAAGGGACTCGATCTCTCGCACCGTCTTAAAAGGTGGTTTCAAACCGCCTCGATCACAAGAATCCCCGTTAAATTACGAGAACTTTTTTAGGCTGAAAAATACCCATTAATTATTCCTGCATTCACACCGCCCTGAAACATACCCTTCGGGATAAGTTCCTGAAGTTACGAGCATGCGCAGTATGGTCTGATAAGCAGCAAGGCGCGAAATTCAAAATAACTAGCCCAGCAGCAACCCATGCACGGCGCCGCACCCAACGACACGCTGGGCTAAAAGTTCCCGTAATTTGCTTTCAGACCGCCAAAATACCCACGACCTTGGAAAAATCCCCGCGAAAGTTCTCGTAATTTCGCCAAGTACCTACTATTTATCGGGTATTTTCTTTCGGGGATATTACGCGTAGTTTACTATCCACCACCCCCCAAAAAAAATTAAAAATGTAATTCTTAACCCTCCCCCTTAATTTTGTTGATACACAACCCCCGAAGAATTCAAGACTCCCCCCCCCCTTTTTTTTTTTGCATGTCAAATTCTGTTTGGGTACGAAACGACCTAAAACTTGTGGTAAAGACCTTTTTTTTTGGTTGTCAACATTTCATTCAGCTTGAACCCCCCCCCCCCCCCCCAGTGGCGTACCTAGGATTTTCCAAAGGGGGGAGGGGGCAAATTCGTCCGCAAAAAAATTGACAAGCAAAAAAAAAAAAAGGTCTTCAACCGCAAGTAAAGGAAATTTCGCACCAAGAAAAAAATTTGACAAGCAAAAAAAAAAAAAAAAAAAAAAAAAAAAAGGTCTTCAAGTTCAAAGGAGGGGGCCACTTGAGGCTCATCAGGGATCAGTTTTGACTCGTCAGGGGGGCAGTCTGCACCCCCCCCCCTTAAGTACGCTAGTGCCCCCCCCCCTTTAAAAAATCTTGCGTACTCTACTGGGCCTGGTTTTAATGAAACGGGAAACGGAGTACACATCTCGACTACTAACCGTTTTGGTTGTGTTTTTGAATGACCAATCGATCGAAAGGAATGAAAATATTATGATTATGCAAGGTCGTTCATTGTCTCAGCATTCGAGTTGAACGTCCGCCGTGAAAAGCCAATCAAAACAGCATGGTAGCTGCGAAGCGAAAATTAGAAAAGGTAGTGAGCAAATAAGGCGTGTCCGGTATGCTTGTAGCCATGAACTTGTTAAGCGGACAATAGATCGGTTAGTCTTTGCAATAAGTCTTTTCTATGTTTCTTTATTTACAGTTCTTTGAAACTAAATCTATAATGAGTTTGCGTTGCCATTAGATGAATTATAAGTTTGTCACGCGATATCCTGCTTGAATGACTTCATTAGTGAAATTATCTTGTCTTCGTCCCCGCCATCATTAAGTTTACTATAAAGTCTGAAAGCTAAGAATATTTTCTTTATAGTCAAAACACAAACAGAGAATTTTGGTGCAGATGAAAAAATGAAAACAAAGAATTGGCTTGTCGCCAAATGCCATCGACCACTCTGCATTAATAAGTACTGATACTTGATGAAGAATTAAGCGGGTGTCACCCAAACAAAACTTAAACCAAATCTTGACTTTCAAAAATCATGTTGCCTGCATGCGACGTGCAATGAAGAGGGAGGGGTGGGGGTGGGGAGGGGAGGGGGTATCAACAGCCCGCTCACTGGGGTTTATTTCCAATTGGTCCAATGCCAATTCGTCTAATTACAAACTCGTCTACTATCATTTGGTCTATCATCAATTCGTCCACTATCCACATGGTCCAATTGCCATTTCGTCCACTCACTATTTCGTATAATATTCAGTTGGTCCAATAGCCACTTAGTCCATGAACCAATTGTGTTAATTGGTGTTAATTGGGCGAAATAAATGAAAAGAAAATTGGTTATTAGACGAACTGGTCATAGACGAATTGGTGATTAGACGAGGTGATTATTGGACCAAATGATTGTTATACGGAATATTGATGGACAGAATGGCATTGACAAAATGAAGGTAGACCATGTGGTCAGGTGAGTGGACGAGTTGGCAATAGACGAATCGGCAGTTTACTCTCACTGGACCCATTCTTCCCATCATGCATTGAATATTCACAGTGGCGTACCGTGGGTCACGGCATTGGGGGGGGGGGCACCAGAAATTTTTTTAGTCACTTAGTGAGCGCGCGAAGCCAGTTGCCAGATAAACTGACCTAATACAGACATTTTAAGGACAGTGCCATTAAACGGATATGTATTTCACTGATCACATAATGCGAGCGCGAAGCGCGAGCTGAATTTTTTTTATATTCAGACCTAAAAAGGGATATTATAAGCAATTTTTTGTAATCATGATACATATCTATCTCGCTAAACAAACAATGCGAGCGCGAAGCGCGAGCTGAAATTTTTGTATACATTGACCCCAAACAGGGACATTTTGAGGACTACATTTTAGGAATCCATTAAGAGCATACATATCTCACCATAGTCATCTAATGCGAGTGCCAAGCGCTTGCTGATTTTGTTACAATTATATACATCTAAACAGATGAAACACTTTTTGCAGTCATTGTAATCATAGTTATCATACGTATTTTACTAATCAATTAATGCGAGCGCGAAGCGCGAGCTGAAAAATATAGGAAATTCAGACCTGAAGAGGACATTTTAAGGCTTGTTTGTAAGAATTAACAAAGAATTAACAAAGACCATGCGTATTTCACCAACCAAATGATGCAAGTGCGAATCGCAAGCTGAAAATTTTTGATATTCAGATAAAAAAAAAGGGACACATTTTAAGGACTGATTTTAGGAATTCATGAAGAGCATACATATCTCATCAATCCACTAATGCGAACATAAGCACGGGCAGGAAATATTTTATATTAAGACCTTTATATGGGACAATCACTTTAAATAGTCATGAAAAAGAAGCATATGTCACTTCATAAAACAATAAGTCGAAGTGCGATGAAATCTATTTGGTGTATATTGACTTGAAAACGGGAGGTTTTAGTACAATAGGATTATATATATCGTTAAACAGACAATGCGAGCACCAGGAACAATGAAGACTTAGGCCCTGAGCAAATTGCGTTTCATAAAGTTATGAAATTTTTGAAATGTAATATAACATAACATAATTATTATATAACATTATGATGAACAATAATTTCTTCTTTCCCATTACGTTTCTCTCCCTCTCTCTCTCTTCTCCTTTTCCCCGTTTTTTTTTTTTTTTTTTTTGCCAGCCGATTGGGGGGGGGGGGGGCACGTGCCCCCCATGCCCCCCCCCCCCCCCGTAGTTACGCCACTGAATATTCACATTGTGATGAACACAAACACCACGCAATAATTTTACAGAAATAGTGCATGGAGCATTTCATGAAAGTACTTAGTTGGACTTTTTCATCCGACAAAGTCTGTTTTATCACTATAGTAACACTCGCTCAGCCAATCACAATCAATGAAAGATGTCAGAACATTATTTTGCACAATGTTCAATCTCTAAAGAGTACCTGGTACTCTTGAACATTGTCTATTTGAACACTTTATTTTACAGTGTACCATGCAGGACTGCTTCAAGTAGCAAAACTCCCACTTTTTCCTTTTACATTATATTCTGCATTTATTGCGGACCCCCCCCCCCCCCCCCACCTCCAAGGGCTTATTATATTCACTCGCGTTCGTAATCACTCGCGTCGGGTTGGTAATCACACGCGTTTTTTATTTTTGGCGAATTTTTTTTTTTCGGTGCGATTTTTTTTCTAACGGTGTCTTCAATGGGACAAACGTACTGGAAAAATAAAATGAAATTGAAATTCGAGTTTCGTTTTATTTTAAGCTGGTAAGTGCCTTAAATAAAACGTTCTCGACCACTGTTTTAAGATAACAAGCAAATTTTGACTACTGTTTTAACATAATCACATTCCACATCTTAAATCTTAGAGCCATAGGCGGCGGAAGCGGGGGGGGGGCTCCCCCTAAAAAAAGAGAGAGGGTGGAGAAAGGAAGGGAAAGAGGGAGAAAAGAGAAAGAAAAAAAAGACAGACAGAAAGAAAGAAGCAAGGAAAAAAGGAGAAAGAAAGGAGAAAAGGAATAAAGAAGAAAAAGGAGGAAAGGCTACTCTCGATTTAGCTTTGCCTTTGGAGGATTTTCCTGAAGTCTGTGGTATTCTTTATAAAGCATAGCGAGGTGCTACAATTTCATAATATCACTTTTTATTTGCTTCTCCCTTTCTTTGTGAATTATTTTACACTAACGTAAAAATCAGGGAGGAAAAAAGTGCTGAAGAAGAAAAGCAAGAAGGAAGGAGGAGGAGAAGTAGAAGAAGAAAAAAGAAGATGGAGGACATAAGGGGGTAAAAATGAAACTAAAAAGAGAAAATTGAGGGGAGGATGTAGAAGAAGAGAAAGAGAAGATAAAATAAGAGGAAGACTGAGAAGAGAAAAGGAAGAAGTGAGAAGGGAGATGAACACTAAGGAGAAAGGGAAGAAATTGAGAAGTAGAAGAACAGGGAGAAGAATAAGATGACATAATAATGGGAATAAAAAGAAGACTGAGAAGAAATAGAAATAGGAGGGGGAGTAAAGTGCACTCTGGTTATAAAGAAGTCCGAGGGACCAACAAAATTGTTCCTTTATACAAATAATTGTGTGTGTGTGTGATATAAGTTTTTTTTATATAATGATGGTGCACTGAACAAAATTTAAAAATGGTAAAATGGATTTTCATTAATCTTGCAGGACGTTGCAGGGTGAAAAATATGAAAAAATTTGGGGGTTATCAAGGACAAGAAATCTACACTGTATTGTAATTTGTATTGTAATGTATTTACAAGTGTATATTTGTTGTTGATCACAATGTTTTATTTATGTTTATGTATCCAGCCTACTGTGACTCCCTGAAGCCATGTCTTCTGTTTTCCAATCCATTATTTCTGACTCAATCTGAGTTACCTCGTGCTTGGAGTTGTTTAAGGGGCCTGGATAAATGACGTAGCCGACAACTTCTGTTTTCAGGAAGGCACCGGGACGGTACGGTACCTTGGCTTTGATCGTCGCGCGAATTTTTACCGTGAGAGCGCGCACAGCCACAGGGGCGGATCTTGACCAAAAACTTCGGTCTTTGTGTCTATTAATTATTATGTTGGTTGTTCCGCTGAACTCCGTTGGCTCCACTCACCAAATACAGAGAAATTTAAAAAAAAATTAAAAATGTTTGAAAAAAACTCCTCGAAACAGACTGCTGCCAGCTGTCTGGGGCGGATCAAGCTTGTTTTCTATTCTTTAATTGCCGGCTTAAAACGAAACTCAAATTTCCCTGCATGTCTGTCCCATTGAAGACACCGTTAAAAAAAAATCGCACCGAAATAAAAAAAATCGCCAAAAATTCAAAACGCGAGTGATTACGAACCAGAACGCGACGCGAGTGATTATAAACTGCCCCTCCAAGGGACAATATTCTTCATGACTATACTTTTTGAATGGCAGTTAAGATCATGACATAAAAACGGGCATTATATTCAAACTATGAAGCAACAATGATTTCAAAAAAAAGAGAAAAAATCATGCATGCAGTAGGCAGAAAGGATATGCAGTATACAGGGGAAGGGGAGGGGGCTAAGTGAGTTTAACTCCAGTTTACCCCCACCCTCACAAACGTAAACAATACCATCCCATGCATCGTGGTCACTCGTATTGTGATTTTCTTGCATGGAAAATTAATCATAATATTACCGAGAGAGGGTGCTATTTCTGATTTAAAGTCAATTTTACCGTGGGACCACAGCCTATTTACTCATTATATTACTCCCTCCTATACTCGTTGAAACAAAAATAGGATACTCTTCGCTTTCAAGCATTTTGCTCATCTTTCAATAACGATCAATTTATTATTGCCCTCCTAGATGGACGATTCATTTTTTGTTCTTATTATACAAAAATATATTTCCACTATGAAAAGGGAAACTACCGGACTATAAATTTGGATTAATTCGTTGTTCGATATAGTCAAATTCAAATTTCAACCCCAAGGTGGTTTCACACCACCTCGAAGTTCGCCAGTTCCAGGTATTCTCTGATCGGGAAATTTACCCCGATCAGAAAATACCAGGTATTTTGGCGGTCTGAAAGCAAATTACGCGTAATATCCCCGAAAGAAAATACCCGATAAATAGTAGGTACTTGGCGAAATTACGAGAACTTTCGCGGGGATTTTTCCAAGGTCGTGGGTATTTTGGCGGTCTGAAAGCAAATTACGGGAACTTTTAGCCCAGCGTGTCGTTGGGTGCGGCGCCGTGCATGGGTTGCTGCTGGGCTAGTGATTTTGAATTTCGCGCCTTGCTGCTTATCAGACCATACTGCGCATGCTCGTAACTTCAGGAACTTATCCCGAAGGGTATGTTTCAGGGCGGTGTGAATGCAGGAATAATTAATGGGTATTTTTCAGCCTAAAAAAGTTCTCGTAATTTAACGGGGATTCTTGTGATCGAGGCGGTTTGAAACCACCTAATGTAAATTAGCCCAAGGGTCATCGGTTATTACACCTTAATCTTTTTTGCAAAATTCGAATACATAAAAGAAACCTTTTAAAAATTCTTCCAATCCCAAGGTTGCAAAGCGTGCAAATTTATGCACCCCATATCAATGTGCAAGTCTATATAGCACAACATGATATGCGACAACGATGATTTTTTTTTTGGATTAAATTTGTCAAAACTAAACACGGACCTAAAAAAACAAACAATCTAAAACAAGTTTCATGTTTTGAAGATCTATATATAGCAGTGGCGTACAGATAGGGGTGGGGGCTTGTGGGCACTTTCTGAATGTTATGTCAAAATCTATATTTGATTTTTGAAATAAGAATGTCTCAATTTTTGCTCGCTACTTTTTTTTTTTACCTAGATTTTGCCCGATAAATATCTCGCCCCCTAAATTTAATTGTTTGGCTCGTATGTTACGCCACTGATATATGAAGGCCTGAAAAGAAGAAGACATTAAAGAGACACTCGGGGCTGAAAAATATTTGATTTTAATAAACAGAGTAAAATCAGACAACCAAATCACTGATTTTTTTTACTTTGGACGAGGATTTATAACAAAGTTATGAAAATTCAAAGCTTAATTTGCATTATGTCGGTGAAACAGTTTTATCTATTTCTTTATTAAAAGTCATACTGTACATTCTACAATATTTGAGCCAATGATGTCTTTTCGATCCTCGTATATCATTATGTAATATTCAAATTTTGTCCCCAATGCCGGGCCCCAATGATCTAAAACATGATCATCTTCTGATTTCCTGTGGAAGATGATAAGTTCTAAGATTTTTTTTCTTATAAATAACATGCATGTATACAATTCCCGCCCAATTCCCTGGTACAAAGGTGATGCATCTTTTCATTTTATCAAATTAAATTGTGGATTGATCCCCGGACTTGAATGTCGGCGTCAGACGCCTCAGAGCTCAGCAGACCACTGACCACGGCACTACTCTCTCTCTTAGCACGTCGATTGCATACAGTATAGTATCATAGACAAAATCGTAGATTGCATTGCGCGCGGGACGCTCGAGCTATGCAGTTAACGTGACCTCTTCGAACTAGGTATTCAACGTCAAGTCAATGTAGAATTGCATTTGCAACCAGTATTGTGCTTTCATAATAAGGTATTGTAAGATTCATTTTATATGCAGAGTAGCTTAATGAATTGAAGATTCCGTTAAACTGCATGCGTTTATCAAACAATTAGAAATTTGGTCTTGAACACAGACATCATTCTTCGTCTTTGTTCGGCGATCTCATTTTGTACAGCCCCACTCGTTAATTTATATGTTTGCATGGAAGTAGATCTCTAGCTGGGAGCTCGAGCTCAACTTCCTCAAGCCTCACTATTTTTTATTAGGGTCTTAGCCTTGAGGACTCCATGTCTGATATTTTTTAATATTTTGACATATATGTATATGTCAAAATATAAAAGAATATATTATCAGACATGGAGTCCTCAATGCTAAGCCTCACTAACGTTAGACCAAAAGCTTCAGTCTCTGTTAGTGTTATGTTGGTTGTTCAGCTGAACTCCGTTGGCTTCACTCACCAAATACAGAGACCGAAGTTCTAGCGCGATCTGTACAGGGGACTCAATGGCCATATGTTTATGTACTTAAGATCGGATAAAACGGGGAAGTGAATTTGCGCGACAGCCGAGGTAAGTCACTGTTTTTGTTCCTTTTAACTTAATTTTTCTCGGTTTTTTGGCAATTGATGCCAAGAGGGAATATTAATTTGCATTTTGGTCGCGTGAATTTTCACAATTTTTACTCATTAAAGACAAAAATTGAAGAGCCCCGACGGGGGGATTTTGCATTGCAAGTCCCCTAATGGTGGCTGCACGCTAGCGAGCCGTCTGTGTACGAGGAGAAATTTAAAAAATATAAAAATGTTAAAAAACTCCTCGAAACAGACGGCTGCCAGCTGTCTACACTAACGTTAGCTGTCTGCTTCGAGGATTTTTTAAGCATTTTTTTATATCACCTCGTACACAGACGGCTCGCGATCGTGCAGCCGCCATTAGACTTTAAAGGGTTAAAAATGCAAAATCCCCCAAGGGGCTCATCGATTTTTTTTCTTTCTTTATAGTTTATTTCATAAAAATATATGAAAAGAACTGACCAAAATAAAGATTATTATTCCGTTTTGGCCTGAAATGCACCAAAATGTGAAAAAATAAACTTAAAAGGACGAAAAACAGTGACTTACATAGGCTGTCGTGCAACTTCACTTCCCTGGCACTCACACAAGCATGCGAGGTTGCTTCCCTGGTCATGCTGGTTTATTCGAACTAAATACTTTTTTAAACATATGGCAATTGAGTACCTGTACTGAAGTGGCTGTACAAATCGAGGTAGAATTTCGGTCTCTGTAATTGGTGAGTGGAGCCAACGGACTTCAGCGGAACAACCAATAAAACAGAGTCCGAAGCTTTTGATCTAAGAGTCTAAGCCTTACATGGCTTAGGCTTAGCCAGGAGGCTCCTAGAGAGTAAAAATCATTTACTAACGTATGCTTACTCTCTACGGAACGGAGCCAGGGATTGCGTCCCATTCATGTGCGTGTCCGTCATTTGTGTGCTGAGCAATACAACAACATAACATGGTGGCAGCAATATAGTCGAGGAAAATGTGAATGGCAGAGCGGAAATGTAAAACGTCTCAATATTATTCTTTCTCAAGCTGCATAAATGTACCTACTCAGTAGTACTCAGTGCATTCATATAAGTCAATTAACCAAATAAACCACGTTGAAGAAGATGAACGTATAGGAGGAGAAGGATGGTGGATTAAAGTCGAGTCCCTAGTTTTCCGCAAAACGGAAAGAAAAATCACAGAATTCTGGGGAAAGTATACAGAATTAGCGGAATATCACAGAAAACACGATTTTCATGCCTCAAATTCGATCATGGAAATGAATATGATAATCAAAGCAAAATACAATAAAATATATTCTATGCATAAGAGAAAACTCTGCCCATCAGACATACTAACATTAAGATTAAAATGAGACAAAACGATATCTATAGCATCCAAAAGTTATTTATGTTTGAAATATGAAACAGGTCTCTCCCATAAACTTTGTGTGTTCCGCTCCCCCTCTCCTGCCAACCCTATCCATCTGTTCTATCGTTACAGAGATGCCAACCCTCCCGATTTCATCGGGAGGCTCCCGAAAATTCATCCCAACTCCCGCCCTTACGATTACCATCCTTATCCTCCCGAAATTACGATTTTTTTTGCATTGATCAAATTGGATTGGAAGTACATGTATCGTCTGCTGACTTTAGCATGTAGTAACTCCATTACGTTTCGCTGCTACTAAATTCTGTGTGAAAGGCAGACAAATAAGGAGCAGCGAAAAGCTGGTGCATGTGATATGCCCAACGGGAATCCACTGTGCACCAGGCCGGTAGGCCCGGCTAGCTTCGCGAGGCGTGTGCGCTCGTGGCCGCTGGATTTGTTGAGTCGTGCGATGGAATATCGGTGTGTGATTTCGGCGTATTGATGGGTTGATATTGACACGAAATGGCGGAAAATCAACAAAAAAAGACCAAGAAATGGTCTCAGAAGTATAAGACTGAATACAGTCTCCAGTACCCGTGTATTCGGAAAGAGGAATCTACCATGCATTTTGCACAATTTGCAGCGTGGACATTAAAGTTGAGCACGGAGGTCGTGATGATATTCGGAAGCACGTAGGGAGCAAACGGCATACGGACATTGCGAAGACGAGATCTTCGAGCTCCACTAGTACCCTGTTGACTTATTTCACCAAGCAGGGGACCAGCGAGGAGGAAGACGTTACCCGCGCTTTAATAATAATAAAGAGGATAATTCCTCATTATTATAGTTGAACAGGTACTTTTCTTCTATTGTCCCCTCATTTTTTTTACATGTAAAAATGCATATTTGATATTTTTATTTTTATGTCAAAAAAGTGGGAACAATGTTTTTTTAAAAACATGTGAAATGCTCCAAAATAAGGGTCAGATTGCACCAGAGAGCATCTAGAAACCCAGAGCTTCCAGGGCCCTAAGGCGGGCCCTCGACCCCGGCCGCAAGGGTCGAGCGCTCCGCGCTCAAGATGTGCGCTACGCGCACATAATTTGGTGTCGGTTGCAAATCCTCCCTAATTCTGATTTCCAAAAGTTGGCATCTCTGTCGTTACAGCGTCACAATTTCACTTGCTAATACACACATACATGTACATGTAGAGATTGAGCTTTCAAATGACATCATTTTCATAACGATGCCTCTCTGTTCAAGAGAAATATTGTACTTTGTTAAACCAAATGAAATTTGAAGGAAAAAAAAATGTTTCAAAAATCCCCTACCTTTTTATAAGGCCAGCTCAAAATTTATGAGATAGGACCCAATCTACACTGTACATTATCAACATTGATTGTCAACCATCATTTCAATATTATTTTTTCATCTACTTTTTTGTAGGAGACGTATGATACATGATGTCTACAAGAATCAAACGGAAACCAGCAAAGTATGCTGAGGATGACCCTCCAGCACCTCCAAAGAAAACTCCAAAGAAGCCCCCAGCATCATCCAATTCCGAAGTTGACCCGCCCCCCTCATCAAACACTCCCAAACTGACCACACCCAACGTGGCCACTCCCAAGGTAGCCACACCCAACGTGGCCACTCCCAAGGTAGCCACACCCAAGGTGACCACACCGAAACCAAGCAGTACCAAGGCGACCCCAGGCGCCCCAAGGTCTGGTGCCGGCAAACCTAACAAGAAGAAATCCCCAGAGGGGCAGAAGGAAAAGAAAGTTGACAAGGATGCTAAAAGACCTCTGCGGAGCTGTGAGAAGAGCAGATGTCCCGCTAAGATCCCACAATGCTTTGCTAAAGCTACAGACAAGTGAGCACAGATTTTCTAAAGATTTTTACAGGCTGGGATATGATGCTGATAATTGTGTAATTGTTTCTAATCATTTTAGGACTACATGTCGTCGTAAAATCTAGAGCATAATATGTCAATTGGAGAAAGACAATGAATAGGTCTGGCTCATTTCTTTAGAGAAAATCCATCACGGTTAGTTGTATAATACTTATGTAGGCAAATCTGTTATTCTCAGTTTTGTACTTTATTGTACTTTCCTAGTTTCATTGTGAGGGAATATGTTTTTTTTTCATAACAAACTGTCAGCCTATAGCATTTTGTTTTCTTAATCAGTTTCTCTCTGATTTTTTTTCTTCATATTCATGTTTAGGATGAATAGGGTCTGCATACTTATGCATGTACACAGAATTATAGCTGTATCTTATTTTTCAATTGTCTAATTACTTTATTAGTACTGAGTGTAACCCTTTGACATTTTGTTTGTTTGTAGATGCGCTGGTTCTGGATATACAGCTCGATGGTATCATCTCTCAGCGGGAGAACATCATTGCAATGAATGCTTTGATTATTTCTACAGGAGGTTAGTTTCTTAATAGACCCATTTGTAAACATTGACATGTGTTAACCCCCCCCCAAAAAAAAAATCCAAAAACAACTATGTATACCCTTGCAGATGCAGCTCAAAATTTCTATTTCAATGTTTAAATTGAGAATTAAATATTTAATAGCAGTAGTGGTAGAGATGGCAAAATCACTATTATTTTAATCTAAGTTTCTCTCATATGTTGGAAGAATATCATGAAAAAAGATTACTCCTGCAATGCCTTCACATTCAAGATTTCAAGAGCTAAAAATGTTGGCGCCTGACAAATTGGATGGAGTACCATGCATGCTTGTCAATGTGCAAAAAAAATCAAACCCGAAACCGCACACATCGGATGGATACCGGTATTCCGTCCACTCAGACCCAGGCCTACTTTAGACCACATTGCTCTAAACTGTCATATCATATTTCATCCATGTTTATTCAGTCATCGCCAAGGCTACCAGCTTATCTCAAACTGGAGGCGTGTTTGGGGCAGCAACGGGAAGACAGAGCCAAGTCTCAAGTCCTACATGTCGGATAAAGTGCTTCCGTTCTGGCTTCAATGTACACAGACTGGCTGTGGCAAGTGGAGGGAGTTCCACTCTACAGAAACCTTATCCCTGGAGGTTATACAGAACTTTGTCTGTGGATTTGAGGCAGGTGCAAAGAAGGTGAGAACATTAGTTTGATAATAATGGTACAATGTGTTACCAGCCACCCCCAAACCAACAATAGGTTGCCTTAAAGGGATGGTCCGGGCTGGAGATATTTATATCTTAATAAATAGAGTAAAATTCACAAAGCAAAATGCTGAAAATTTGATCAAAATCAGATAACAAAGTTATTGAATGTCAAAATTTTGCTATATTCCGGTTAACAGTTCTAGGTATGTCTTTATGAATATTCATTAGGTGGACTGATGATGTCATATCCCCACTTGTTCTTTTGTATCTTTTTTATATGAAATTAGGTTTATTCAAATTTTTTCTACCAAGAACTAAAACAATTGGAATGACAACTGATTAAGTGCATTAGTTATTTATTGCTGCAATTTACTTCATCACAATGGAGACACATCATTAACACATGTATGAAAAAATGAAACATTTATGATTCCATGTAATAATGTAAGAAAAGGGAAAGTGGGGATGTGACATCACCAGCCCACCTAATGAATATTCATGACGATGTGCATATAACTGTTTTCACAAAATATCGTTATTTGTTATCCAATTTTGATGAAATTTTTAAAGCATTTTGCTCTGTGAATTTTACTTTATTTATTGAGATATAAATATTTTCAGCCTGGACCATCCCTTTAACACCTAATCTGATTGATGGCAATGTAGTAGTGCGAGTCTCTTGCGCATGATCTGACCGATGTGGAGATGTGTTATATACTGTACTCGATTGAAATTAAAGTGCAATTCTATAAAGTCATTCTTAATAATTTAGGTGAAACGTCCCCCTGTTATATACAAAACACAGTGATATGCAAATGCGGGAGTCTATTAAATCATTAGTCACATGACCAGTATTGCTATATTGTCATCGTCTTTAACAGGGCACACCATCAGATCACTGCAGTGTTCTTCAAGACCACAGAGTGGAGCAGACTTTTGATTTGGAATGGTTGTCTCTTCTTGTGATACCGCCCCTCCTTAAGAACTCTCCTGCTGCTCCTTTCCTCACATCTTACTTTCCCGATGGAGTCGGTCTCAGTGCATCCTGCCCCGTTGCGTCAAGAAATGGAGGTAAGCTTCTCTATGCATTGAAAGACCAAAGTTACGCAGACTTTACAAACGTGTGGCACATGTTCTTAGTTATTATTATGTCAACTGCATACAGATTAGTGCTGTTATTGGTAAGAAAATTATCTGTCAATATATTGGTAAAAGTATCTTACTGATATCGACAAAAGAACATTTTATTGATAGGCCGGTTCGAATGCACTAAGGCAGTTTAGACAAGGCCGCATCCCGTCCACGTCGGTGCTGTAGCTTTAGGCTAGGCTTGGGCGACGCCGACATAGCGTAGCTGGCTATGCAGATTGTACACTGTCTGTGTCAGTCCAACTTGTTTACTTTATCTCAAGTTACGAACATGACGAAACGAATAACACCCACGAACTAAAAAGAAAGAAATTTACCTGTGAGGCTGTAAAGTGTTGTTTACTAAATCTCTTGTTTTGGTTATAATGTTCACGATTCTCAAATCCACCCGGGAAGCAAAGGCCAGCACTCGTATTCTTTTCCTTAGGAAATTTGCTCAATGTCCTTTGAAAACAAAGACAAGCATACTGAATTGTCAAGCAAACAGTGTATTGTATGAATGTACATCGTTTCTAGAAAATATTTGGAACAAACATGTATTTCAGATGTTGACGTTGCTGGCTTTCCATAGTTGCGATTGATCGGATCAATTGTAACTCTTTGTAAGACGGGGCCCAGTCCTGGGTAAAGTCAGGTGTGAAATAACCCCCAGGGTCTAGTAACATAAAACCTTGCGACCGATCATACAATCAATTGGAAAACAATATAAATGGGGAAAAAGGTCAATTATCTTTGTTGTTTTAAGATTTCCAATAGATCATTGAATGTCTTCAATCTCACGAAATTTCAGTCTTTAAACATCTCAATCAATTTTTAAGATATTGTACTGTTATGGTATCAAAAAGTTGAATTCAATCACATTCTTTTGCAGATTTAATAGAAGAAGCCTTCAAACACATTTATCTGAAGTTTGTTTCTGTCTAACAATATCCATTCTGGATGGTTCATTAAAATGGTGTTGATATGTTCATGCCAAATCAGTAATCATATGTTCTTTTCAACAGGCTTTTGGGACTGCCATGAAACCCATCTCCCTTTTCAATCAAAAAGCACTTTTGACAGAAAAAAAAATGTTTTGCTTTTGATTTTATTTCAATACGTATTCAAGTCATTTCCAATGTTATGAAATTACATTGCTTATATGATAAAATCAAAGAAGAAAATCATCTTTCTATTGTCTTTTTCCATTGTTTTCTACTTGTGGCTTTTGTTTGTTATTCCTATCTGTCTATCTTCATTTTTCTTAGGTTTATCCGAAGGGGATGAATCTTTTGGTAAGTTTTGAATAAAGTTTATAAGGTTGTGTATCTGTTAAGAAGTGCCATTTGTATAATCACACTCTTTTGTTTTTTTCCCTTTGTCATGTTCAACACGTAGTGCTATTATTTATATTTAAAAAAACACAAAAACTAATGGATAATGGTAGAGAAATACTCATTCTGTGAATGGTTATCATATAGGATGACAATATTCTCTGTAAAATATAAAGTGTCATGAAAAATAGACCTTGAAATCACTATTGTTAGGACAGTGATTTTCCTTCTTTTTTTTAATTGTCTTTTCCATTTGGAAAAATCAATTTCAAACTTGATCTAAAATCGAAGTTGTGTTTCGCCACAGGAAATATACACATCAAAAACATGAATTCCATTTTGCAAGGTTAATTCATTGAATTTAAAAAAAATGTAAAGAACCAATGGGGATTTTCCATTTTTATTTCCAGCTGATGGAAAATCACTGTCCCTACTATTGGATGTTCTGTAAAAGCTTTAGTTTAGCTGTTATGAATAAGAGACTCCATGGCATTTACTCTGATGACAATAACTCCACTATGAATTACGCACTAATCCAATGACTAGCTTCAACCCTGGATATAACACTATACCCTACCCTAAACTTAACCGTGAATCTAACATAAAACCCTATTGCAACCCTAACCCCCGCCCTACATCTTAAACAAAATGAAGCCCGGAGCAGTTGTCACAGGAGCAAATGTTGTGTCACAGTTCAGTAATCAATTTAATTGGACGAGCCTGCACCTGTTCTTAAAGAAATGTGTCACAATATGAATACTGTGGGTCATCATTATCATCAAGAAGGTACTAAACCCGTTACAGATTTTCAATTCTTATGGTGGTTTTGTTTCATCAGCTGCAGGAGTGAGTCCCTACTTCCAGCCGTTCTACCAACCCGACGAGCAGGGTAAAGCCCTGTGTATATGCCCCGATGTCATGGAGCATGAAGAGGTGGAGGAGTTTCCGGAGTTTGAAAGGGAACAGCAGATGTACCTTGCTCTCAGGAATCTGGTCCTGGCTCTGTGGGCGCAGAACTGTAAGGTAAGTATGTCAGTTAAAACTGCCTTAGCTACCACCACCTGTGTAAAAGGCCACCCATCTAAAAGGCCACCAGGTTGGCTTCCCCCCATGGAAATGTGTATTAAAGGAACTAGTATACATGTGAAGACATGCTCATCAGGTGGGTGTTTCATAAAGCTGTTCGTAAGTTAAGAACGACTGGTGAACCTTTCTTACGCGATTAACCATCGTCAATGAATATACCATTTACCATAAGAAAGGTACACCAGTCGTTCTTAAAGTCGCTCTTAACTTACGAACAGCTTTATGAAACACCCACCGGGACTTCTTTCTTTGTCTTCCTTGGGCGGTCTTTATTCACAACGTTTACTGTATCTGGGTGTTGTTTTATGAAGCTGTTTTTAAGTTAACCATGACTTTTATGTATGACTTGTGGTACTCTTACGAAATGGGGTACGCCAAATATTCTATCACAATGCAAATCTAATCAAATCTTGGTGAATATCAAGCTTTGTTTTCAAAAGCCCCCCCCCCCCTCAGATCTCGACTGTATCTGATAGGGATCAAAATGATTAATGTGATTAAGCCCCCTCCAAGATTTGCATCCATGGTAACCTCGTCATTAGTGTAACTTTGATTGAAACCTTGATTATGATTGGCTGCCATGCCCTGTTACCATGGTAGTTACCATGATGGCAATGTTACAAAAGTTGTAACTTAAATTCCCTCTATGCACATGAAATAGAGGAATTCTGTTTGCATACTAAAGCTAATTAAATGTATGAAAACTAGACTTGTACCATGAAACTTCTGACCAATATAAACAAATATTTTTAGATATATTTAGACTTTGTTTCCAACGTTAGAGTGTTGATTTACTTCTTTGCAGGAATTCTTGACAGCTCATGCCTGCACTCAAAGACTAGTTGTACGAGGCCTGGTGAGGATAAAGTGTGCGGAGATCCTGGAACCAATCGTGGCCTTCCTGACCCGCAAAGGACTCATCAACACAGGACTTCTCAGGGACCCACCCAAAGAGCTCCAAGTCTGTCGAGATGTAGGGGTGGTAAGTCCTGGGACCGAAGCACAAAGCTTAGCGATTGATCATAGAACAAATGTTCATGATTGATTGCATTGACCATAATGTACAATCAATCACGGAAAATCAATCATATAATCAGTTTCTAAGGACTTTGTTGCGTTACCCTGGTTGTTTTTCTCCAAATTTTTATCTGTCATGTATTCAGATTTATGTAAGTCTTTATTCCATATACTTTACAGAATCTTGCTATTGGATTGGTCAAAAATCAATCAATGATTAATTGTACTTTTCCCATCAATCGACACCCATGGTGATGAAAGTTTTTGAGTTATTAATGATTTTGAATATGTGCAGAATAAAAGTGTATCACCACATGGTATTTGGGTCCATCTTTTTCTCCATCACATGCAATGAAGTTCAAATAAAAAGGAAATCATAATTTTTATATCAAGATTCTTTCTTATGAGTATTGTTTTTTCCATTATAGTAGTTTCAGATCAGTGGGGAATATGAGCATACAATCACCTCTTGATTTCGAGATGAACTACCACTTCCTCGGCAAGCTGAATGTACATCCTATCTTTCTTCAACTTTGCTTTTGAAAGATAGCTAGATCCGTTTTCCTTGGAAGTAATAGATTGCCAATCACAGTGATTATTTGCTTAATATCAAGATCATATTACAATGTGCATTATCAACAAAGAAAGTTGTAAGTGATTTGCTTTCTTTTTTTTCATAAATAAATTTTTATTTCATGTTCCATTTGCCATTGGAAATGTGCAATTAAAGTTAATGTGTTCATGAATCTCATTGTCAAATGAACCACATTAACATGTTATTTGACAGGGCAAAGTAATAGTCATTGGAGCTGGAGTCGCGGGATTATCCGCAGCCCGTCACCTGACCAACTTGGGTTGTGATGTCACAATGCTGGAGGCCAGGGACAGGATCGGAGGAAGGGTGTGGGACGATCACTCATTGGGTTCCTGTGTGGGTAAAGGAGCTCAGATTGTCAATGGATGCATCAACAATCCTATCGCACTCATGTGTGAACAGGTTAGTAGGCTCATCTCATTCAGGCATCATTTCTTTTTCTACAGATTTATTTCATTAGAACGACATTGCCCTTTTCTCACTGATTTCAAGGGCCTTATTTAGACCTAGTAAAATCTTGAACATTTGAAAACGAACAGTTGTTTTGGTCCATTCGACGATCTCATTTGTGCTCACACCAGCAAACTGCCATCTGTAATGGTGATAGGATGGTGTACAAATTTAGAAATTTTAAAATAAATCCTGGTGTAAATGTCAGATATTCATAAATAAATAAACATAAGAGACTATTATTCTTGTCAAGTGTTATTCTGAAATGAATTAAACAGTTCAGAATACAAACCGCAATTTTTTCATAATTTGCATACTATAATTTTGTTGATTCTATAATTGATACTATTTTTTAGTATTATATTGATTATTAATTACTGTTTATTTATGATTATCAATATTATTATGACATATATGCCAACTGATCCTATTGAATAGGAATATTCCTATATTTGGGGAAAGGAAAATTGCCATTTAACATGCGCTCCTATTTTTATGAAAATTGTTTATGTATTATTTCTTTTCTTGTATTGTTTATACTGAAATATGTTGTTTTGTCTAAGTTTCTTTGCCAAATGAATAATAATAATACATTAATAATAAACAGGACATTTCAGAATATTCCTATATCTGGCAATTTCTCAGTAATTTTTTCCTTGACTTTTGATTTTTTTTACATTTACGGTAGGCTTTAAGATCAGGGTAGCTGTGCTAAAGCCGGGGTAATAGTATGCAGCGCTGAGAAACATTTGTATTAAGCGCTATATAAATATTGTTATATTATTATTATTATTGATATTGTTAATTTATTAGTTTGTATAATTATGTATTCATTATTTGCAGGGCGGTTTCAAGCTTCGAAAGATGCATGAGAGGTGTGACCTGCTTGGAGAAGGAGGGGTTGTGACCGATTCACACATCGACAAACGGGTCGAGTTTCATTTCAATGCCATGTTAGATGCCATCGCTGAATGGAGAAAAGACAAGTTCTCGAGCTCAGACTCACCGCTAGGAAGTAAGTGCATTTGTGAGGGTTGATCATCATTTTTCGCCCGCCACGTTCCTTGATTTTGATTGGCTAAGAAACACTATTGCTATGGTAACTGTCAGATGAAATTTCAGAGAAGTGCCTTCATGAAATGCTAGTAGGCACGGCGAAACTGACTGAAGCTCACACTGTGTGAGTTTTAATTGGGAGTGGCTTTGGTCATAATGGTTGAATTTCTTGGAAGAGTTTACATTCCGACCTCTCTAATCTGGACAAATTGGGAACAGCACTAATCGGTATAAGGGATTGGCTGGACATGGGAGATCAAATGTTTAATACACGCAGCTGCCTCCCCAGTGGTAGCTACACGTAATCTATTGTAGTTGGTGTACGCTTACACTGTTTCACTGCTGTCAGCGCAAAATAATAGGTGTTTTTTTATGGATGTGTGTTGCCAAACTCTTGGAATAATTTGCTTGCTTGCATTATCGAGGAATGTGTCAAGCAGTTTTGGATTGAAAGGGAATGTTGCAGCGTACTAGAGACAAACAGATTTGAGTTTCAGAGGTTGATGTGTAGAGTAATGTCATTCTATTGGTTGGCTTGATATGTGATCCTATGGGGTCATCGTGGTCGTGTGGTTATGACTTTGTCTTTCAATCTGAGGGACGTGGGTGCAATTCCAAACCATGGTGTGTTTTCCAAGAAATTTATCCACATTGTGCTGCACTCGACCCAGGTTAGGTAAATGGGTACCTGGTAGGAATTCATTCCTTGAAGCTCATGAGCACGTGATAGCTGCTCTGCTTAAGCCAATTCTGCTCATTTTTGCTGCATTACTGTAGAGCGCTTAGAGACTTCTGATAAAGTATTAAGCGCTATATAAGTAAATATAATATTAATGATTATTATTATTATTATTACCATCATTATTATATTATTATTATTATTGTTATGATTATTATTGTTATTGTTATTATTATTATTATCATTATTTTTATTATTATCCTCAGAGAAAATCATGGAGATGCACCAAACGTTCATGGATGAAACCAATTTAACATTCACAGAGGAAGAAGACAAACTCTTACAGTTCCACATCAGTAATCTAGAGTATGCGTGTGGCAGTAATCTAGCAAAGGTTCGTAATTTCCTTCTTTAAGGAGAAAAAACATTGGATCAGACGTTAAATAGTGTCTGGACTCTTTTCGTTAAGATACATTAATTAAATTGGTGCATATATAATTTGATGTGAGAGTTTCTAGAGTCAGATCAGTGCACAATCTTATTATAATTAGGAATGTCATTTTCTAGAGGAAAGCAGAAAATGCTTCTTTTCTTGCATATTTTCTTCCGTAGCAAACACTTTATATGTACAAAAGACTTCATTTTGAATTAATTTCCCAAGCTATATTTCAATTTAAAGTAGAATCCTGGGATAGTGATAACAATGAAGATGATGATGATGATGACAATGATGATGGTGATGATGAAGATGTTGAATATGACAATAAAGATGATTGTGATGTGAATGAAAATGATAATGATGATGATGTTGATGATGGTGATGATGATGATGATGGAAATAGAAATGATGATGATGATGATGATCATGATCATGATGATGATGATAATGATGGAAATAAAAATGATGATGATGAAAATGATGATGATGAAAATGATGATGATGATGATCAGGATGAGGAGGTTGATAATGAGGAGGATGACAAAAACAATGATTTCTCTGAACATAGGTAATTTGTTCGTACAAACCACACAACTTGCACTTGTTTTTATGCTTCCTTTTTAAGGCCAAGTCAACCACAGGAAAATGCTGACTTGAATAGATAGATAAAAATCAAACTAGCATAGTGCTGAAAATTTCATCAATATCGGATGTAAAATAAGAAAGTTATGACATTTTAAAATTTCGCTTATTTTTCACAAAACAGTGATATGCACAACTACGTGAGTCAGTCGATGATGTCCATCACTCACTATTTCTTTTGTTTTTTATTGTTTGAATTATACAATATTTCATTTTTTATAGATTTGACAGTAAGGACCCACTTGACTGAACGATATATTAATAAACAATGCTAATTCCACATGTTCAGGGAGGAATTAAACGTTGTTTAACTTGACAATGAGGAGAAAATTAGAATATTTCATATAATAAAATACAAAAGAAATAGTGAGTGGATGACATCATAGTCTCCTCATTTGCATACCAGCAAGGATGTGCATATAACTGTTCTGTGAAATTAAGCGAAATTTAAAAATGTCATTACTTTCTCATTTTACATCTGATTTTGATGAAATTTTCAGTGTTATGCTTGTTGGATTTTTCTCTTTTTATTCAAATCAACTTTTTGTTGGGGTGGACTTGTCCTTTAATGATCAGATGGGGTTGGATTTCTTCGATCATACTCATTAAACATTGCTCTAACAATGTTGGTGGTGATTTTTTTTTTCCATCTGATTGCTAAGAAAGCATGAATGCTGGTAAGCAAGCAATCAATTAAGGTCCTCTATGAGCAACCAGTGTTTCTTAACACAAAGGTTAGTGATTAATCGTACGCTTGATTTTCACGATTGATTGTACATTGTAGTCAATGCAATCAACTGTAGAAAATTGTTCTACGATCATTGCTAAGCTTTGTGTTAGGGGCCTCTGTTATTGAGGATAAATGCTGTACCAAAAAGGCAACAGCATACCAAGTTAAAATCGAACCCGGGTCTTTATCAAAAGCAATGTCCCTGACAAAGTGACTAAACACAGCAATATTTACATGTCCTCTATTTATAACAGATGAATTTTGATTCATCCATACCCATGCTACTCACTAAGTACTACAATGTCTTCATCTTCTTTTCAGGTTTCCTCCCTACATTGGGATCAGAACGAAGCCTTTGCTCAATTCGCCGGCGACCATTGTCTCCTCAAAGAAGGCTATCAAGTTGTCTTTACCGAACTTGCCAAGGATCTTGATGTAAGACTACAGCATCAGGTCACCGCTGTGGATCATTCATCGGATGATATCGTTGTGACAACCAAGGATGGTCAGACATTCACAGCTCAGAAAGTAAGTCAGAATATCAACAATTTTTCACAGATTCTGGTCCCTTCTGCCATTGCTGGCTTTCCATAGTATAACTTGGTTAAATCTCAATCACAGTCACTTTGACATGGAGTCCAGGGCCAGTATTCAATTTGATACTTAATCCAGAATATTAACTATTGTATTCAGTCTTCTTCTTAAGTAAACAGTTAATTATTCAGTTTTCTTTTTTTGGGGTTAAATATTTTGCTGAAATATAAAACAGCCCCCCTGTTTGTCTAGCTTGCATGAAGTTTACAGACATATGATTCTTGTGCGTAGTAAAACATTCTGCACACAGGTTGATACATATATTGCGCAATGTTAGGCTTGGACTATGTGACATCACAATAGGTATTAATATGTATTTTGCTTAAATTTGGCTTGATTAAGAAAAATACTTTTAAAAAGTTATTTAAACAGAAGTATAAGCATGCTGCTTATCCAAGTAAAATGTTAGGTAATTTACTTAGTGAATAGTTTTATAGTTTAAGACATATTGTCAGTTTCATTTGATTTTCTAAATATGTCCTATAATGCCATAATTAATTCATTGCTATCATTTCAGTGTCTATTATCAGTGAATAAATTATACAATTAGTAGTCTTATAATTAGTAACTATTCCCTTTTGATAACTTAAATATTTCAGTTTTATTCATATTATCATTAAAGTAAAATATTAGTTTATTTATGTATTGTTATTTTTTACTCATATTTTGACTTTATTTTCATGTATGATATGATTTTTGTTGTTCTTTATGTTTTCATCTGGTCATTAATGAAAAACATTTTGTACCTGGATAAATATGTTCTAATGGAAATCCATCAGTGTCATTATTTTGAAGATAGGAAATGTTAAACGTTCTCCTTTAGGAATGAAACAGGAGCACAATGTTAAAACTTCCAAAATATTTGGAAAACGTTCAGAAATTATTTTGATTGAATATATGAATTTTTAGATGTGTTCTTTCGATGGCTTTTTGCAGTTGTGATTGAATGGGTCATTCATAAGCATATGTGAGACAGGGGCCCATATCTAAATAGATCTCCTTATTTTAGAATATAATTTTATTCCTTCCTTTTCTTTGTGTATAAATCAGGTGTTAGTGACCATACCTCTCGTGTTACTGCAGTCGAATGCAATCAACTTCACACCGCCTCTACCTGAAGATAAAACAGAAGCAATAAATAGTTTAGGAGCTGGGATCATTGAGAAGGTAAGGCATAGTCTTGCATCCTGTCTCCGTAGAAACTCTTGGGGGCCCGTTTCATCAAACTTGTAATAGCAAATGTGTGATAACGATTAAAAGCTACTGAAATCCTTCAATCTGATTGGCTGATAGTAAATTTGATAAAGATATTGCGTATTTGTTATAACAAATCTTTGTGAAACAAGATCCTGTTTCAATCAGTTTATCATACCTTTTGGAATCGGCATAGGAAGTAGAGGGTGACAGGTGATTTTGCCTTCATCGTATTGTAAATTTCCCCTGAAATTCACCAAATGGCATGCCTACGTGCCACCATCTTATCTCGGGTTGCCCCAAGCTATAATGTGATCTATTTCTCTGCGTATACATGCACTAGATTCTAGATCCTGCTTTTGAAAATCCATTAGAGGTTTATCAAGCATGCCATCTTTAGCTCACTCATCCAGGGAGTGGACGACTATCTTTTTTTTCAAGCCTCCCCAAGAACTGCCACAAACTATGTCACGTAATTGAGGTTGTCCTGTTGAAATTCCAATTAATAAAGTGACTTTTTTATATCAGGGCTTGTGAAAAATTAGTGTTTGTAACATAAATATGACAGGAATATTAAAATGTGAAAGGGCCAAGAATCTAGTATAGGCATAGCAGATGTAGATTACATTGGACTTTGTTGTGGAACAAAATAAATGTACAATCTCTCAGCGTGGGCACAGTTGATTCATGATGAAAAAAAAATGTATATTAAGTTTAAACATTGCAAATTTGTATGGAAAAATATGAGTTGTAGAGATTTCTTAATTTACTTATTCAAAAGTTTGCATCTCTGCAATAGGCATCAATTTACAGTTTGTATATTAACCCCTTTAATGTAATTTGATTTTAGTATGAGACGCAAATGGGTTAAGCTATTGTTTTCCATCTTTTGACAGATTGGGCTGCAGTTTCCATCCCGGTTTTGGGAGAAGAAAACACAAGAGACGGACTACTTTGGTTATATTCCAACAGATCCAGCAGACAGAGGGTTCTTCTCAGTGTTTTATGACATGTCAAATGAGGTAAATACATATTGTATTTGGTTTGCAAATCTGTAATTTGTATACCCCCGTCCTAGACGGGATGTATTATGGTATCACGCTCGGTGTCCGTCCGTCAGTCTGTCCATCCATTAACTTTTCCTTGTAAACGTGATAACTTCAGTTTGACTTAACCTAGGCTCATATAATTTGGTGTGTATGGTACTAGCATAGATCCCAGGAAGCCTATCGATTTTGAGGTAAAAATGTCAAAGGTCAAGGCCACAGTGACATTTTCATCTTACCCTTCAGCAGTTTTTGTAAACGCGATAACTTCAGTTTAACTTAACCTAGGCTCATATAATTTGGTGTGTATGATACTAGCATGGATCCCAGGAAGCCTCTTGATTTTTATGTTAAAAAGGTCATAGGTCAAGGTCACAGTGACATATTTTCATCTTACCCTTCTGCAGTCCTTGTAGGTGGGCCTGTGCGCTATATAAGTAGCCACCATTATTATTATGATAATTTCGTTAGAGAAATCATAATAACCGCTACTTGTCTAAAATACAAAGGTACATTGATTTGCTTAGAGTGGATTCCATCTCACTGTGGGGTTAATGGAAACAAAACGGCTGACTTCTATGCAAAGGCAGCCCTAAAGCAAGAAATACAGATTAATAATGGTTTGAATATCCAAAAAACAAAAAAGATTGTAAGAGTCCTTGCAAGAAATGAATGGCAGAAGAGATGGGACAAGTCAACTTCAGAATTAAGAAAATACCAGAAAGTTGTCTAAAAAAAAACACCCTTTGATTATCTATGCACAGACAAAAGTGGTGAAAAAATGATTCACAGATTACGTTTGGGAGGTTTGGGTTTAAACGACTTCCTTTTTAAGAAGGGAAGACACACAACTGGAAAGTGTGATTTCTGTAATGAAAGAGAAACGATATACCACTTCTTATATGTTTGCCCTAGATTTATTATTCAATGAGCACTATTACTTGCTGAATTAAATGTTAACAATATCTCTGATGCGGAACGTAAAGTGGAGAATCTCGCAGTAAAGACACAAAGTGCACTTATCAGATATTTCAAAAGGACTCAAAGATTTCAAATTGGTTGCCAGGATGGCAACCATTACAACAGGGTGTAGTCAAGACTAAAGATATTAAATAAATTGTAGCAAATCATTATATTTCGTGATGATACTTTTTGATCAAGGTGTATAACTATTCGTAATTTTTGGGGTAATTGTTTATGATGTAATCGATGATGTTTTCACTTAATTAGTCTATGTGTGCACCTTTCTTGTCACTTTCACTTTATCATATGGCCCTTGAATATCAGTATTTACTCTACTATAAATAGTTTCTTTTTTTAAGTTCATTTTGATCTGATTTGACATAAATTTCACTTGCGGAAATTCAATTGAAGTTCTACGAGGTATCGGATAGAGCGCCCCCTGCTCACGTTTGAGAGACATAGGGAATACAATTTTTTGTACTCCTGAGATGCCCTCGAAATGCACCTCGAGCGGGCTTGTCAGGATAACGTGCTGTACAGGGCAGGAGAGGTGGTCTTGCACGATTTCCTAGGAACTTTTCTTTCCTCTCTTTTCCTTTATTTTTTCTAACTGATATTGATTCAACAAAGAAATTATTCCGTTTTTTGGAAGAAGAAAAAAGCATTTTTACAAGGCAACAATAGTCAAAGCTGACTAGTTTGTCTATTCACAACAACAACAACAACATTATGAAAAAAATTGTTAGAGAAGAGAAAGGAAAAAGAGTAGAGATATAAATAAATGCAAAAATAAAAAACAAGAAGTCCATGATGTTTTTATATGTATGTTTGTGCCATCAGAATACAGAGAGTAATGTACTGATGTCAATAATCAGTGGTGATGCAGTAGAGAAGCTGAAGACGATGACAGAAGAAGAAGTCATGAAAAAATGTTTATCATGTCTCAAGAAACTCTTCCCTAAACAGGTATGACTCTCATGATAATTATCTGAAATATTCTGCTGATAATACCATTATTATTTTTTTTTGCATTCATATTGCCCCACCCCAAATGTATTATAAGTTTCATATTTCTTTATGCTTTGAATATACTATTTTTTCCTTCTTATTAAGTATTGCTGTAGTTATTGTTTTGTATTGTTTTCATAATCTGTAAAAGATTTGTACAATCAAGCCCATGCTTCAGATCAATCCTGTGCCTCGTCTTACAAAGAGTTACGATTGATCCAATCAATCGTAACTCAATGGAAATCCATCAGTGTCATAATTTTTTCTATAGGAAATTGGCACAATGTCCTTTGTAAACAAAGAGAAGTACAGTGAATTAAAAAAAAAACATTGAATGCATGGATATACATCACAGTTGGAAAATATTTTTAACAAACATGCATAGTACACGTTGACCTTGCTGGCCGTCCATAATTGATGTCAGTCTTCAGCTTTGGCCTGAATTCAGGCTCTGACAATTTATCATTTCAGGCATTTTCAGGCTGTAGATTGTACAGCACACATGGGGTGTGAATGTATGCTGGCTTCTTCATAGGCCCATTCGGCCCAATCAGTTAAACTGACTGGCATTCCTGAGAATCATATTTCATAATAGTATATTGTCTTTTTCATGAGCAGTTTGGAACAAAACAAATGGAAATATCTTTGAACATTTCAACCCTTGATTGTTGATATACTGTTTAAACAAAAAGAGGGAGCTAGAGGTCAGTTGTATCTAATAATCAGGAGCAATTCTTTCTATTGCCAAACCATGGCTCTTTAACACAAATATTTGCAATCAATTGCAAATATGAGAGTAAACTTCAGCTTGGTTACTGGTCAGTCTATAGAATGGAAAGTGGATGCAACAAAGAACTTGATTGGCTATTACCATCTTGTGATTAATTTCAAAGATTTGTGTGAAGGGATCCATGGATTAGAGTGGCTGACAGTGAACTGGCTATAGAAATTGTGCATTTGCTATCATAACAAGTCTGTATTTTATAATAAAACTTTTGTGTTCTCTGCAGACGGTACCGAACCCCTCCAAGTACTTTGTAACCCAATGGCATAAAGACGAGTTCGCTGGTATGTCATACAGTTTTGTAGCATCGGGTTCAAGCGGAGAAACATACGATATCCTCGCTGACTGTGTCGATGACAAAATATTCTTTGCAGGAGAGGTTAGTACTCTTAGGGAGTGTTGCAAGAAAAGATTTGCAATCAATTGCAAATTTCTGATGTAAATTAACAAGTAATGGATCTATTTTAAGTAAAGCAAAGCAATTTATACTTGTTGGTGCAAGATGCATAACATCAATTAATTGCAAATTTTGAATGACATCAATTAATTTCGATTGATTTCTGGACCTAAAATTGACTTGCGATCGATTGCAAGTTTATATGGCGGGTGTTTCATGAAGCATCTTGTCAGTGATAAATTTGTTCTCAGCCAATCAGATGCAAGTATTTCAGTAGCTTATAACAGTGGCAGGTGAATATTGAAATGTTCCCTCTTTTAAAAAAATCGTTTTGTGAAAGAAATGGATAAAGAGAACAATGGTAGGCGTAGCGTTGCCAAAGCTGTTGTACATGGATAATTTCACACATTCGTATACCTTCTCCCATACGTGTACTGTATCAAAGCAATAGCTTTGATCCAGCTGAGGCATGGCGGCTTGTCATTGTTCAAAACCCACCTACACCCGACTAAGGAAATTATAATTGGTATAGTGTCGAAAATCTGTCCATCTGACAGTCAATCGGATCGGGGTCACCCTAGCCTCTAACCCGTCTCTGTGGTCTAGTGGTTAAGGCACCGGCGTTCAAAGCTGGGGGCCCGGGTTCGATTCCCGGCAGATACATTTTTTCGGTATCACCAATTTTTCCAAAAGGGCAGATAGCTCTGGGAAACTTTGATTTAAGCTATGCCTACCATTGTTCTCTTCATCCATTTCTTTCACAAAAATATTTAAATAAAAGAGTTGCCAAAGCTGTTGTACATGTATAATTTCACACACACATATATATATATATATATATATAAAATGACAAAAATGACACTCAAAAATGAAACAAATAAGGAAAAAAAATGACACTCAAGGTGCACAATGAATATTGACAACTTCTCAATAAAAAAAAAATGAAATAAATAAAATACATTGAAGTTGATTGACAAGCAAAGTTGCAAAACCAGTTATGAGTTGGAAGTCAAAGTGACGAGTA
The DNA here is from genome assembly GCF_037042905.1 of Lytechinus pictus. Classification (NCBI taxonomy): domain Eukaryota; kingdom Metazoa; phylum Echinodermata; class Echinoidea; order Temnopleuroida; family Toxopneustidae; genus Lytechinus; species Lytechinus pictus. Next base: position 34,596,081 of record NC_087245.1, read on the forward strand.
AGCCCAGAACAGTTAAACATATGCTTGCTTGGGTGACTCAGCTGTAATTTGGGGGTTTAAAGATACCGGTAAATCTTATACATGATACCAACTTATTGTGTTGCTTTTCTCCTCCATACAGGCAACAAACCGAAGTTTTCCTCAGACAGTAACCGGAGCATACCTCAGTGGAATCAGAGAAGCAAACAAGATTATTGCATTATGATGCAGTGTATGAACGCACCTTAGATGTAATAGTGACTTTGACCATTTTGAGTGCATGTTTGTTGGTGTGTTCACATGTCAGAGAATACACATGCTCTGGTTATTGTATGCATCTGATCACGGTGAGGATTGAGTTGTCGTAACATGCCATCTCATCAAACAAGCCCAGCTGAATGAGCATGCCATGGTGGTCTGCCAATGACTTCAGGGAGAGGCAGTCACGTGCGAATGCACCGTCTTCATTGATGTTGTGAAAGATGGGCCTGTTCACACTAGATCATAGTCGGGTTTCGCCTAACAATTCATAGGGCGGAGGATTTCCCCAAATCAGTGTCGTCTTTTGCATGCGACCTCATCTTCAAAACGATGACAGCTACAGGTCCTATTTGAATAGTTTATGATCTTAATCAGTTTGAGATGATGACTTATAGCCCAGTCAATGTAATGGTAAATCATCATCATCTACTGTAGTCCCATACCTTTGAAAAGGGGTTAGGAATGTGGACCTCCATTGCCTTTTGTGATGTAAATACACTATTCTGAACATCATTCTCCAGATCAGTGAGTATTACCCAACAGTACTGCAGATTATCAACATTAATGATTCAGAAACCTTTGAAATGAAATTTTAGTATACTGGTTAATAAGAAGACTTTTGAAGATTTCGAATAAACTTTTATTCCTGTTTTAATTCCAAATGCTTTGCAATTCAATTTATTCAAAATAAAAGTCCTTGTACGTAAAAATGTTAACAGATTACTTTTTTAAACAACTGTTAACAATTAATCTTGATGTAACGATGTAGAAAATAACATATCTATATGATAATTAGCGTTCTATTATCTTCAAGAACAATTTGTATTCTTCATGAAAAACCACAAGCATCATTATTAATACCCCGTCTTAACAGACACTTTTTCTGACTGCCCTACCCCGATAAAAGCAGGGCGAAAAAATCCCCCTTCCTATTAAGACGCTCCCTCTGGGAGAAAAGCAGGACTGTGTCGGGAAGGATTTTTCCAAATTTCAGCCTGCTCCAACGAGGGTGGATGCGGGGTAGAAAAACAATTCCACCTAGCTAATACCTGGGTACACGTTCTGGGAGAAAAGCAGGCAGGATTTTTCGGGGTGCAGTCCGTCCGAAAAGCTCAATATTGCGCAATGACGTGTACAAAACGCATGCCATATAAAGGCATGGTCAAACAGAGAGATTGGGTTGTTTACAAATATGTTGCCGTTTTGTTAGTATTTTTATTTACCTTGCATGTAACCTTTACGGGTAGGATTTTCAGTAAGTGTCGTCTGTTAAGACGGCGCACAGAGGATACCACCCATGGTTGAGGAATTCTACCCTGCTTTTCTACCTGCCCTCTGCCCGGGCACTGTCTATTAAAACGGGGCCTAAGAGAACCATGAAGGTAGTAATAAGAATTCACTTACGCATTTAAGATTACTCAAGTTGCTTTTATACTGAAATACAAAAGAAGGTTTTGAAATTTGAAATTACTCAGGATTGCAAAGTCAAGTGATCAATGATCTTGCATGATTACTGGCAGCCATTTTTTTTTTAAGGAATAATACACAATGTCATTTATCATGCGTTTAAAGCATGAAGTTTACTATCAGTACAGCTCTCAAGTACAACCGAATTTCATGCCGACATTTTGGCCAAAAATGTAGATTTTCATTAAAATTTCTCAAGAATGTCCATTGAAGGAGAGTTGCAAATGCCGTACATTATTTCCATTGAAAATATGCCTTCTAACCTCTTGGTCCAGTTTCACAAAGATTTACAATTATAGTAAATTTGACACTATTGTAATTACTTTGTACCATGGAAACCTAGATGTTGATTGGCTACTGAATCATGTGACCATCAACACAAGTTCTTTGTGAAAATGACCCCTGTGGTTCTACAATGCTCTTTAGATTTGTACTTGACCACAATTGCTCTGTTTATCTGCAAATAAAATCACCTATAAATACTGAGCAATGTGTCTTTGCATGTGAGTTATCCATATTGTATTTTGGGAGTTTTGCAAATATTTCAGTTCACTTTACATTATGACTCCTTTTTTCGGATAGGATGCAATTATTTTTAATTCTCTTAGTATTCATGAATCCCAAATGCCACTTCTAGATTTTTAATATGAATTAAATATTTTGCTAGTATTCTCTTTTATTGATAATATTATCTGATTTTAGCACTACTGCTAGTATAACCATGTCTAGTTGAAATAATAATGAGTTATTTTCTTTCAGGAGTTTTCATACGTATGACTACACAGTATTGGAACCTTTTTCTTTATGAGGTGGATTTCTATTTTCAATTGCATGTATTTACCATATTACTGTTTTCTTGGGGCAATTGTCACTTTGTTTTGTTCATGAACTAAATAATGAAACTGCAATGGACTCACAAAATTAAGTTCACATGAATTTCCCATCTTGATGCAAAAGTGTGAAGGATATGTAATAAAAATATATGCATAATTGAAATTTAGATGTCTTCGACCAAATAGCAGAGTTTTTCTCTGCGGTGTGTATGGAGGGTTCGAGAACGCAGAAAATGTATCGAAAATTCCCGCCAAATGACAACAACAAAAACCAGCTGGAAGGCCGTTGTAGAAAATTGGTGACCTGGAACAGCATTATGTCCTAAGTTTCGGAGCTGACGACTGATTGCAAACATTTCGTTTGTCTAGAGTCAAGGATAAAACTGCTGTTTTGATTCACCGATTTTCAACAAAGACTTTTTGGATGTTCTTAGTCATGAACAGCATTTGACAATACGTTTTCTCTGTTTTCTCTTGAACACTTGGTACATCATAGAGCGAAAACTCCCCAGTGCCTGGTATGAAACCATCCTTGTTCTGTTTCCATATGCTTACAGTAGCTAATACCTGATGGCCTAATAGTGTAAATGATGGTATTAAAGGGATGGTCTAGGCTGGAAATATTTATATCTCAATAAATAGAGTAAAATTCACAGAGCAAAATGCTGAAAATTTCATCAAAATCGGGTCACATATAACAAGGTTATTGGATTTTAAAGATTTGCATTATTTCGGTGAAACAGTTCTAGGTATGTCTTTATGAATATTCATTAGGTGGGCTGATGATGTCATATCCCCTCTTGTTCTTTTGTATTTTATTATATGAAATTAGGTTTATTCAAAATGTTTATACCAAGAACTAAAACAATTGGATTGACAACTGATTAAGTGCATTAGTTATTGATTGCCGCAACTTATTCCATCATAATGGATACACATCATTTACACATGTATGAAAAAATGAAACATTTATGATTTCATGTGATAACATAACAAAAAGGAAAGTGGGGTTGTGACATCATCTGCCCACCTCATGAATATTCATGACGATGTGTATATAACTGTTTTCACAAAATATTGATAAACTTTAAAATTCAATAACTTGGTTATTTGTTATCCGATTTTGATGAAATTTTCAGCATTTTGCTCTGTGAATTTACACTATTTATTTAGATATAAAAATTTTCAGCCCGGACCATCCCTTTAATGCTATTCTACGGTAGGAACTTACTTTCCTTTGCAAGATTCAGTATAACCATAATAATCAACCACTCTTACATCGTGCCTATCACAAACATGGATTTGGGTGTGTAAGAAAGAAAACTGGCGCATAAATGAGCTCTTCAATGCATTTGAATGACTGCATCTATATTTTTCTCTCTCGAATCATTTGCGGTGTTTTCATTTGATCACTGCTACCTTTACATCTGTAGAATAAGTGATCAAGTACATCCCTAGCTACAGCTAATTCTTCATGAAATTATTTCACGTCGCGAGAAAGTAGTCATCGTCACCATGCCTTGCTTTTGTATTATTTATTGTCTACAATCTGTACAGTTCAATCTCCTAACTTGATGTGTATGTGTGTAATACCCTTGTATGTTGAAAGATATGATTGTGTGTACTGTGTAGGTTCTTATTCAAAATGTAATATTAAAAAATTGTTTTCTTTTGTTTTCTTTAATTTATCCATTGTAAATATATTGTCATTTATAAATAAATAAAAAATAATAAACTCTGAAATTTGACCTATCTATGATAGAGATTGAACTTTGAACTAAGGTTGTTATTAGAGTTTGATCAAATATAACTGTTCCACTTTGAATTTAGGTACAACATTGAAATGAGGTTGTTTTGATCTCTTACCTCGAGTAAAAGTTGAATTTTACCTACAGTGAAAAATTCAGCTTTGACGTAAAGAAGGATTGAAATTGCCAGAAGATAATAGACCCATATTAATTTTAACTTCTGAACTCTGGTTTCATTTAAAGTCTAGTCTAATGTTATAGTTTAAGTATGGAAAGCCAATTGTGACACAATCTGTAACAATGCACATTCAATCTACCAGCTCATTTGACACAAGTGGAATTAATAAGATAAAGTAGTTTTCCAGCACTATTAAAGCATTAGGGAAAGAGCATTATCATAAGTATGTATGTGTGGTAATTGATAGAAATTGTCATGTAAGCTTTATTTTCTAGTTCTAGTACTTTCTAGAGCCATACATCTTATTTACTATATTTAAAAACAGACCCTGAATACGACATTTCAAATGCAAGTATATTCTGAGCTTTGAATTCCTCTTTTTTGAAGAAAAAAATATATCAGTCATAAAACAGTCATAAATGGCTTGCTGTATAAAAGTAACACATTGTAAGGTTGGCAATTCTGTACAGCACTATCTCTAAATGTTGCTTGGTATTTTAATGGATGTTAAGAGATCGCAAATGCATTGTATTACATCAATTTCTGATAACTTTGTAACCTCATTCACAACAATTCTTCATATTCTCTTTTGTTAATACATACAGATGAAACCTTCAGGTTTACAAATGATGCAATTAAAAAAAACCTTAGATATATATATTTCATTCATATTATAATTTTTCAGTGTATTAAGATGATAGGTCCAATTTGAAAGTGTAATGTAGATATGTTAATATGTAAAAATAAATAATACAAGAGTCAAAGAAAATAGAAATAGTATATTATGATTTTGAAGTGTGTTTGTTTTGTCTGTACAAGAGAGAGCAAGAGCATTGTTAAAAACACATAAGTAATATTTGAAAAGAATGATACAGATAGAGATTATCAAATATGAATAGTTGAATAAGAAGTTAGGAGTATGCCTAAAGGCAGGCATAATCTCATATCAAATTAAACTGAAAAAGAGTTATGTTCATTTTGCAAACTAAAAAAAAAACTAATTGATATTTTGTTTTTTTGGCAGTGAAGTTTTATAATTTTTCACCCACCCCCCCCCCCCAAAAAAAAAGAACCCAAGAATGTTGAGATGTCAACCTGTGATGTTTTTCTCTTGTAAATGTGATGTTTCAAATTGAATTGAATATAAATTCATATTTCTTTATTCATGTAGATTATTTACTTTGGACCATCTGATATCAATATTTCTCACACCGAATTTGAATAGGCATGCATGTCCAGGTCACCGTGTACCATTTGCCAAACATTTCTGAAGCTCTGCCCCTCTTACATTTCTACTTACAGATGAATTTCTCCCTTTTTTCACTCGGGTTCATAAATGATGAAATTAAAGGTACCAAACTCAAATTTATTTAATGTAAATGGAAAACCAATTGTTACATTCAACCTCGGTTTCAGTTTTATTTTTTCTCATTCCCAACAAAACAGTAGACAAAATCCATAAAAAATACAGTTATAACATTGGAAATGTAATAAAGAAACTTAATATGGATCATTAAATATTTGTAGCCGAAAATAACATGCTGGAAATGGAGAGGTCCACTGTGAAACTGTGCTTGTAAATCGTGGACCCCTCAAATCAAATCAAATTATTCATTAATATTCAATTACATATTATTAGAATAATGATAGTGGCCAAAAGAGGGGAAGAAAAAGTGACATTAACAACAACATAATGCATGAAATGAGTAATGTACGAAGAATAACATATGCAAACGGAAGAAAGTGGTGATAAGGAGCTTCATTTAGAACCAGGTCTAGAATATTTGAAGTGGAGGGTGGGGTCAGATTGTGATGATGTTAGTAATGATGATGATGATGATGATGATGGTGATGGTGATGATGATGATGGTGATGATGAGGATGATGATGACGATGATGTTGATGATGATGATGATGATGAGGATGAGGATGAGGATGATGACGATTTTGATGATATTGATGAGGAATTCCTCTCTATAGGATCCCCCAACACACACACTGCTGTTGGTCCTTACAGCGACCAATGGGGGAAGGGGGTAAAATTTGGATACAATTTTTTCAGCCCCTCTTGGCAAAACCTGGATGCGCTCTACATAGCACCATCTCTTTATCGACAGGCGAATTTAGACATCTGCAAATTAGGGGACTGCAGCCACTGATCAGCAGATCAGGGACTGCTGCACATGAACATTTCATTGAATTGCTGTAATCACCTTACTATATAGCATATGGGCCCGTGTCTGGATTTTGATCGTAAATAAAGCCAACATAAAAAAAAAACATAAAAATACTTTTTTTTTCATCACATTATTCATGGATGGTATGTGAAGAAAAACACGATGGGTATCTGAAATGAATCAAACAAGTTGAAATCAACATTTTCCCCTCGTTTTCATACACCTGAATAAAAAGGAACCTTTGTAATGGGGCTTGCTTTATCTTTGTCAAATAAAAATGAAAACCATGATTAAACAAAGTTGTAATATGTGCATTGTCTGTACATTATTATTTTGGGGGGCTGACAAATATTTTCAAGAACATTCCACCTCTATTTACATGCAACTGAATTTGAATGAACTTGCCCCCCCCCCCCCCCCCCTTCGAAAACGCGAAAGCATTCAATACGTGCACAGCCTTTCCCCTGGCCCCAGATGGATGATTCCAGTAATTGTCATTGTGGTGAAATTTAAATGAAAAAGGCAAATAAACGAAACTCTTTGATACATTCGACAAAGAAGCGAATGAACCAATTGATAACAAAACGAACAAGCAGAAATTCCCGCAGAAATTAGACTCGTTGTGCTCTGCATCATCGATGGAAGTGATTAGGGAAATAAAAACCAAAGTAAATAAAATGGAACAGCGCCACCTTCAGGATGACGGCCAGATATTTTTCACTGTTTTGGAAAATAATAGTGTGTCTTGTGGAGGGGGTCAGAAAGAAAGTGCCCTTAGCACCGAGAGCACAAGAAAAGAAATATAATTTGATAATTATGAGAAAAAGTAAATGTAACTACATTACATTCTTGCAATTTCAGCACCCCATTCACAGGGCAAAAAACATAAAAATAAACATTTTAAGGGTTTATGCTTATTCTTTTTCTGTGTATTATTCTCTTTCACTTTGCTCCGTCTGGATTATTATCTATTTTTCGATTTTCTTGATTTCATGGCAGCCCGTAGAATGAATTTAATTTTCTTTTTTTTTAATACTTATTTTTGTAATTTATAAGTCAAAAAAAGAGAAAACATCTCCAATTATTTAATACGTTTCATTGTCACGCTTTTGTAAAAAAAAATATCATCATGTGAATGAAGGCACCTAAGCTATTGTCAACACGCTCAATGATTGACAGACATAGAGATGGGGTGATAGTAAAAAGATTTGCAACTTTCGTGTATTTTTTAAGACAATGACTTCAGATGCACTGTTTTGGGGGCAATTTACTTCACACCATTGCATTATTCTGTACGAAATATAAAGTGTGTTTGGGAAGTTCTCTCTCGATATTCACTTGAGTTCAATTTATATGTATTCATTTTCTCAGATAAAAAAAAGTATACAATATGTAGGACATATATTTAAAAAAAAGAAGAATTCACTGAAAGGTTGATCAAAATTTGTAAGGAGTAGTTTTGAATAAAGTAACACAAAATACATGAAAACGTCGCTTGTTGAAACATCTTACGAGGTTTTACAAGTTACACACAACATCAACAGTACTAGTAGCAAAAATATAACGGAAGAGTGGAAGAAACTAATAAACTGGTTAACATGGTGGTTGAAGGTTCTAAATATTGCAACAATAAATATTAATCAAGAAGATAATGCTTATGATGAACAGCAATTGCTGTTCTGTTCAGATATGGCATGCAAGAATGGAGTGGGTGAGGGCACTTTTATAAAAGTGCCCTCCCCCGCAAATATATTTGTAGGGGATTTGATATATTATAAAAACTGAATGCTGGCTACAAAAATCCAAATCAATAAGTTTATTGAAAAATATCAGAATATATAGTTTAGATGAATAAAATTACTCGTTTTATGTATGCCTTTGATAAAAGATGATGTTAAGGCCTAGTTTTTAACAAATCCACCATTGGCATAATTAGTAATTTTTTTTTTATAACAATCGACAGGGATTTGATGCTGCAACTTTTGCTCAAGACCTGCCACCATCAGACCAAACAATTAACAATCATTTTGTAAGAAGAAAGAGAGAAGAAAAAGAGGGGGAAATTTTGAGAGGAGGAAGAAACTAAACTAAATTAAAAACAAAGGGGGGGGGGAGAAGAAAAAAACTTACGCGATTCGAGTTTTCATTATTTGATTATCGAGATACGTACATCCTCTTCATGAAATTCCACAGTCAGTCCTTGAAATGTTCAATTTCATGTTAGAAGGCCTATATTAAATATTTTCACCTGCATTTGCAATATTTTTTTGGTTAGATATGCGTCGAGTTCATGAATACACAAGGTGCTTCATGTCTCGTTTTGGGGGTCTAAATCGCAAAAAGAATTCAGCTAGCGCTTTGTGCTCGTTTACTTAATTCTTTATTGAAAAAAATGACACTGAAAACTGTAATTTCTCAGGTCAAAATATAGGGGAAATATCAGCACGCCCTCCACAATTTGCATTATTTCATTGGTGAGATGTGTATCCCTCTTCATGAGTTACTGCAAACAGTCCTAAACAGGCCCCGTTTCCCCCGTTTCAGCATTTTAAAATATTTATTTATTCAGACTTTACGTGATACTGTATCTTCTATTATAGTTGAAATATACATTTTCAAGTACACTTTGAAATAAGAATAGAGGATAAGTTATCTATATTTTGTTTTATTTTTCAGCAGGGGGTAACCGCTGTAGGCTAATCAAATGAAAATCCTTTCTAAATAAATAGTGATGTGAAATTAAATCGGGTGTTATTTTTTTCTCATTCTACCGCCCCGCGGGTATCCCGCTCCACTTTCTTCCATGTTTCAGATGAAAAAAAAAACCCAACAACAAAAACAAGCCAAGAACCTAAGTGGAAAATGTAAATAGGTTGTCTGTTCTGTGTCACCAGTTCGATGGGTATTGAACCACGGGCATTCAACTTGTCAGACAACGTCCGCATGTGTACCACTGAACTTCAGTATACGCATGAGGAACCAGTACCTTGGGTCTATTACCCCACCGTGGATCGATGAATCTCGACTTGGGGTCAATTTGGGAGCGTCGAGCCGATCCGATGCTGTGTCTAGTCTACAAGCATTGTGTACGTTGCATTCAATGCCCACGGTAGATTTGGATGGAGACTCAAAACAACATGGCGACTTACATGATGGATTCTGGAATGTCCACCGTAATACATCTTTTTCAATGATAATCTTCGCAAGGAATAGCATAGAGGTGCCGTTTGAGTTACCGGCTAATGACTGAGGGCCGGTCAGAGTCATGCAAGCCCGCAAACGATATATTTTAGTACTTTTCACAGGGTTGTTACTCCTGCTGCTATACTATGGGGGATTACACATGCTACACGGCCCGCAGAGGGAGCAAGCTACCCTGGCTGCCCGGCTGCGATCCATCGAGGACCGGTCGGAAACGAACTACGAGCGAGATGGTAAAACATCGAGCTTACATGACATTCCGGCACGGGGAAAAGACAAGAAGTGTCGGATGGAGACATGTTTTGATTTTTCAAAATGTAAAGAAGGTTTTAAAGTGTTTATTTATCCAGTATCTTATCAAAAACCCAGCCAGTTGTACATGGACATTTTAACTTCCATCCGTGAGTCGAGATACTTCACTACCAATGCAGATGAAGCATGTCTGTTTGTGACTTCAATAGATACCTTAGACAGAGATAAACTCTCATCTACATATGTTAAAAACATAGAGAGCAGTATATCAAAGTTGAGCCATTGGAATAATGGAAAAAACCACCTTATTTTTAACCTCTATTCAGGGACATGGCCTGACTACTCGGAAGATTTGGGGTTTAACATGGGAGATGCGATTTTGGCAAAAGCAAGTTTCTCCGAACAGTATTTCAGGCCTCGCTTTGACATCTCACTGCCGCTGTTTGCCAAAACACATCCCCAAAAAGGGGGCAGTTCAGGGGACTTGCAAGGAAACAATTTTCCAGTACAAAGAAAGTATTTATTAGCATTTAAAGGAAAGCGTTATTTATTTGGGATCGGGTCAGACACTAGGAATGCCCTTTATCACTTGCATAATGGAGTGGATATAATACTTCTCACCACATGCAAACATGGAAAAAACTGGCAGAAGCATAAAGATGTACGCTGTGACCATGATAATACAGAGTTCGACAAGTAAGTATAAAAGTTTTCATTTTTAATGCATTTTTTACCTTAAAATTATGAGTCAAATACTTGAAAATATGTTTTTAAAATTTATCATTTTTTCTGCATGGTTTAATACTCTTTGTTCATTTCTACATTTCCTGTAAAAAACTTTAGACTTTACTTAGCAGTTAGCTTAACACAGGTCTACAGTGTTATACTATAGAATTAAAAAAATCATGTAACATCTCTAGACACTTTGATCATATTCAGTTCAGGTGTGTGGGAGATTAAAACTTCCTTTTTTTTGGGGGGGGGGGGTGGTTTAATTTTTTTCCAGCTCTTTTTGTGTTGACTTGGGTGAAAGGAAAAAAAATGAAGATGTGTATGTTTCTATCTTTCAATTTTTTTTAAATAATAATTTTTACCTCACTTCCCTCCCCCTTCTAAAACTTGGGGGTATATGATGTGACCTGTCCAACATTGTTGATGAAGCCTACTTTTAATGAAAGTGTAATAATTTGATATTGGTGATTGATGGTAATACATGTACATGTACAAGGGGAACTACTACAGTGTAGAGAACTTTGCAATTATAAATTATGCTAACTCTTCAACTGGTACGATGGACATCAAATTTTCTTCTAAAAATCAAAATAAAGAGAATTAGAAATTTTGAGCAAATTCAGCAACCTGGTCAGCTGGGCCTGATTCATGCTCTTACCTTACAAACCAACGTTTCTCCTGGGGAGTGTTTCATGAAAGGACTTTTTATCTGACAAGTCTTGTTTTATCCGACAGTTACCATAGTAACATTGCTTATCAGCCAATCAAATTCAAGGAAAGATGTCAGATCTGACAACATGTCGGACAAAAATGTTGATGAAACGCTCCCCAGATATCGCCTTTGGAAAAAGGCTCTTGCCTCCAGGGGGATCATTTAACTTTGCCATTACCGGTACACTGCTCAGCAGCCAGTCACTATCAAGGTTTCAGAGAAAATATTTGTTAATCGAAAGTTATATAAAATTAGCCTATGATCTTCAGGAAAGATGGTCTCGTCCCCAGGGAGTAGCAGAAGATACAAACATATTTTAATAGATATTTCCAAATTCGAGTCTCGGTCATGTCTTGCTTGAAATTGGTGTTCATTTTAGATTTTCACTGCATATCCTTATTACCTAACTCTGCTGACATAAGAAAATTCATGATGTTTTGTTATCCATTTGTACATGTTTGTGTACTGTACATTAATAATACATGTACCGGTACATTACGTACATGTAAATGCACAAAGCTCGTTTTGATACAAACTTTCTGCATCGTTGCCTTTGTGTGTACATGTATATACATTGTAGCAAATGATATTTTATTTGCTTTTGTGTTTTATCGGCAAGATTGAAAGTTGAGACACAATGTACGGAACATGTGGCCACAGGTGTGTGCAACATGTCAATCTACATGGTGTACCCGAATTTTGTCGTTGTTCATGACTTTGTAGTATTGTTTCTTTTAGAACACTTTTCTTTTGTCATTTGTAGCTTTTCATGTACATAAGTTTTAACATACATTTATTGATTCAAATTGTATTTTTGTCTATTGTACATTTTCTCTGCTTTTATGTTTGAATAAACATCTTCGAGATAGGCTGCAGAGCTCTTTGAAGATTACAGCAGATGATGATGATGAAACAAAGGATTGTATGAATTAAAGTGAAAGATCTGTACATTTGCATACTATTAAAGAATAAGTATAGGTTCTTTGTGAGATGGTTTTGATTCTTCATTCTTGGACTGAAGTGTGAACATAAGTACATGTACTTTATCATGCCATGACTCATAAACATAAGTTTTGGTTTCAATATGTTAATCTCTATAGATCTACACCTGTATGTCTGATGTGATTAATTCAGGGGATATTCCAGGTGATATTCCCTCTGGAAATTTTTAAAATTTAATTTTCTGTTTCTTTTTTCTCTAACGAGTGTTCTTTAGATAGTCGCATGCGAGAGAGGAAAACCAAGTCTAGACAAGTGTGTGATGGGAGAATCCCCGCTGTTAAGACAGTCTAGTGTGTTTGAGTATTGTACATTGTACATCAATGAGGCTTTGCAAGTGTACAATTCCCATGCTCATCACATATACATACATGTACATGTACATGTAGATATTTGGACTTGGGTTGGAAACAAACATTGTGTTTTTTAATGATGTTTGTTGAACAAAGAATCTACATGGAGGAAGAGGGGAAGAATGCCTTTGAACTACAATGTACCAGTAGGCCTTCATGTACACTGCATGATGTACATGAACATGTGTAGGGCCTACATGTATTGTACATTCACTGAACTTAAGTATTAAAAAGTTTTTATTATTTCCATGTAGGGGACCTACATTATTAGAATGAGTGAAACAAAATGGATATTGTGTGAAGGAAAAAGAAGATATTTTTTTATTAAAGAAAAAAATGAAATGGGGTTTATTGGGGGCCCTTGGAGTACCTAATGTACATGTACACTTGTATCTACATGTGCATGTATGCTGTGATATACTGTACAATTACTACAATATACATGTATCATGTGTATATATAGGCAAGTTGCTGTAAAATAAGAATTTTGAAAAAAAAACATGGTGGGCTGTACTTTGGCCTCTACATGTATGTACACATATATACAGTATGTAAATAAGGACAGGATTTCTTTATAACACAACGCATGTATGTACATGTGCAACATGTGCACATAGAGTAGTATATTTTTCAAGCTCATCCTGTTCACATTGAACATGATCATCTCACATGATGCGTGGGAAATTAATAAGAGAGTAATCGATACTGATGGATGGAAAGAAAAAGAGAAGGAAAGACTAAAAGGAAGGTTATAGAAGATTGGCACTTGGTGACTCAGAATACCATCTCGAAGGAGTTCATGCAAATGATGCGACTCCATATTCCATTTTGATTTCCTAAATAGGTAGAGTGGTACTGGGGCATTTGAAGTGTGGGGTCAGTGTCGCAGGTGGACCATGCATCTCGAGGAGGCTGGTTTTGCTAGAGGGTGCAGGCAGGATAGGCTTGAATGCATGTACATGTACATGTAGCAAAGAGTGGAAGATATCAAAGTTTCAGGATGAGTGAATCATTTTTTTTTTCATAGACAGATTCAGCTCTCTGAAGTGAAGAGCATTGTAGTTCATAAGATGCTGCTACATGTACTTGAAACGGACATCTTTATTGATCTTATCATATTCAATGACCAATGTGGCTGGCATTCATGAAGGCCTACAATACATGTATTGGGTGGTTTGAAGATTGGCATTGATCTTTTGATGTTGGAGTGAGGTTGATACCAAGGTTGATTTTTACATTAAACATACATGTAGCACCAACTTTAAATGAAGCTGGCCCAGTGATGAGTCTTACCAGATGTTTACATGTAGCTACATTTTATCGATACATGTAAATTTGTCTGCTTCCCGCAAGAAATATTAAAAGATTAAATCTCAGGTGATTCAATTAGTCCGAAAAAATTTAAAAGGCATAAAAAAAAATCATAAAAATTACCCTAAGTCCTTTCTTGCGGAAAGCCGACAAATTATTAAATATCAATTCAGATTAACTTTTGGAGCTGGGAAAGGCAATCAAAATTGTTTCCAACACCAACACCATCACCAATCAAAATGACCTTTTGTTTTACACTACATGTGTAAGTAATCAAGTGACTTAATTAGTTTTTTGCTGAACCAGTCTACCTTTTATGGGCATCTTGCCTACAATGTGTATGTACATGTTGTACATAAGTACGTGTGCATGTATTGTACATTGTAGGCCTTCTGGCTACATTAATATATTCTTTTTGCCTCAACCCCCCATACATGTTAGTTTAATATACTTTTTTGTTATTTCATTTTCATTATTTTCTTGTACGTATATACATGTAATTGTCTGGTATTTTAGATTTTTATTAATTAATTTACTTAATTAATTTATATGCATTTTCGGTTTATTTATTCATTCATTTATTTATGTATTTATTTTTGTTTGTTTACCGGTATTATGTACAGTGTATATGTGTATTGGGGGTTTCCTGTTTACTACATTAAGTATTTGCTCACTTTTAAATAGGATAGCCCATTCATGTAAGTAAAACCTGTTGAAAATTACCCTGTTTTTCACACCAAGAGGTGAAAAACATGGTTACAGCCATATCATATTCAAGTGGCTTGTAAACCACACTTCAATTTGTTACTTCAGAGATACAAGTCCTACACTGTAGATACAAGCTAAAAATAATTGATGACAGCAGTGGCGTACCATGGGTCACGGCGTTTGGGGGGCACCAGCAAAATATTTTTTATGAATTCATACAGAGCAATATTTCATCAAAGTCATCTACTGTGAGCGCCAAGCGCTTGCTGATTTTGATAAAATTAAACCCAAACACATGAAGCACCTATTAAGTCATTGTAATCATGATACTTATCTCACTAATCGAATATTGCGAGCGCGAAGTGCGAGCTGAAAATTTTTGAAAATGGGCATTGCCCTAATTGAAGGCCTAAGGCTCGTTCGAAGGAATTCACTAATAAAGGCCATACGTATTTCATTAACCCAATGATGCGAGCGCAAATTTTTTATCTTCAGACCAGAAAAGGGGACATTTTAAGGACTGTTTTTAGGGATTCATGAAGAGCAAACATATCTCATATGAAATATGAATTGATATGAACCAATCCTGTTGAGGTCCTTACAGTAGTAGAGCCTACATTTGTATACATGTATGCCAGTACTTGCACATGTACCACTGAGGGAAGTATGCCTATCCATGCATGTACATACATGTACAGTGTCCTTCCAGAGTACTTTCAACAAGAGAGCTGCTTTAGGTTTAGTTGAAACTTTGGATTAACTTCAAGCTCCTTTTTTGGGAGGGACAATCGTCTGCTACAACTCAAGTGGAAATTTGTTATTGATTTTTCCCATGGATCAGAAGCCTGCGTGTCTATCTCTACTGCTGTACGCTTCACAGCACCTTGGTGAAGCAAAAGCGATTTTATTATAGGCTTTTGTTGAGGAATCGTAAAGATTTGATATGATAAAGAATGTTGCTAAATAGCAATCTAAATAGTTCAGTGTACAAGCAGGCTGTTAAAAGTAAAATGGCTGTTGAATAGTACTCTTTACGCTCTCACAAGCTATTCAATTTTGTGTGTACTGTTTGTATGTTTTTTTTTATTTGGGGGGGGGGGGAGGGACAATAAAAGAAATACAGGTGTAAAAAGCAAAATAAACAAAAAAAAATTATATCTGTTTTTTGGGACCAGTAAATTTTAATTTCCGACCAGTAAAAAATGGAAAAACTGGGTATCTACTGGTCCAACATGAACAGGTTGGAAAAGTAGAAAAACAAGGTTAGTGTAGAACTCTGACTTTGCACATATTATTGAGTACCATAGTACTAGTGCATAAAAAGTATGTGCATAATATACATTTTTGTGTTCACACAAGCATGTAAATTTTGAAGAATTTACATTTACTAGTTGTCTTGCAGCCTGTGATGACAAGGTAGCACCTGGAGTTTCACACCAATTCCGAGCATAGGCCTTCATACACTGTACATATATTATTGACATTAATGATCACCGGTTCAATTTTGGCAATTGTCAATGGAATACCAACCTGCGAGACATTCTGATTATTACTGTCAGTAATTTCATTACGGAAGAGACAAGGGCTTCTGGTGGTGTATGGAATTGATTTTTCTTCTCATCTCGATCCCTTATGGCTCACCATATGACATACTCCCACCATGTCCCCAAGTCCCTCGTCATGTGTTGCTTGAGAACAGGGGAGCATTTCATGAAGGGACTTTGTCCGACAAGTTCTGTTTTATCCGACAATTACCATAGTAACAGTACCTCTCAGCCAATCAGAATCAAGGAAAGATGTCAGATCTGACAACTTGTCGGACAAAAATGTTGATGAAACGCTCCCCAGATCTCAATTCTAGTGCCCGGTCTTGTGCTACCCTTGGTATATTAAATAAAATATTGAAATTGCTTCCTTAAAACTGTGTCAGTATTTGATAGCTGCAAAATTAGCTTGTTTAAAACTGTGTCAGTATTTGATAGCTGCATGTATTGTTCTTTAGCTTTGTACATGTAACCAAGTCATGGCAGAACTTGAACACTTGAAATATATGGACATCTACATGTACATGTATGTTCTTTTTCTGGATGGGGTTCACTAACTTTTTAGCACCACTGTACATGTAGTTAGAGTTTGTTGGATGAATTTAATACCTGTACATGTACATGTAGGTACAGGGTTTTTGTATCTTTCCTGTTGAATGTCCATCCCAATAGTGACCAAAAATCACTGAAAAGGGCAGAGTTACATTGTAGTTACACAGGAAAACAAAAATGTAGATCCTTCATCATGTAGGCCCTACATGTACAATGTACATGTACATGAAGAGACAGTGATTTTCCGTTTAAAAAAATGGTCTTTTCCGTTTCCGAAAATCTGTAATTCCATTTCAACTTGATCTAAAAATTGAAATTCCGTTTTGTCACTGAAAATGTACACAGCAGAAACCTTAATTCTGTTTTGTAAAGGTGAATTCCGTGAATTTTTACATGAAAAGTATAAGAATCAAACAGAATTTCTGTTTTATTTTATACTGGAAAATGGAAAATCACTGTCCCTATACATGCAGCCTGAGTGTAGGCTCTTCTTCATCAGGGAATTCAAAATTGAATTTCCTACTTTGAATTTAGTACCCTTTCCTCTAGCACTTTCTAATTGATATGTTGAAAGCCAATAATATCATTTTTATAGTTTGTCAGACTCTGGGTTGTGTAATTACAATCATGAACAACCTTGACCAAGCAGGCCTGCTCTCCATCCAGTCTCCTTAAAACAGATTAATGATGATGGAATGAGATAAGCTTAAACCAAATAAAGAACAGGATGTACTTGATTAGTGTGCCAAGTTGCAAGACAATTTATTGATTGCTTCACACTAATTCTCATTTGAGTTGTCATCCTCATTTTGTCACCTTGTACAATACATTAGGGAGTCTTATGACTATAGCCAGGTTTCCAAATGCCTTTATAGATCAATTAGTAATCATATGAATTATGCACACCTACACCTACGTGTACGTGTAGTACAATGAACAGTTGTAATACAAATGTACGTACATGTAGGAGACCAAAAGTTGGTATCCATATTTTCATCTTGCCAGGGTTTACTGGTAGGATACATACTGCACAAAAAAAATATATATTTTTGCGGGTGTGTATATTTTCACCTGTGCAGTGATGTGTTCATGCACATTTAGGCCTTCTAAGTTCTTGTATTTATTCATGATGCAACAGCAAGGCCTCTACGTAAAGACGTCTTCATGGAGAGCCAGCACTATGTAAATGTGGCACTGTCTTTAAGTGGTTGTATTGCTCACTGCTTCAAGCGTCTGTACACTCCATTTAAATTAAGGCATGACATTGTGGCTCCGTGATTTTCCCCACCCCTGCCGTTTCCCTGCCCCCCCTCATCATCTTGCAATGGTGGGATGTGTTGTCCTTCGGCAGCTGATGAAGAAGCCGCCAACGACAAAGCACTTGAAACAAGAATAGACAGTTCATCTTCCTCACTCATTCACATGCCATTGTCGTTAACAGGGTTCACCCCAAGGCCATGGGTAATACAGTCAATGGCTTCAGGTGATACCACTTACCAGTAGCAACTTCTCAATTCAGCTGGAGCTCAAAGACTATAAAGAGATGGAAAATTAATAACAATGCAACTAGAGTTCAAATATGAGTGAATTTTCATAAGTTTGTCTATGATTGTCTGTTTCAAGTCTCATTATGATGATACAGAAAATGAAATGTGTTGGGCACCGTAGGAGATAGGTCCTACATGTGCATTTATGTAGATGAGGGCGATGGACAATACTGCCTTCATGACAGCCCAAATTACTCTTAAAAGTTTGCTAGTTGAATGATTTGGGCTTTGGGGCAACTATTTCTTTTAAGAGTCGCCCAAAGATCTGCTACACATAATATTCAAGATAAAATGGAAAATCACTATTCTACATGTACATGTATGTGCATGTACTGAACAAATACATGTAGCCTCCCAAATTTGGTAATTGATGTGAAAATGAAAAAAAATCCCCTTAAAAAAAATCCCCTGGTGTAGGGCCTACACCAGTGCTTCTAATGTAGGCCTACATGTACATGAACATCTTTTTAATTGAGTGTTCGGAGCCCGATGAATTGCACATATTTGAGTTGACATAATAAATAAGGCCCGTCATGTAAATGTTTTAGCCCAGTATTTGCTTGTACGTGTAGCTTCCTATGAGGAGGTTGTTAAAAAGGGCAGATTTCTTTATTGCCTCTTGGACTGCTACAGTACTTGGTCTATAAATGTTTCTGACCAGTTGGCACAGTGTTGTGTTCTCGGCAGCGGCGTGGAACCGATGAATCTAAGAAGCTTGATGACCTTTCCAAATGTTACTTCTTCGTCTGAACCAGCCAGAAGCTAGCTGTGTTTATAGCGATGGGACTCACCATACCATTACCATACGGTCTGCTGGTTGGTAGTGTAATCCAGCTTGAAAGCATGCTGCAATCCCGCAAACCACTCCCCAAAGCCACCAATAGCTGTTTTCATTAAAGGTGCCCATTATGAAAGCAATGTCAGCTTATAAATTGAATAGCCACAAAACAAAAAAGGAATAAAAAAGAAAGAAACAACATCAGTTCAACCTGCTCGGATGATAAATTGCATGCAGCCAGGTTGCCTTGAATGGAATGTACCTGAACATCATAGGCCTTATTTTATCTCGGCTTTGTACATGTAGTGCCTTTTTAATTCTTGTGAGTTGAAAAAATGACAAACTACCCAAAATTTGCTAATGAGTAGTGAAGGAAAATCACATTTTCTTGAAACACGTCCACAAGTGTCATGTTAGGAAACTGCAAATTGCTGTATACGTAGATAATTATGCACCTATAATGTTCTGTACCTGGTGCTTTTGAATAAAGCATATTTCAGAATTTTTTTTAAATACATTTTTGTCTCGCCTGCATAGCAGAGCAAGACTATAGGCGCCGTTTTTCCGACGGTGGCTGCGTTGTCAACATTGAAATCTTATTAACCAAGGTTAACTTTTTTGAAATGTCATAATAACATAAAAGTATATGGACCTAGTTCATGAAACTTGGACATAAGGGTAATCAAGTATTACTGAACATGCTGCCGGAGTTTCACGTCACACGACCAAGGTCAAAGGTCATTTAGGGTCAATGAACTTTGGCAGTGTTGGGGGCATTTGTTGAATTGGCATCACAACTCAGAAAGTTTATGGATCCATGCATGTCTGTAGTTCATGAAACATAGACATAAGGGTAATCTTTTTACCTTGAATGACTTGACCACATCAATAATCATCAGCTTGAATATGATGACCATGTACATGAAGGACTATAATACATTGTACATGGACCTGACATACATGTAGGACCTACATGTTGCCTATATTTATGACCAGTAGTTCTGCGTGTTTGTATTGCCTTTCCAATTTCTTAAATATCTCTTTAAAAGTGATTTCTTTTTATGAGATCCATCCAACATGCCAACTTGTTTCTCAGATTGATGTGAGGTTGACAGGTTACCTAGCAACCTGGTAATCAATTATTCACCATGGCGACTGCATTCCATTGTGTAGCAGGTCATATAGAGTTCAGATACTAGTCTAGTCTTCATGGAAGTGGAACTTCCACATGAATATGTACAGGGCATACTAACTCAAGTAGCCTTCATGTACATGAAAATGTACATATGTATGTACATGATACTGTGGAAGAGCCGTGGTGTAGTGGTTCTGACTCTCGCCTTGTAAACAGAGGGTCGTGTGTTCGAATCCCTCCACGGTCTCGCGTACTTTGGCAAGGCGTTAATCCACACTTTGCCACTCTAGACCCAGGTGCTAAATGGGTACCCGGTAGGATGCGAAAGACATTGTATGTTTGAATTTGCCAGCGCCATAATGAGGCTGCGATGAATGCAAGGAATGCTCCCCAGGGAGTGGAAATTGTGCACTTTTCGTGCGGGATTGAAATGAATCCAATGGCCGGGGTAATAATACGCTGTAACGCGCTTTGAGCCATTCTGGGAAAAGCGCTATATAAAAATTGGCTATTATTACTGCATGTGAACTTTTCAGCTTAATATGTACCTGAGAGAAGTCTTGAAAAGTGGAACAAGTGGTATGTAAAGTATGGATGCGTACATGTACATGTACTTGTACAGTACATGCGTGAAGTAATAAGTACATTGATAAATTTGCATCTCGTGTTGTAGCCGACATTGTAGGCTTCATAATATTTTCAAAAGTCTCAGTTGAATACATTGTATACAGTCTGACTTTCTGCATCGCACCTTCAGTTCATTTATCCGGACATTTACCAGCAAATTTACGTCTGCATGCATATTAATTCAAAAGAGCCATAAACAACAATTATTTTCTGACTTATTGAACTCATTTGAAAAGAAATATAAACCAAGAGTTCTATGAGATAATTAATGTCCTATATTGCATACCCGGTCCTCTCATTTTAGCTGGTAATTTCACATAGGGCGTACATGTAGTCCACCTGAAATGTGGATGGGTAACAGTCCGGAGGCATCAGATACTGGGTCGAACCAAGGAGACATATCATCTCCTTGGTCCAAACAAAGCACGCAGGAACGTGTCACACCAACGGAATTCAGTATATTGAAACAAAATTTTGGTCTTTCCGTTGATATTAAACAAAAAAGTGAGGCGATTATCATGCTTCTCAAGAATGGGATACACGTACAAGGAAGTGCAAATATGTGACCTATGTTCTAATTGTAGCTTATTTATTAGCTTCAAAGTCCTAGTCTGTGTTTGCTTAGACATCTAGCCTCTTTCATTGGAAGTGATCGAATCAGTTTCCAGGAATATATAGTTGAATAAAAATTCATACACGGTATAATAAGAATGCAAAAAACCAACACTCTTTGTTCCAAAGAAAACTCATCATTTCCTGATGGGTGTCTGTCTGGTGTCTGATGATATGCCTCTGCATGTGCACTCAAGTTGAAACCCAAAATGAAAAGGGTCAACAGAAAGTTTTGAAAGTGCATTCTGGAAATAGTCCACAGGTCCGTTAGTCCGCGGGTCCGATAGTCTGTGGTGTGTGTGAAATTATGATCAGGATATATGATGGGGTGTCCAAACTTCGCGCACTTTTCAAAAATATTCATCAGGCTTAAATTTTCTCACAAAATATTCATAATTTATACAAAACCAATTCAAGAAATAGTTACCACATTGACAGCAAGATCGTAAACTATAAAATCATGGACGAAAATGTAAAGTAGGTCAAGGGGATTCGCGGGTATCGCGATCTCAAAATCCTATTCCGATTGGCGAATGCGCGCTGTGCTGGAAAACCATTCAGAAAAAGTGTGACCTAACTTCGCGGACCAAAGTTTTTGTGGACATTTAAACAAAAACTCAAGCTCAAAAAGTGAAATATTTATATCAGATTGATGGCAAAATGCTATAGAATCGGTTAGTACCACATTTAACTTACATTTTTGATGATTTCTGCTTGCAAAATGGTGATATCGTGATGCTTGTTGAGAATATCAGGTTTTTGTTCAAAACGGGCGCTAACGGTGACAAATTTGCCGATCTTTTGCCAATATTTTCATGAATACTGAACTCATCCTAAAGAAACTTACACCAAAGGGTAATTTTAGGTCGCTTTTCACGTTGATGATGTCAGATTTTTTTTAGATAATGACCATCCGCGAAGTATGGACACGCGCGAAGTTTGGACTCACTGCCATACATGTAGTGAGATCAAATGTCATCGAGGGGTCAAAAGGTCAAATGATAGGAGACCATGGGGTTCTATAACAACCCAAAGGAAAATCGCCCCCTGACAACTACTTCATCAATGATTTACTTGTACTGTACATATTTTTTTAAACTATAAAGAAAAGGTGAAGTTGGCAAACAAATTAATTTTTTAAAAGTTTTTCTTAAAATGATTTTTTTGGGTTAGAATTGAAGGAAGTAATATTAGACATTGAACTACATTGAAGTATTATAAGCGAAGCTTTTCAGGGGCCTTGGATCAGTTTTGAAAGAGGGGGGTTGAGCCGAATGAAGGGGGGGGGGGGGCTGTCCCTGTAGAAAATCACAATTGTCATTGTGATATTTTTGTACACGTTTATTGATGAAGTGGGGACGGGAGAGTCTTGCAGCCCCTGTACATAGTACAATGGATCTACATGTACATGTACATGTATGCCTTGCATGTACATTGAATTCCTGAATCTTACGTTATCACTTTATATGCAACACATATTTCATCAGTGTTTCAATGAATAGGAAGATCAAAAGCTTCAGACATCGGAAGATTTCAAAATAATGCATTTGCTAGACACAATAGGAGCGCGATGGGTAGCATGCATGCAGTCAGTCATATCATATGATACCCAATGTGGTGAAGAATTCTTGATATTGCGGCTTCCTTTCCTGTTATCTTATTACATTGGTGGAGAGGTGATTTCCTCAAAAACCTAGCACGATAGGAAATGACTTGATCCATGACAGTTCATTCATTGTCTCGTCTTGATACTTTATTTTGAAACCTGCATTGAATTTTAAGATGGTGATTAACCACGCGTAGGCGTACATATATGCATGGACATTGATGGCTATTTTAATAGGCCTATATCAAAAGTTTGATCAAGATTTTAAGTATACTGTACAAGTATGTAAGGGCCTACATGTATCTTCTCCAAGTCCATTGTACTATAAAAAAAAGGTGTAAGCTTTAGTCCTTTACCAGTACACACATGGCCATGTACCTCTACCAGCGTTGAAATTAATGCCAGATGCGGTTACAATTTCAAAAATTAGTATGTACAGAATCTAATAATTGACCACCTTAGCGTCTGTACATGTATGTGTCATAGGAATCGAGAAAAAATTATGCAGGCCCTAATTCAGGGCTCGACATTAGCAGTGGCCTGGTGGCCCGGGGCAACCAAAAATGAGAGTAGGGCCACCAGAATTCTACAAAAGCCCACACTTGGTTGTCCAGTTAAGCTCACCAAAGTTTTGATAAATTGTAATGTTTTCTATTGTTTTAGGGACACCAAATTTGCCCTGCAGGCCACCAGGAATGTGAAATTGATAATTTTGGTTGACCTTTCGAGACACCAAGAAAAAAAGTTAGTGTGGAGCCTTGCCTAATTGCTGAGAAATTAGCAAAATAAGCACAATATTCCAGCAAACTGTCGGGTCTTTTTTTTCAAGCAATAAATAATACACTGCTCCATGTGTGTGGTAGCGATCTTCAGTGTGTATTTCAGCCTAGATTTCATGATGTCACAAAGTTCAGTCCCATATCTACATGTACATGTAGATGTAGGATGATAAAGCGACAATTAACCTTGATTTTACAGACTTTTTCATAGCATTTACAGCTACTACTTTCATTTATCTTTAAGTTTGTATTTTAAAAACCCTATTTTACAAACAGCTACAGTTGTATTTTGCCAGGTTAAAAAATGTTTTTCTTATACACAATACACATCGAAACAGTCAGTATGCCATTTGCAAACAAATTACCGTCCTGTAATTGCCACATTCCTTGCTATGGTAGCACAATGTAATATTTATAACTGTCTCGGATTTCAACTCTGGTGACCTTTCATTTCATATCAACTTATTGAGGCATAAAATCTTCTTCAGTCATAAATCTGTTGATGGATTATTTCTCCTGTTCAATCCTAAATGCTTGCACCGAAGATTCCCCCCTTACACCCAACGCTGCAGACACAATATTTATATCTGTATATTTTGATTGGAATTTAATTTTCATTGCGAAATGCTCCCATGGCGCCTGCTATGTCATTTACGAAATCAATCCCGGACACAAATTAGATTTCCATACAGCTCTGCAGAATCCTTGGTATTCTGACGTAAAATAATTTTCATTGCATCAAATGTTAAAGGGAATGTTCTACCTGCTTGCACTTGCAGTGTAAGATTGAGTGTTATTTGGTTCTGTCATTGCCTTGCGTTGCATTTTGACACACTGCAAGAACAGAGGTTAAAAGTACATGTACATGTACATCAGTAGGCTTTGTTAGTGGACTGCACCAAGCATTTACACCAGTGTTACATGTAAATGCATCAGCGTAGGCAAACATGATGAGAGCGACAGGCAATTTTGCCCTCATGACAGTCCAAATCGTCCCTAAACTTCCCCCAAAATGCATGCTTCGGGGCAACCATTCTTTCTAGAGTCACCCCAAGATCTCTCACAAACCATATTCAAGATTATTTAGAAAATCAATATTCTAACTATGACAGAATAATGATATTGCTTTTACTGCATAATTGCTTGTTACCCTTACAAAGTACTTAGCCCTTAAATTGAAAGAAATAGCCCCCAAAATTTATCTATTTGCCCCATGTGGAAAAAACAAGCCCCTAAAAAGAATTTCCTACCCTGAAATTCAGGTGTTATTATAACACATTCAGTTGCTATCAACACTGTAATGTTAGATGACATGGTGTATCATCAACACCTTTTAATGAACTCCCCTCACAACACTGACCGATGTTATTTTTAATAATCAACATTACAGGCGCTCATACAATTTAAGCTGGATGAAAGTAGAAAATTCTGGTGTACATGTATTTCTTGATTTGCTTTCAAGAAACCTTTCTCCCAAGGAGTGTAAAAATATTACATGTATGTACATGTAGGTATGTATCATACATTCAGAGATATTGATGGAAGCTTTGAAAACAAGAAGTGATTCCTGTATGAGGTTTTGAACTTTGAAGGTACTTTGTTCCAACCAAAGACTTGAGCACCCTCAGTGAAACTATATGAATAAATATTTGAGATATATTTTGCTGGAATTGACACTAGTTCTGAAACTACTTTTGTGTGATGACAATAATAAGAATGTCCGCTATCTTTTCCACATCACTCTAAGAAAAGAAATCCATGTACAGTATTATCTACATGTAGATTGAAATAAATGTCTGTCAATGTCGGATTTTCACTTCGCAAAAAAATAATTAAAAAATTTATCATTTCGAATGATTGAAAATAGATGATTTTTATGTAAAGTGCAATGTTCTTTTGTAAATGTGCATGTTCAGATAAAATATGTGTTTTTTAATATTGTAATTTATCACATACCAATTTTCTGTAAACTACAATGGTATGGCATTGCCTGGAATGTTCATGTTCACGTTCGAGTTCACAAATTCTTAATGTATTTGGGTCATGATGTGAACTTTAGACATCAAACTTTTTCTTTTCATGTATTGTGCATGAACTTTTGAGGCTCTAAACGGATCCCATAGAGAGTATTTAACTCCTGTCTATAAAGCATTCGTACAGGTTCAGTACATTTGAATTATATTTTAGTGTCATCAGACATTCCAATCTTTGAAAGGTGTATCTAGCTATGTTGATTTTTTTTCATTGATTCTTTGTGATGTTTAAAATTTCAATTTGAGGATGTTTATTGCTCTCTCTTATAAAAGGCAATTTTGAGTGTTTTTCTGATAAATTTAGTAATTGCTTTTCAGAAGGCTTCAAAAAATCCTTTATTTTCAGCCCATCCCATGCTTTAGAAATGGTTTCATAACCATAATGAAAAATGGGCAATTATTTCTATTTTGGGAGGGATTTTTATGAATCAAACTTTTTTATTTTTGCTGCTTTTCTAAAAAACTTTTAGGGCTTACACCCCTTAAAGGGACGGTCCGGGCTTAAAATGTTTTTATTTAAATAAATAGAATAAAATTCACAGAGCAAAATGCTGGAAATTTCATCAAAATCGGATAACAAACTTATTGAATTTGAAAGTTTATCAATATTTTGTGAAAACAGTTATAAGCACATTGTTATGAATATTCATTAGGTGGGGTGATGATGTCATATCCCCACTTTCCTTTTTTTTAATGTTATTACTTAAAATCATAATTGTTTCATTTTTTCATACATGTGTAAATGATGTGTCTCCATTATGACGAAATATGTTGCGGCAATAAATAACTAATGCACTTAATCAGTTGTCAATCCAATTGTTTTAGTTCTTGATAGAAAAAGGTTGAATAATCCTAATTTCATATTATAAAATACAAAAGAACAAGTGGGTATATGACATCATCAGCCCACCTAATGAATGTTCATGAAGACATGCCTAGAACTGTTTCACTGGAATAATGCAAATCTCTAAAATTCAATAGAACTTTGTTTATCCGATTTTGATCAAATTTTCAGCATTTTGCTCTGTTTATTTTTTTTTCTATTTATTGAGATATAAATATCTCAAGCCTGGACCATCCCTATAACATGTAGCATGTGCATGTCAAATTTTGATACCTCAGTTACATTTGCTCAATGGTGGCCATTTGGCGAGTCAAAAACAGCCGTTATAACATTCTTTGTACCAGCTTCATATAGGTGGTTTGAATAAAAATGAATAAAATGACTGTTTTCGACTCGCCGTAGAGCAAATGTGACTGAGGTACGTACATGTATAACCATGGACCTATAATAGGTCCATGGTACAACTAGCAAGAACCACCTTGTGGGTGCATCTTTCCTGGATACCAAGAAGCTCCTTGGCCAGATATTGGAGCGGTGTACATATTTTGTGTGGATTGAAAGCTTGAGAGAGAGGATTCCGATGATTTGGGAGATTTGAACTTTAACTCATCAGAGCCATTCAAGTTCATACATGTAGATCTGTCAACCAATTTGAGTTGAACTCTAAACAATTACTGTCTCTGGAATAGTACTGAGCGAGTTCATTAGTAGTAAATATGTCGGCGGTTCACTTAGGGGAAACAGGTGGATGACTGTCTGTAGGTCCACATGGGAATGGAGTTTGTTCATAGTAGAAGGTCCATGACCAGAGCAAGTAAAACGTGGTCACTCAGCAAGTTATGAAAATCAGACATTTTCATTTTCGTCTTTATTCCCCCCCCCCCACTAATCATACAAAGCTACAAATTCATGTAAGAAGTACAGAATTAGACATATCGTCGTCGTTCATCCGAACCATCGTATCAGTCAATTTTGGTCCAAAAATCGATATTGAGATTGGCTGCAATTTATTTTAGTTTCTGAGATATGAGGGGATTTTCAAGGCGATGCCATACAAATTTTTAATAAAATGCGCAAATCCCATAGGATTTGATTATGGAGGTTTACATTGTGTTTGTAATTAAAGCAGTCTATTCATATATGATGAGTTATAAAGTCAATAACCATCTTTGGGGCTTAAATAACTGAATTTTTAAGGCCAGCTGTACATGTACATGTAAGCCTACATGTAATTGGTAGCTAATACCCCTTTCATAAACCCAATAAAACATATCCTCCAATTAGCCGCCTAAGAGTAATGCGGATAATTCAATAAAAATTGCGTTCACAAACTCCATAAATTATTTTTACGAGCGCCCGTCCTGAAAAAGGCGGATAATCGTCATGACAACTGGACACGCCCCCTCCAATGCGGTTGTGTTGGAAAAGGGTGACCTTGTGACCGCACCATGGCAATTATCCGCATTATTTGGAAATACGTTCATAAACTCAAAATCTTGTCCCAATGTCGCTATTATGCGGATAATAGCAGCATCAGAATAATGCGGATAACTCTTGTCCTCCTCTGATTTTACGACCAAATTATGCTGCTATTAGCCGCATAATTGTGTTTTATTGGGTTTATGAAAGGGGTATAAAATCAACTAGGCTCTCTAAATATATTTTGTATTTTTTTGTTCAAGAATCAGGCCTCATCTGCTCTGCCTTGCTGAGTGGCGTAGGGCCTCTACCCACCTTTTATACAATGGTGTTCAAAAGCAAACCCACAATGAAGGACTGATGCCAAAATACTTTCTTGGCAAGACTGGAACAGCACACTTCTCCGTTAGCATTTATTTGGGCCAACTCATTCGATTTCTTGTCAGCAAATGAAACAAGCCCTTGTCAAATCCATAATCTAAACAATTTGTTTCACAAAGAAAGTGAAGTTGGACGAGATGGAAATGGGAAAGTGCCTGGCAGGAAAGAAGTTGCAAGGAGCTCAGAAAAAAGTTTTTATTTAACTTGCACAAAAAAAATCACACTAGAAACTTGATTGCATGCAAATTTCTATATTTTTGAGCACCTGTCATAAAATACACTATCTGGGGCAGGCTTTCAAAACTTTAATCTTTCATAAAGGCATTCCCACTTTTTGGTCCTTATAGAAAACAGTCCCCTCTGGCTCGCATTGTTGTCGGCTTTTCAACTCGGGAGACCCTTCGACCCTCTTTTTTTTCTTAACGCCATATTCTAGAACCCTGGCTCTACGGTGTAGGAGAATCCTCAGGCATAAGGAATAAATCTTCCCTCTCTAAAAAGTTATCAAAACAAAACTCTGTCATAACTGACATTTCCTTATAGAAGGGTACTCGTGAGTAATTCCTTCGCTCTCCAAACACCATGGACTGTAGATGTTTAATGACTGTCGCCTATAA
This sequence comes from Lytechinus pictus, assembly GCF_037042905.1. Classification (NCBI taxonomy): domain Eukaryota; kingdom Metazoa; phylum Echinodermata; class Echinoidea; order Temnopleuroida; family Toxopneustidae; genus Lytechinus; species Lytechinus pictus. The sequence continues at coordinate 34,625,466 of NC_087245.1, forward strand.
GTAGTTTAACTGAAATGATTTAGAAAGTATAAAAGACGCATACGTGTATACGATTTTGCAAAATTATGCATGGGATTTTCAACATTTCATGTAGGTTACATTGTACATGTAGGCCTTCATACAACTTTTATTTGGGTAACTAAATTTTTTGGTCAATATTGCCATGATTGTTGTATCTTTTTTCCATACAATGTCTAAAGTACTTTAGACATTTGAAATAATTTATATTCCCTATTAATTATAAAGTTTGTATTAAGTTCAGGTCTTGAGGGTGTTTTTTTAAATACTTTTCATTTAAACTTTTTTTTACTGCTCTCAACTTGGTGTGAAAATGTTTAACATTTCCATGAACTACAGTATAGAAACATACAAGTAGAAGCATTTAAAAGCCACCTTATTCTGAAATTACTTTTGAAATTTACCAAATAAATCAAAACAACCACTCCAAGAACCAACAACTAAATTTTGTCATCATTAAAAATTATTGTACCTCCCCCATTTATGTCATATTCAGATTTCAGATTTTTGTTTTTTAATTAAAAAATAACAATTTTCAGGTACATGTATGATACAAAAAATTCGTCCAATTCACTATGATTTTTGTGTGTGTGTGGATATACCTACTTGTACATGTAGAATTATGTACACTGTAAAAGCACTGCGTAAAATTTTAAGCAGCCCATCACTCTACCAACTACTGGTTTTTTTAAGCCCATCCTAACAACTACTGTTTAAACTTTTCAAACAAGTTGTTTCATGTGTACACAATTACAAATTAAAAAAAAAAATTGTTGTGCAATTATTTTTTTTTTACTGTGTATAGGTGTTTTACACGTACATGTACATGTACCTTATTATTACACCTTTGCATACTAACATGTAAATTGGAAACAAGACTTATCAAACAAGTTGCACACTTTGTCTTTGTTGTGTCATTGTTGAGTATGTTTTAAAAGCTTTGTCAACACCCATATATAGGTACACGTGTAGTCTTATTTAAAAAACTCCTTGTTTCTACCAATCAATGCGTATAAAGTGCAAAAACAAAACCTAGAACAATAAATATTTGAAATGAGCCAAAAGCCTGGTAAAAAATAGACACTATGACCTCTCTTTCGCTCATAATTTGCAAACCTATTATTGTTTTATTATTGGTTTTGTTTCAGTTTTTCATCCAAATTTTCATTGGAAATGTGTTGTAGAGTTAAAATAGGTATTGGCTCAGTAGCAGTTTGTGTCAACAAAGCAGTGCTATTGTTTGTGGTACAGAGGTGTGATAACATGATGACCCTTCTCTATCATGTATCTTGTCAATGAGGAAATCACATAGTCTATAGTTGGTTTCAGACCGCCTTGAAGTTCTTCAGTTCCAGGTATTTTCTGGTCATGAAATTTACCCCGATCAGAAAATACCAGGTAATATTGGCAATGTGAAAGCAAATTACGCGTAATCTCCCCGAAAGAAAATACCCGCTAAATAGTTGGTACTTGGCGAAATACGAGAACTTTCGCGGGGATTTTTCCAAGGTCGCAGGTATTTTGGTAATGTGAGAGCAATTTACGGGAACTTATAGCCCAGCGTGTAGTTGGGCGCGGGCGCCTTGTGTGGCTGCTGAGCTAGTGACTTTGAATCTCGCGCCTTGCTTGCTTATCAGACCATACTGCGCATGCTCGTAACTTCAGGAACTTATCCCGAAGGTTATGTTTCTGGGCGGTGTGAATGCAGGAATAATTAATGGGTATTTTTTAGCCTAAAAAATTCTTGTAATTTAACAGGGATTCTTATGATCGAGGCGGTTTGAAACCACCTATTAACTCTATATGTATGTGCAGTGCTGTGTTTCGTAAACATTGCAGATAAGTATTCAGGTGCCGTTTGTTTGTATCATCATATTCAAGGTTTTGTCAATGTTGTCCTTTATTCAGAATTCAACCGCACTGTGTTTTATGTTGTGGGGTATTACAAGAGGGTGCATTTATACGGTGACACGACATTTGCTCCTGCGACATTTGCTCCGGTCTTAATATCTCAGAGGGCATAGGGTTAGATTTAGGATTGTCAAAGAGTTTTTGGTTCAGAATGATGTAAAGATAAGGATTATAAATGTAGTTCTGGAGGTTAGGTTTTATGTTTTGCTTAACATGCAGATTTTCCATCGGAGCAATTGTCGCCGGAGCAAATGTCATGGAACCCATTTATACATGGAGATATCTACATGTACATCTGGCGCATAAAAACATTCATGTCTTAAAGCAATATTATGTTGCATATTATAATATTCATTGTTATCATTATTTATAGGCCTGAGTCATTACAAATGAAAAATAATGTTTATTAAACACTACTTATGAATGGGCGGTTAGGGAAGAAAGGGGGGTCCCAAAAATTTGCTTAATTTTCATATTTTATCTTCACATCCAGGAAATGGTATCCCTGAAATTTAATGTTTTGATTTTAATAATACAGAACATGTAGGAAATCATCAATAAAGTGGGGTATATTCCCTTCTGTCTTCACACTAAAAGATTGATTTGAGTTGATGTTGCGCAGTCAATAGATGTACATGTACTACCATCATATGTTACATGTGGGACTTGAAAATAAATGCCATATTCTTACAAAGCAAAATACAATGTTTTCCTTAAATTTCTTATAGACTTTTGAAAATATGAAATGCCAGTGCCCAAGCCGAGAATAAGATTTTTAATCATTTATTACAAACTTATTTATATGCATCAATCAGTACAGAGTCTTTTATAGGCAAGTCAATGAACTTTTGCTTGAGTGCCCTCTGCATCACCTTGAATGACTTCAATGTGATACCATTTTTTTTCAAGTCTGAAACATTTTTTAATTCATAAATTTTCACTTCTATTTTAGATACCGTAGGAATGATATTTTAGAAAATATTCTCCATATATCTATTTCCACTGAATAAAAGCATCCTGTCAATTCATCAGACTCTTCCTTCCTATTTCCTTCCGAAAGTTCTGATGTTCTCATTTCCTACAATTTCACACTTAAAAAAAGAAAATGATGCCTCTTTTTGATCAATAAATAATTTTTAATCAGTCATGACAAGGTGTTCTGAGACTAGTATCTACAGTACATGTATGTATGACACACCTCAATTTATATTTGTTGCCTTTTTTTTTTATAGTTAGTCACTTAAGGCTAATAACATTCATGCTTTAATGTAAAGATTTACCATGGAGGTGGATTTACTATTGACTAGTGATACAGTGCATGTCTACAATGTACCTGTCATCCATCTTCGGAAGCAAAATTGTCCAATTTGACCTAAGACAAAGCTAATTCATCCCTTAAAATGCAGTTATAAGGCAAAATGTAATTTATTCAACTGACCTTTTTACTCCATAGCCTACACAGTTGCTTAAAATTTTATCATAAATGGGCATTAGTAGCTCATGGGCATTAGTAGCTTATTTGCCATTGACCACATGGATATAATTTCATTCATGCTGAGAAGCTTCTCAAGAAACTGAGAGCCATTTCCTCTTGTTTCATTACGCTTTTCTATTCTTTCGTTGGCACATATGTTTGCTGTTTGTCTTCCCCGTTCATACAAGAATTGGCTCTCAGCCTGTATTTCACATTATATTTGTATGTGCTCACTGAAAATAAGAGTAATTATGTGAGTGTGATGACTTGTGCCAATGTTTGCTTCAATAGAAATCTTTCTACCACTCTACAAGGGCGGGGAGGGGGGGGGGGGAGGAGGCTGATGATGCAGAAAATAACAATCACACGGTCTTTTTTACATTTTTTGGGGAAATGTTTATTGGAAAAAGTGGAGGAGGTAGGGGCAGGGAATGGGTACTTATCATGGGAGGGGTTTGTTGTGAGGTATAAAGTGCAATGAGTATTCCCATTTCAAAAGTCACCGTCACCTCCCCCAACAAGCAAGCAAGTTGATCTGATTGATGATGACACCTGAATGTAGAAGCACCCTGGATTTGTACCTATCTGCCCCAGTTATCCCTTGCTGTCCAAATTTTCTGCTAAATTTTCAGACGAAAGTGCAACAAATCACAAAATATGCACCGAGTTGGAAGATGTTGCGGATTTTACTTCGAGAAGCGGGGATTAGTTTGTGAAGGAATGTTGTTCGTGACTCGCGTGAGAAATGACCCAACTTGTTCCTTCACCATCAAGATTCATTCAAGATTATGATGTGTAGGTTGGCATGACAGCATGTTATCTGAAAATAAAAAGATATTCTTTTTAAAGACAAATATATTAGTTGATGAATTTTGGGTTTTCATTCCCAACTTGTTTTTCTTCCCACCTTCATAGCAATGAGAATTCAAGGAAAGCAAAAAGGATGATGGCATGATCGGGATTTGCAGTTTAATCTTATTTCTGGCATATGCAGAATATGCCAAGGTGATGAATTTGTTATCTGAGATAGAAATCATCCTGTGTAAGATATTCAATCAAGAAATCAGTTTGATGTTTAAAGATTGAATCTCGACAGGTGACTTTATCTGTGAAAGAAATCTACATGAATGAAAATATTCAATCAAGAATTTAAATTGAATTCAGAGACTTGCCAAGGACTATGATTGTTCAAAAATGAATCTTCTTTCAAGGATATTTTGTTCTCAAAAGTATTGTTCATTTTTTCTGCTTCATCCATAAGAAAGTTTGTTGGTACATACATGTACATACTTTCGATTCAGTCATGTGGGAGACAACCATGTGGTAAATATTAGGGAGCTTCATCATGGATGGTCATGTTTTTTTACCTGATTGTTATTAAAAAAATCATGAATGGTTGTAAGCAAGCAGAGCAAAGGAACTCTAATATGCTTTTCACACTGCATTTCCTTAACCCCATACTATCCTTAACCCCGGACTATCCTTAACCCCATACAATTTTTTTGGGGATTCACACTGTCTTCTGCTTAGCCGGGGTTAACGCCTTAACCCCAGACTATCACACAGCTATGATTTTACCATACAGAGCGTGATTAATGTGCAATTTCAACTTCTGTGATTGGCTATTTGCTTAGTCCCACTTTTCCCTAGCCCAGTTTTGTTTCACACTGCATCTCTTAGCACCCCAATTGTGGTGCTAGCACCACAATAAGCCGGCTAACCCTGCTTTTTTGCAGGGCCAGATAGTACCGTGCTAGCCCACTTTGCTAAAACGTAATGTGAAAACAAAGTGGGCTAAGCTATTAACCCCGGGAAACTGGTGGGGCTAAGACCCCCCTTAGCGCCACCAATTTCCAGGGGTTTAAAAATGTGCAGTGTGAAAACTGAAATGCATATTAGGTACCTAGTATTGAGGGTACACTCTTAAGGAAAAAAAGGTGCTAATTTGAACCATTTTGTCCTTTACGATTTGGAACCCTTGATAAAATGGGTTCCAGAAAATGTTCTTTTTGTGCTCAAGAACCTTAAATAGCTTTATAAAGAAACTAAAAAGGTTACAAAGTGGCTGTTTAATACCGCTTTCAGTAACTCGCTGGTCCAGGCCCGGGCTGAGGCGTAAAATTTTGAGTTTATGAATGTTGTGGGCTTTAGTCCTACCATCATCAGCACCAGACCAGCACCATTGTTTAAGTAACGGTAGCGTAAAATTTAGGGCGGCTCTGCTACAGTTACTGGTGCGGACCAAAAAATCATGAGCTACTGAAAACGCTGTAAGGTATTTTGAAACCTTTTAGGGACCCTTTAAAGGTTCCAAATACGTTTACAAGCTTAGAACCTGAACCTTTTTTTTTCAAAGAGGGTATAGGAACCTTTTTTTCAAAGAGGGTATTGTGAGGATATACAGTGTTGCTAAAAAGTTGTGAACCCCACCAAAATATGCACTCCTTCATGCAGAGTGTTGAATAAAGACTGCAATACTACAACGTCTGGTGAGACCAGAGAAACAAACTTTATTGAATATAATATTCAATCACCTGAATTCACATTCAAATATCTTAATACATGGCAGAACCTGAACACTTTTAATTATGTTCATTTTCTATTGGGGTTCACTAACTTTTGAGCACCACTGTATGCCTTGCCAAAGGACACTAGTGCGCCAAAAGGGAATCAAACCCTGGTCACTGGAATCCATTACCCCTGCTCTACCGACCAAGCTCTCATGCCTCCTTTATTAAAGGACAAGTCCACCCCAGCAAAAAGTTTATTTGAAATAAAAAGAAAAAAACAAGCGCAACACTGAAAGTTTCATCAAAATCGGATGTAAATTAAAAAAAGTTATGACTTTTTTTAGTTTCACTATGCACATCCTGGTAGATACATTTATGCAAATGAGGGGACTGATGACATCATCCACTCACTATTTCTTTTGCATTTTGTTTAATATATGAAATGTGAAATATTTTAATTTTCTCCCCATTGTTCCTGAACAATGTGGAGTTGCATTGATTTGACATTTAACGGTTCCATCATGTTGGTCTTTATTGTCAAGTCTGTAAAAAATGAAATATTGTATAATTCAAACAATAAGAAACAGAAGAAATAGTGAGTGAAGGACATCATCGACTCTCTCTTTTGCATATCACTGAGGTGTGCATATAACTGTTTTTCTGAAAAAATAAGTGAAACTTCAAAATGTCATAACTTTCATTATTTTACACCCGATTTTGATGAAATTTTCAGCATTAAACTCATTTGATTTTTTTCTATTGATTCAAATCAACATTTTTCTGGGGTGGACTTGACCTTTAGCCATGGAGCTACTAGTCTGACTGGTAGCTCCAAAACATGCTCCATATTTTTAACTCTTGCAGACAGTCATAAATTCATTCTCAAACCTGGATGACAAACCCATTTCCAAGTTGAGCACAGGCTTGGCTAACCTCGTTAAATTCATGCGCATGAGGCAACAGCGTAGGATCCAAATCTTATTATATAAGAACTTTGGTATACGGGAATGGACTGTCGGCTCTTTAGGGCTTCTAACCCACAGGCTCGGAGTTTAAAGTGAGATGCAAGAAGAATCGACCAATTATGTGTTTTGTTCCGGTTATGAATTTCTCACCGAATCAGACAAAGTGTTACTTTAGAGTGACCTTGATCAAAGCTAAATGACATGTGCCAAAGTGTTTTGCTGGAAATAATTGCTGCGTAATGAGCAAACAAGAGGAAATTGTTCTGGATGTGGTAGAACATTGTACTGAAAAATCCATTGTGCAACGGAGTCATGCATAAAGATGTATGCATTTTTGTCAAATTAATTATTGATGGCTTTGAAAGTATATCTATTTCTTCATATATATCTTTATTTCAATGTTTTGGAAGATGGAAAGAGTTTTTGTCAGCTTTATAGAGATTTTATCAAATTCTTTCCTCATTTTTAGAGGAACATTAAACAGTTCGTCCATGGATTTCTGGATTTCTCTTCAGATGTAAATTACAAAAACTTATCCTTCCAAGCGGCGTGACGTGTTTCGTGGGAAATTTGAAACCGCAGCGTACCTGTAGACAAACTACATACAGTGTGTGTGTGTGTGGAGTAGCGCGCCAAATGTGCGAAAGATCGTTTCGCTGAGAACAGTTTGTGTCCTCACCTACGCTTAAACTAATAACAAGGCAAAGCGGTCTTAATGAAAATGGAGATGTTTTTCCAAACTGGTTTGGAACATTGTTTCCAAGACCGCTTTTAGCGTTCCCGTGACACTTTAAACTAGTTTTAGGACTAAAGAGAACAGGGTTTAAAGGACGAGTCCACCCCAACAAAAAGTGGATTTGAATAAAAAGAGAATAATACAACGAGCATAACATTGAAAATGTCATCAAAATCGGATGTAAAATAAGAAAGTTATGACATTTCAAAGTTTCACTTAATTTTGCAAGACAGTTGTGCACATTCTGGTCGGTATGCAAATGAGGAGACTGATGATGTCATCCACTCACTATTTCGTTTGTACTTTATTATATGAAATTTGAAATATTCTAATTTCCTCAATGTCAAGTTAGACAACGATTAATTCCTCTTGAACATGTGGAATTAGAACTGTTTATTAAACTATATGGTTCAGTCAAGTTGCTCCTAACTGTCAAATCTGTAAAATATTGTATAATTCAAACAAAAAACAAAAGTAATAGTGAATGAGAGACATCATCGACCATCTCATTTGCATGTCACTGAGTTGTGCATATCACTGTTTTGTGAAAAATAAGCAAAAATTTAAAATATCATAACTTTCTTACTTTACATCCGCTTTTGATGAAATTTTCAGCGTTGTGCTAGTTTGATTTTTCTCTATTTATTCAAATTAACATTTTTCTGGGGTGGACTTGACCAAAAGTGCTCAGGTTGTTTTGCGGAGCTGCATGTACGTGTAGCGATTTTGAATTGTGTGCTTCATCTGCTTCTCACACCACATTGCGCATGCTCATTTTTGAATACTTACTCTGAAAGGATCTGATTAGGCGGTGCTGCACCATCCCGAGTTTGCTCAATCTCAAGATTTTAGCCTGATCGGCCCTCTTTGCGATTAATCTCGAGATTCAAGAAACACCGTCTCCACCATGGCAAGAAGAGCGATTCCTGCTCGAGCGAGGCTTCGATGCATTATGGTCTGACGCTGTTAATAAATAATCCCGAGTGCGTCTGCATCTGCGAATTAGCTGGATAATTCGTAAAATACGGTCCTATTTTGCGAACAATCCCAAGTTGACTTGGGATTGCAATCTCAAGATTAATCCTACGAACTAGCGCGTTAGTTGCGTCTCCATTACAAATAATCTCGAGATTGTTCAGATCTGGATAATTTGCCAGATCAGAAATAGCGCGCTAATTTGAAAACTCAGGCTGGTGCAGACGGCCCTATTCAGGTGGATTTGAATGCAATAAATACTATATCAGGTACTTTGAGGCCAGAACAAGTCAACTGGATCGAGCCCACAACGCGTGATGGATGTGTCTGTAATTTCATTAGTGCTGGTACTCATGGTGTACATAGACTCATATTCCACGTTTAGGCCATGTGCCAGCAAGATTTCCCCTTTTTTCAGTTCGAGCTAATTTAATTTCTCAAGTTAAATTGAATCTGATTTATGATCCAGCTATAACTATTTTTGGTGCAGGAAAAAAAAAAACTCAAGTTCACTAATCTTTTGAATTTAGTACCTGCTTGAGCTCATAACTTTATTTGGTATATATCACATAATTATAGCAAATAAGAGTTGAATATATGCAATTTGGTATTTTCTATTTAGAGCCATTCTACATTATGAAAGCTCATTTAATTATCAATTGAGATAGAAATCAATCATGATATAACATTTCTTTGATAGATTTTTAAAAAACCAAAATGCCTTGTAAAAGAGCCAAGATTATACATTGAACATACAAGACATAGGATATGAATTTTGAGCTGCATATTGTGTAGTAAATTATATTTTTCTTTCATAAATGGGTACTTCAGGCTGAAATGATGATTTTAATTTTGAAAAAAAAAAGGAAGAAGAGAAACGTTGATGGATTCAATAAAAATTGATAAAATATGAAGGTAGTTACGGCCATTTCCTTTATTGTGCTAAGACAGTTCTGTGCATGTCATCATGATATATGCATTAAGCATGCTAATGGTGTCATCTGCCCACCTTTATTTTTGTGTTTTACGATATGAACTTCATATGAAAACGAAAGTAAGCTAAATATAAAGTGATCACAATAGTATACTTATTTAAAACCTACAATGTGTTGCCCAAATTGTCTAAGTGTTTTTTTTTTTTTTTTTTTTTTCCCACAACATATGTATCATTATTTTCTTTTTTTTTGCAACGTATACAAATATTTATGTTTATATATGGTATACAATTCATGTATGTACAATTGATGGAAGTGAAATAAATAAATTTGAATTTGAATTTGAATTTGAATCACATTTTTCTGCTTAAAATGAAAAAAAGTAAAATGTAAATTAACAAATGACATTTCAACGATTTCATTCAATTAATAAGAGAAAGGAAAGAATTGATATGTCATCATTTCATTCATTTTATCGTTCATTTTATTTCATCAATCAGTGACATTTGGTGTTTATTTCCTATTTGGTTTTAAGCTTCTGCACCTGTGGCTACTGGATAATATAACTACTGTCCCGATGCATGACAGATGTGATTTAAATCATTTTGATATAATATTTTCATCCTATTTTCCAGGCCGTGACTTTGTTGCTTCATTGATATTCAAAACTAGCCATTCTGAGCAAGCAGAGGCCGCAAATAAATTTGATTTATGATATTTGGAGATGGCTCGGTATTGCCAAGCATCCATACCCCCCAATTGCCATTCAGAATTCATTAGACCATTATTTATGAATTTAGTATGAGTTCAAGCAAAATAGATATGGAATGTGCACACGTCTTTGCAAAATCAGACAATGAACCACCGCATGCTAGTACAGTATGGATATCTGGATAAGTTCCTCCTTGAATGACGGGGAAAGTCCTTATTTTGTTCCAAAAATAAGGTAAAGCTTGAGAAAACATCAACATTTTCCAATATATATTCACTTGGATCAATAAGTCTGGGTGATATATTGCTTTTCTCATTGAATGTTCATCAGTCTCTAACTTACAAATAAAATATCTATTATAGGCCTACTAGTTGTCAAATGCATTTGTTAAAATTTACAACATGTGTACTATATTTTGAAAGTAGAAAATAACTGTCATAAACAAGTTAAATATTCATGGGCGGCTGGGCCTGTAGCAATGTTTTGTTTTTCTTCATACACATTCTTTTTTTTTATATAGCTTGTTTCGCAACGAGTTTACTCCTGCAGTCCTGCTCCAGTATAAATGTATTCAAATAAAAATGACAAAACTCTATCTTCTGCAGGCATTGCCATTTTTGTCAAAAAAAAGGAGAAATGGGGCTTTGTTGAAGTATTATTTTTTTTTTTACTGGTGATCGAAAGTGGAAATGGTAGTGTGCGGGGATGATGGGTATGTTTATACATGACATGGTATCCGTGACATGTCATCCACCTGACTAAATCCTATATCCTTTCCTTTTTCTTGTGGATCTGACTGGAGTCAACTTGGAATGTCAATGCCTGCAATATATCATCCACAATAAACCTTGGCAGTGTTTTGAAGCTCGCAACAGGCAGGATGTTTTCTTCTACATGATATGTTGATATATGTGAAAGTCAAGAAGACGGGCGGATCAGACAGAGGGTTGGGTGAAAAGTATTTGAGAATTCCAGAAGAATTCTTGCAATGAATTTACACAGGAGTGATGCCTGGCCTCTGTATGTAACTATAAGACAGAGAATGGATGGAATTCTTGGTAAATTGGAAATCGCCATGTGACGGTTCGCATGAATTTTTTAAGGGAAAAATCAGGGATCGTAACCATTCTTTGATCAACCGTTGAAACATTAGTAGTCCAAAATAACAATATCAATATATGTTCCTAGCTTTCATAAATTTTTATGACAGACCATGATGATGAATATGTCAATGCTGCATCAATCTGTGGTAGTCAAAATATCAATTTTGAGACTTTTACAGAAAATCAAATTGAAAGCCCTACACTATAGCCGTATGGAAAAAATTATGTTTTGTGATTTTGTTTCCGAGGTATGGAATGATTTCAATGCAAGGACTCAAATATTGTGCAAATTTGTGCAAATATTGTACATAAAAAAAGCTTTGAACAAGTGCGGCTGAATGTATTCATATAAAGCTGTGCTATACAAATATGTTTATTATTGTTATTAGTAAAATTGCTTGAAAATATGTATTGTAGTAAAGCCATGCAACAACTGTGTAGGGTATAATAATTGATATACAAATTTGTGGTCAACCTGCCCTGCATTGAGTTTAAGATTCAGTGATATGACGGTTCATAATGCACAAATTGAAAGTGCGGTCAGTTGTACATGTATATAGATATTCCAATTTAGCTTTTTGATAAGCTGCTGGCAGGATTATTCCTACTATAGAAGCAAAACAATTGCAGAATTTTTAAAAAGAAACAGTGGAACTGGAATAAAAATGTATTGTGTACTTTCATGTTGTGATATGACCCCCAAATTAGATGGAAAAAAAGTATTATTATTAGGACTTCATCTCTAAACCATGCTATACCGCTTTTATTTTCACTCCAGGTATGATTATCAAGTCCTACTGCATAACTCCACCTTCTGCCTGGTCCCACGAGGGCGCCGTCTTGGGTCGTTCCGTTTCTTGGAATCCCTGCAAGCTGCCTGTGTTCCTATGCTACTTAGCAACGGTTGGGAGCTACCATTCTCAGAGGTTATAGACTGGAGTAAAGCTGTTGTCTTTGGTGATGAGAGACTTCTACTTCAGGTAATAACGACATTTGTTGTTGTGTGATTCCACAACATTTTCTCCAGCGACAGTTGCTCCGCTCAGCGCTGTACATTCCACCCACAAATCAAATGACTATCTCTAACCCTAGATTTAATATTATACTCTACCCTAAACCTAACATAAAACCCTATGGCCCATATTCTGAACTCCAGTTTAAATTAAACCCTGGTTTAAAGTTGTGGTTTAACTATGGAGAGCCACTTTGGGCACAAATCCCTAACAGCACAGATCCAATTTATTAACTCATTTGACACTCAAATTGTCTGTGAATGATAAATGAAGTATTTTTAAGTACTTTTCTTCATTATGAAAGCAACAACAAACAAAATGGTAAACATAAGAGATGTAGAATGCAAGCAGAATTGTTTAATTTTTGGCTCCTCATAATTTTAGCACAGAGTTAGACCGTGGTCTAAGTTTAACCTGATTTCAGAATACGGGCCAACATCTTAAGATGAAATAAAGCCCGTAGCAATAGACCAGTTCGTAGTTACTTCTGGGACAATTTTGGTCAAATGACCTTTCATTTCTTTCATTAAGATAGGTAGATTTCAAAGCAAGATATTACGTATGCATGCCTTACATAGCGGGATGAAGAAATTGAATAGAACAGGTGACTAGAATAGCACATCAATGAACACTATGAAGTTATTTGTTGCATTTCTACTTTGAATGCATATTAGAGGATGTTGTACAATGTACTTGGCAAACTGTGAAATATACCAGTCATTTGTGGACGCATTTTTGTGTGGATGTGAATGAAAAACACAATTCAAAAGAATATATGAATAATCAAGACATCGAATTTGGTGCTTATCTCATTAAATTTTAAACCACCATGTCACTTTAGTACAAATGACCTTCCTCTGATCATGCGCAGAGTGGAACTACAAACTGGCTTATTGTTGTAAGAGCAAGTGTTGTGTCACCTGTTGATTTGTTCCCCATCTACATGTATCTATACCTATTTCAGACAATGAAATATGGATTTTCATTTTTTTTTTCATATACGGCAGTTACAAATTAGCGTACATAGTGTTATTTATTTCTGTACAACTAATATGCAGCAGTCCTGGCACTACATGTCAAATTCAAAGCCAGCAAGAATTTCTGTTGTCCAAGAAAGACCAGAAAAATGGTCCTTACTGTATGATCAGGTGGTGTATATGGAAAGGTACCCTTACAGGTTTTGATCAAGAAACTTATAAAGGGAAAACTAACCTATGGTTTTCCTTACAGGTGGTCGCTTCGTAGTAGGGTCCATACTGCGTGCAATTCTGTTTTGAAAAATATGGCATTTATACTCATCTTGCTTGAATTGTTTACAAAATTATATTTTGTCCAGGTTCCGTCCATTGTAAGGTCCATCACTGCCGAGCAGATCCTGTTGCTGAGGCAACAGACTCAGTTCCTTTGGACCCGCTATTTCTCATCAACGGAGAAGATAGTCCATACTACATTAGAGGTGAGTCCGTCTTCTCTGATGACACAGTCACACAGACATCACACAGACAACACCTGACTCTAAACGGACCAATGTAATGTCATTGGAAATAATGCAATAGCTGTGGTTGGTTTGTCAGATGGTTTCGTTGGTGTGACTTTAGTGTTAGGCCAACATCTTCCTTACTTTAACTTATAGACCAACACTCCTTTTTATATAGGCTGGTCCAATCCTGATCGCTTGAAATCACTTGGAACAAATTGGCTGGACGGGATGGTACATGACTGGGCTATTCAGGGCTGGGTCAGCCTAACTTGAAGGACTTGGGATTCCTGACTTTTGGTGTAAAATGAAGTGTGCAGTCCAGATATTGGTTGTGACAGACCAACATTTGGTGGCAATGTGAAATACTGCAGTGGGCGGAAATTTAGTAGTGGGGAAAAGTACGTCTAGGATGTATAGGCCTTCACGTAGGGCCAACAACCTAAAACGATATGTTTGATGTTATAGTCACAGTTTTCAGATCACAATATAGGCATAGGCATACATAATAATAATATTCCGCATTTATATAGCGCTTAATACATCGGAACGACGTCTCTAAGCACTTTACAGATATATTATTACCCCGGTCATCGGATCCTTGCATTCCCCGCATACAATGTATGCACCTTCTCCACTCCCTGGGGAGCATTCTAACAAGAGTTCCAAGACTCAATTGCTAGGCATACTACATAGGCTTTCGCATCCTACCGGGTACCCATTTAACACCTGTGTGGAGAGTGGCAAATTGTGGATTGACGCCTTGCCAAAGGACGCTAGGCCATGGTGGGATTCGAACACACGACCCTCTGATTACAAGGCGAGAGTCAGAACCACTACACCACGGCGCTTCCATAAGAGCTTGCATGCCACCATGCAGACTCATTTCATCCCAAATAAAGCAACAATACAGGTGGATAAAGATAAAGAAAGAAATTTGACATGTCAAGTTCTGAAACTTATCAAAAGGATATCCTGAGATCTGAATTTATCACTATTTACATGTTGTTACAGGAGTACATTTCCTTTCCAGTCCCCATAGCCCCAATCAAAACAGTGCGTATTTGTTTATGAATGCCGTACATAGGACATACTCCTACAACAAAAGTGATCTTAAGCCAACAATGCGCTGCATGGGCTCTAGACAAACTTTGACCTTGTGGGAGGAGTTGCATAGTTGGGTGTAAGTGATCTTGGTTGACCTTTGACCTAGCTCCCATTCTTTGTCTGGGGGAGGGGTGTGGGATCAGAGTTTAGGGTGTATTTTACAGGGGGGGGGGGGGAATCAATCCCGGAATCAAGCTAGTATCCCATGTCTATACCTGACCATGGACCTACCACAACCATGCCGGTGCTGGTGATAGGTTTGTACGTTGACGGGTAGGGGTGAAATTTAGAGTTTGAAATTGGAGACAGTGATATACCAGTACATTAATCTGGCCTTGACCTCTATTGTTGAATGAAATTGGAAATGAAAAAGGGTGGGGTTTTTTTTTTTGGGGGGGGGAGTCAAGGGCGGGGCTATTTTGCGATGGGTAATGCTACTCAACCCATTAATTACAATGACAATTTTTTAAACTATTAAATGGACCTAAGCCAAGAAAAGGGCCCCCTATTTTTAAATGGTAAGTAGGCCTCTTTGAGTGTACCATGACTTTGGTCAATCTACAGAGGCATGAGCATTCATCTTTATCTTATCTTTGTCTGTTTATTTCTCAGATCCCTATTTAAAAAAAATGAATTTCCTCATAGAAGCAGACATGAAGTAATGTGTCTGATGATATCATGAATGCCTCAGTAAAAATCATTCTTAATTAAAAAAAAAAAAATATCATGGAATCTATGATATATCACATGACCAATGGGGGAGCAGCTCGGATATGAGGTCACGAAACCAAAACTTGAACGGTCTGTACATGTAACTCTGTTATTAATAGAGTTATAGGCCTAAATTTTTGATGGATTTTCGCTGAATCTTCACCAATTTATTTTCGTTTGTTTTTGTATGAACTGCAATCACCTATTAAAATCAAGGATGAACTTGCCCTTTCGCCACGGTGGAGTGCGAACTGGGGACCAAAATGGAGTATCATGGCCATCAGAAAATTATCAGTAAAATTTTTAGAGCGGTGTATACCGTAACAGAAGTCTAGACCTCTCACCTGTTCTTGACCTTTGATTTATTTTAAGTACCTTTGTTTGTATGGTGGTGTGGAATCAGAGGATGAAAAAATCATGAAGAAAATAACTTTAATAAAATGCTGGATTTTTAATGCCAATACTATTGTCCCAAAGCTACTTCAATAGGTTTCTTTTCAACAATACGTTTGACTAGGCTTTTATAATAGACCCCTGGATTGTAGGATGCAGTGGTCAAGCTATTGGTCAGTCGTTGATCAGTTACGCTTGAATTGTAAGCAAGGATGACCACTCCCTGGGAACGAATGGCCTGGTGATGCTCAGCCTTAGGTGCGTTTAATCAAATTTCATAGGCTGTATACACAAACAAAATAATCACAAATCAAAATGCAAAACAGAAAGAAAATTAGATTTTTATTTTCGTACAGCCTTTCATCGTACTTTTCCCCTATTTTTATGACCACATATTATAGATTTGTCATTTTGACCTAGGATTCTAGGAATTTACAGAGTGTGTGCAACACATCCTCAAAATGGAACAAGTCCCATTTTAAAATCATGATCGAGATCTTTGTTGTGTTACCCAAACCTTTTGTCCCTGGTTGGTTTAGCCAAATTGCCTTTCAAAATGCATTGTTTTCAGTGTTTTATGTTGCTTTTAAATGAAATATATACATTGTACAGGATCGTGGACTACTTTTGCAACCAACAAAAAATTGATTTTTGGTTAATGCTGTGCAAATTAATTGTCGTTGAAAAAAAGGTGATTCTTGGATGATAAAATGTCGATTAAATGAAGTCTTCTACTTTCTTATGTTTCAGAGAATCCATCCATTTGAAAGGCAAAAATTAATATTTTATTATTATTTGGGGCTACTTTAAGCAATCACTCCAGAAAGCTTCAACATTGGATAAGCTTAAAGGAGAATGAAATCTTTGGAACAAGATAGCTTGTGTGAAAACAGGAAAATCAAAGAAACAAATCAATGAAAGTTTGAGAAAAATCGGACAAATAATGAGAATTTGAATATTGCTATCACTAATGCTATGGAGATCCTCAAATTGGCAATGCAACAAAGATGTGTGATGTCACTTGTGAACAACTCTCCTCATTACTTTAGTATATATTTCACTTAAACTGCCTCTTTTATCACACCTATCAGTAGATCCTGTGTTCTTTCTATAAGAGGGCATGTAATACAGATTTTAAAGAATACAACATGGATAAAGAGTTTGTATCACCAGAAGAAAAAGCAAAAAGAGACATTTTGGGGGTATTTCATAGTCCATCAAAGGGAAAGATGTTCACATGTGACATCACACATCATTGTCCCATTGCCAATAGGAGGATCTCCATAGCATTCGTGATTGCAATATTCAAATGCTCATAACTTTCTCATTATTTGCCCGATTTTTCTCAAACTTTCTTTGCTCTAATCTTTGATTTTTCTGTTTCGACACAAGCCTATTTGTTCCAAAGGTTTCATTCCCCTTTAACTTAATTTGCAGTGAATGAGGATTTTCCAGGGCTCTTGTTTTCATTGTGCTGGGTTATTTTCATCATTCCGGGGGTGATATCGCCCAAAGCCCCCCCCCCCCACATATATTTCCCCCCTGCATCTATTCCATGTGGATAAAGTATTGGCTTTTGCCAATGATGTCATCTCATGTGCCAAAAGGGAATGTCTCTATGGTTTACCTTAAGGGCGTGTGGCCTGTGAGGATTCCCGAACTGAGGCAGACATAATGGCGAGTGTGAACTAGTTTATCATTCATAGGACTTTCAAGTTTACTGTCGTTTCGGCTTTGTACACCAAGTTGAGCCATGTGGAAGACTCAAGTTACTCTGTACAACACAGATCTATATACTGCTTGTACTTTAATCTTCTAGTTATTATTTTTTGTGTGTGTTATTAAGGGAACTTGCTGTCTAGTAGTAGCTAGAAATGGTTGTAGCTTACTTACATGTAAATATTCAAATTTGAGTCATTTCAGACAGAGAATGGTACCAACAAATTGGCAGAAAAATGGCTAGACTTGCATTTAAGAGGGATTTCCATTCGAAAATTTTAAGCTTTACATTGAACTTTTCCAAGAAATGTAAAAAAAGAAGCCTTCTGTCCAATACAATTCACTCTAAATATATGCTTCATCATAGAAGCAAGTTAATACTATCAGGGTTGAGCGATTAGGTGTACATAAGCCTAGGTATGGTGTGGTAAACTCCTTGATCAAATGAAGCCAATTGAGATTCATGAATAGCAAATGGTGCATGATATACTTCAGCGCGTATTCTCATGAATAGTAGAATATGGCACCAAACTCCTTTTGATAGAAAACTATGGGCATGCAGACATTGATACAAAGGGGTGCCGCTTATCTAGCAAAATTTTAAATTCAGGCCCTACTGATTTACATGTAATTTCAGGTCGATGAAAAGACCCTTTTTTTTAATAAACAAAAGGGCTTATTTTAGGTGATTTCAGGATCTCTGCTCTGATTAATTCTTACGTGAACTTGCATTGCTTGGCAGGATGTAAATTAGTGAAAATATTAATACAAGAAAGATTGTAATTTGTAATGAGTCATATCATGTTACTTGGAGGACAGATTAATATCAGAAATAATATATTAAAACCATATGTTTCTACCTTTGTTATGTTTTTTTTTTCATAAACATCTGGGTAGTATTTCATGAAAGAAATGTTGGATGATTTATCTGACAAGTCCCGTTTTATCCAAAAGTTACCATAGTAACAGTGCCTCTCAGCCAATCATAATCAAGGAGAGATGTCAGATCTGACAACTTGTTGGACAAAAATTTTGATGAAACGCTGCCCAGTTCTCCCACTCCATACTTTAGGTGATGGTGTAAGGAGGACTTTTTTATCCATGATACACTTTCCAATAACATTGCAATATTATTTTTCTTCCATTCTCACTGTATGTTTATTCCCCAAAATGCAATTAAAAACAATTTTTGACTATATATTCAAACTTTTTGGGATCACATTTGAATATGAGTTGTCATTTTCTTATGATTCTATCTTCAAGGGCATATTTTAGGAAACCCAGAGAACTATTAATAGGTACAGGTGCATTGAGTTCAAGTATTTGATACCTCATGTTTTTTTTCTGGTTCCATGACATTTGCTCCGGCGACAATTGCTCCGCTCTAAATTCCACACACTAATGGAAATGGCCAACCGCAACCCTGGGTATGACTCTATACCCTACCTTAAACCTAACCCTTGACCTAACATAAAACCATACTGCAACCCTAACCCTATATTTTAGACAAAATTAAGCCCGGAGCAATTATCGCAGCCTCGAGGAGCAATTGTGTTTCTTTCACTTGTACGGTACACTGTATGCTTTCCCATTTGTATTTTTAAGAAAAGAGGAAAAAACACATTTTGGGGGATGTGAAGAAAGCGAAGAGGGCAATGACTCATCGAGCTAGGCGAGATTGGCTGCCTAATTTGTGTCGAGGAAAAGACTGTTTTAAAAGTGGAGAAGAAAACTCATTTTGAATAGTGAACAGTGACTAGTCATTCTAATGGATAAAACATGATGAAAGATCTCATAACCTACCTCTACCTTTAACCAATATTGAAATTTTGTCACTCTCGCTTCGGCCTAGCAGTGGAGATAGACACCGTTCTCACTTCTGTCCTAAAACTAGTTTAGTGGAAACTGGTGATATGTAATGAGAACGGTCGAAACGGTCTTGGAAGCGATCTTCCAAACCGGTTCAGAAAACCACCTCGCGATGTAGTTTTGAAGATCGTTTTGCCTGGTTTTAGCGTAAATGAGGACACAACCATTCTTTGCATATTTCGTGTGCGCTACTCCACGCACTGTATGTGAATGCCTAGGCTGTGGTTTCAAATTTTGCACGAAACGTGTCACCCCCACCGAGTGTTCCCCTAACATACAAGGCCACTTCACGTGAAGTGGTTTTGAAACCACTTTCAGCTGATCAAGTGGGAACGCTAGCAAAGGGATCTTCCAAACTGGTTTCCTGAACCGATTACCAGAAAACTAGTTTTAGAAAGAGAAAGGTGTTTTACTCACACTTTTGGAAATAGGCACATTTAACTAGGAACATAGGCCTATTGCTAATGTGTGAACCTAATGAAATTATATAATATTTTGGTCTTTTTTTGTGTGTGTTCATCCATATTTCACGTCTACCCCAAAAAAAAAAGTTGATGAACTGAGAAAAATCAAACGATCATAATGCTGAATTGTCATCAAAATTGGATGATGAATAAGAAATGGCATTATAAAATTTTCACAACACAGTTATATCTATATGCACAACACAGGTGATTTGGAAATAGGAGACTAAGGTGGATCATAAACTCAATCAATTTTTGTTTTATATGATATATATATAATCTTAAATTTTGCAGATATGATAAGATATTCATTGAATCAGAAATGGCAACAATAGCAGTTCTAAATGTTCAGTAAAACAAATCAAACTCTGTTTCACACCATAAACTAAAGAAAAAACAATTTCATCTCCCCGTCAAATGCATACTGATCATAATGTGTAGGATGTAAACCCTCTGAAATTGCTTTGTAAAAATAAGCAAAGTTACGTTAAAATGACATATTTTCATCATTTCACTTCCAAGTAAAATTTGAGCACTAAAATATAGGCCTATATGATGCCTTTACTCTATGTGTTCTGATATCTAACAGTTCTACGTTTTCTGATTTTCCTCTACTTGTTCAAATTGGCCTTTAAAATATATCATTCACATTATAACTATTGGGACAGAGTACAATATTGTCTTATACCCCTTTCATAAACCCAATTATGCGGCTAATAGCAGCATAATTTGGTCGTAAAATCGGAGGAGGACCAGAGTTATCCGCATTATTTTGATGCTGCAATTATCCGCATAATAGCGGCATCGGGACCAGATTTTGACTTTATGAACGCATTTCAAAAGTAATGCGGATAATTGCCATGGTGCGGTCACAAGGTCACCCTTTTCCAACACAACCGCATCGGAGGGGGCGTGTGCAGTTGTCATGACGATTATCCGCCTTTTTCAGGACGGGCGCTCGTAAAAATAGTGCGGATTATTTTCGGAGTTTGTGAACGCAATTTTTATTGAATTTTCCGCATTACTCTTAGGCGGCTAATTGGAGGATGGGTTTATGAAAGGGGTATTAATGATCTTATATCTTGGGCTAGTCTGAATGTGCTGTACAAAGCTCCTTACGAGAGGATAACTGGCTTTCATGTAAGCCGATAAAGCCGCAGATCATTGATATGGTAATCCTCAAACTTTGGCCTAAAAAAAAGATAAACTGTATATTCCGAAGCTATAGTAATTAATCTGCTTGATCAAGGAAGAAGTAGTAGTGTGACTGCATATTTATTACCTTATGAGTTATGTGCAAAGAGAGATTGTATTTATATGATGTACCAGTTAATTTGGAATCACGTTCAGATACACATCTAGGCCTACATAATAATGACATTAATGTTGCATTGAAAATACGTTGCACATTATCTCCATATGTCTTCAAATTCAATTGATTTTTTTGGGTTTTTACATTAGGTTTGTCCTTGTGCCTTTGACATTTTAAAGAATTAGTTAATTAATCAATTTAATTTAGCTACCTAATACCTATTCATTTGTATATTTGTTTGTTAATTTATTTATTTATTCATTCATCCATCCATCTACCCACCCACCCACCTACCCATCCATCCATCCATAATTTTATTATTTTATATACATCGGCCCTATTTTTTAAGGGGGTCAACTTCAGGATGTAACACTTCCAAAGGTCATGATGTAGTTGCTCTGAAGCTGCAATCTTAACTTGATTTTTGTCTCACCTGCATAGCAGAGTGAGACTATAGGCGCCGCTTTTCCGACGGCGCGGCGTCAACACCAAATCTTAACCAAAGGTTAAGTTTTTGAAATGACAGAATAACTTAGAAAGTATATGGACCTAGTTCATGAAACTTGGCCATAAGGTTAATCAAGTATTACCAAACATCCTGCCTGAGTTTCATGTCACATGACCAAGGTCAAAGGTCATTTAGGGTCAATGAACTTTGGCCAAATGGGGTATCTGTTGAATTACCATCATAACTTTGAAAGTTTATGGATCTGATTCATGAAACTTGGACATAATAGTAATCAAGTATCACTGAACATCCTGTGCAAGTTTCAGGTCACATGATTAAGGTCAAAGGTTATTTAGGGTCAATGAACTTTGGCCAAATTGGGGGTATTTGTTGAATTACCGTCATAACTTTGAAAGTATATTGGTCTAGTTCATAAAACTTGGACATAAGAGTAATCAAGTATCACTGAACATCTTGTGCGAGTTATAGTAGTTTTCAAAGTCAGCACTGCTGCTATATTGAATCGCGTGATGCAGGTGAGACTGCCAGAGGCATTCCACTTGTTTATTCAAGTCTCATATTCAAAACCAAGAAGAAAAGAACAAAAAGATGAACATAGATGAAATTAATTGGAAACAGCTGTTTCCATCACTAGGTCATCTTTAGTTTTATTTGTCTGGTCAATGCACCCGTGTCTGTGTGCGTGTGTGTGTGTTCACTTTAGGTCAGTGGGAAGGAAAGGAACCATATTCCTAATTCAATTTTTATTTTAATTTCAGTTTTGCTCATTTCAATCTTGAGTCTTGAATTGAGGCGGTGATCGATTGCTTTCACAGATTAAACTGTGTAAATAATGATCTTATAATTAACCGAAGGGAATGGATGCCATCCTCGTTAAAAGAATCAGGCCTTTGGTATCTAGAGGTCAACAAAAGTATTGAAAGTATTGATGGAAAAGCAATTATTTCAACTTTTCTACAATAGGTACATTCTCATTTCCACAACATCAATTTGACTTGGAATGACTTCAATTGGGAGTCAAATCTACCGAGTCAAAGCGACTCATTTTCCGAAGTAATTGACTCTGAAAAGTGTAGCATCAACTGAGAATCACTCAATTTTGATTATAATTAACTCTGAAAATTAGTCAGATTGACTCAGGATAGAGTTGACTCCAAAATGACACTAAAGATTAGTCAAATTTGACACTACAGAAATAATCCTACACACAGAAATAAGAAATATGATAGCACACAGTGTAGTAAGAATTTTAACGAAATGTGCATAATTTTTTATTGAAAAAGTACGGAATGGTTGTAATGAAGGGATTCGTTATTGGAAGGCTTCTTAGTACATTCTCATTGAAGCAGTGGTTTAGTCATGTAAGGAACATGTGATACAAGATGTATACTGGGTCATGTGTGTGTGTAGCCATGTTTTCTATACTTCTATTCCTGTTAAGTTTGTGGTAGACTGGCGTAACCTCAAAGACATCTCCTTATAGGACCGAATCCCACCACTGTGACCTTTGAGCAGAATGTTGCCCAGTTACCAAAGTAACTGTACTCATTTAATGAGTGATCCTTTCCCCACCTCCGTCTTTATCAAGCTCATAGAGGAAGCCTGTAAATAGTGATTAATACTCAAAGTATCGAAAGTGCTAAAAAGGGGCACATTCGCGCGCGGAGGTATAATCCAGTATGTCAAAGAGAGATTAAAATGATTGGTTATTTAAAACCTTGTCTTTGCTCTTATTGCTACTACTGCTGTAGTGCTGTTCTTGGGGTTTGCTTTAGAGCGTTTTCTTTTTTCGAGTTTTGTATGTCTCTATGCATCGCTGATGTTCTATTCTGGTGTGCTAAATCGGATTCTTGCGATCCTTCTGACTTTCATCAGCTACAGTTGAAACTTGATTTTGTAGTTTAAAATGCCTGTCTTTAAAAAGCATCAACATCAGGGGAAAAAAATCACAGGGCTCGGTGGCCGATTTTGCACCCGATAACTAAAATGAGCACTGGAAAATAAAGAAAAGAGCCCTTGAAAAAGAATTAAAAAAATAGCCTCTAAAAAATCCCCATTCGCTGCAACGTTAAAGCTCATCCATTGTTACCAATTACAGCAGGAGGTTGTGAATTAAAGGACAAGTCCACCCCAACAAAAAGTTGATTTGAATCAAAAGAGAAAAATCCAACAACTATAACACTGAAAATTTCATCTAATTCGCATGTAAAATAAGAAAGTTATGACATTTTAAAGTTTCCCTTAATTTCACAAAACAGTTATATTCACATCCTGGTCGGTATGCTAATTAGGGGACTGTTGGCATCACTCACTATTTCTTTTGTATTTTATTATATGAAATATGACCTATTCAAATTTTCTACCTGTAGTCCTATGAAACAAAGCTTTATTCCTCCTGAACATGTGGAGTTACCATTGTTTTAACATTTTATGGTTCAGTCAAGTTGGTCCTTATTGTCAAATCTGTAAAAATTGAAATATTGTATAATTCAAACAATAAAAACAAAAGAAATAGTGAGTGAGTGACATCATCGACTCTCTCTTTTGCATGTCACTGAGTTGTGCATGTAACTGTTTTGTGAAAAATAAGCAAAACCTTTAAATTGTCGTAACTCTCTTATTTTGCATCTGATTTTGATGAAATTTTCAGCGTTAAGCTTGTTTGATTTTTCTCTATTGATTAAAACTAACATTTTTCTGGGGTGGACTTGACCTTTAAGTAGCCCCCAAAAATGAAAAAAAAAATAATAATCACCTAAAATTCTGAATGCAGTCAATAATTTGTCAAGGATTTATTTTATTGGTATTAAAGATGGAGAGTATACATCAATTCACTTCTTGCATTGAAACAGGAACATTTGGGTATCTACAGTTACTTAGCATGTCTGTAGTCATGTACAAAGTCAAATGCAACTTAGAAACAGTTATTAAAAATCCCCTCCTGTTAGTACATTGTAAATGTAATCCTCGTTTGTTCCCACAGAAACTAGTATTCAATTTGTTTTTAAGGATATGACAATAATTAGATCACTTTATGAAATATCTGAAGATGGTGGTTTTGTTTCCCATTTCAAGTGGCAGTCTGATATCATGCAGCTATTTATAGTAAAATTCACTTATTGTCTTTTGAGAGACTGCACTTAAGCCTCTTGGGGTGTTTCCTGAAGATGAGCATATTATATACTTTCTATTTATCGTTCAATTTTTAAAGGGATGGTTCGGGCTGAAAATATTTATATCTAAATAAATAGAGTAAAATTCACAGCAAAATGCAGAACATTTCTTCAAAATGGGATAACAAATAATGAAGTAATTGAATTTTAAAGTTTATCAATATTTTTTTTAAACGGTTATATGCACATCGTCATGAATATTCATTAGGTTAGCTGATGATGTCACATCTCCACTTTTCTTTTTCTTAGGTTATTACATGAAATAATAAATGTTTCATTTTTTCATAAATGTGTATAAAATGATGTGTCTCCATTATGATGAAATAAGTTGCTGCAATAAATAACTAATGCACTTAATCAGTTGTCAGTCCAATTGTTTTAGTTCTTGGTAGAAATATTTTGAATAAACCTAATTTTATACAATGAAATACAAAAGGACAAGTGGAGATATGACATCATCAGCCCACCTAATACTGTTTAACCGGAATAATGCAAATCTTTAAAATTCAATAACTTTGTTATCCGATTTTGATCAAATTTTCAGCATTTTGCTTTGTGAATTTTACTCTATTTATTGAGATATAAATATCTTCAGCCTGGACCATCCTTTAATTTTAAGTTTTTTAAAAAAACATTTCAGGGGTACTTTTGCACAGCAGGCACAACTGGGGATAAATGCTGTTGTATATTATCAGTAAAAGGGTGCATTTTGGAATTCAATTTTAATGCAGATGAATTAAATCTACTTTTACTTTTCTTTCACCAATTATACATATAGATTATCAAGGAGAGAGTACAGAAACACCTTGCTAGGCAGGACTACATCTGGAACACCAACCCTGGAGCGTTGTCCGTCTTCAGCGAGTATTCGTCCAGTTTACAAGCATTCCCATTCTACACCCTGGCTCTTGGAGCAACCCCATCCAACAAGTTTTCTGCTCTAGTCTTGGTACAGACCCCACCTATCTCGATATCGGCTCCGCTCATGAAGCTACTCGTCAATGTAGGCATGTCCGCATATGCCCATCAGGTACGCATGCCCCCAACTTCTCTTTTATAGTGATAGTAATAATAATTATACTTTGTTCTTGCATAGCATATTCAACATGTACAGGCACTTCCAAAGGACTTGGATATTATTGTTCTGGCTTTGGCCCGGCAAGCCTTGTACAGGAGCACAAGCGTTTCAATTTGTGCCAGGTACCCATGTACCTTTCCTGGGTTGAGTGCGGCACAATGGGGAAAATTATTGCTGTGGCTGGAATTTGTTGTATTGACATTCTGTCATTCATTAATTGTTATTTGTGCTGATATGCAATTAATTATGCAATTCTGACCTTTCGGGGTTTGAATAGAAAACTTTAGGAAATCCCAAACCATTCTGGAATATTGGTATGACTTGCATTCATTTAAGTTAGTTATTAGTTGATAACCAGAGAGTAAGGTTATATGAGTATATGCCCAGGTCATTGAAAATTCTCTCTCTTTTTTATTTAGATTGTGGTGTTATGGCAGGTAGATAGACCCCTCCCACCGAAGTCAAGATGGCCAAAGCTACAAGTCCCTCTTACAGTCATTGAGACAGATCTCAAGGTAAGATTAAGATAGAGCGAAGAAGGCTCAGAACTTGATGATGATGTTGATAGTGGTGGTGGTAATGATGATGATGGGTGGGGTGGTGGTAATGATGATGATGATGGTGATGACGATGATGATTAAGATGAGGATGATGATGGTTGAGGTGGTGGTAATGATGATGATGGGGGTGGTGGTAATGATGATGATGATTATGACGATGATGTTAATGATGATGATGATGATGATGATGGTTGGGGTGGTGGCAATGATGATGATGGGGGTGGTGGTAATGATAATGATAATGATGATGATGATGATGGTGATCGAAATGATGATGATGATAATTATTATGTTGTTGGTGATATTGATTATGGTGATGCTGCTGCTGATTTTGTGTTGTGCTTGGAATGGCAGAATTGGTTGAAGTAAATGATTAAAGATAGATAAGATTCTTAATTGTGCAATGTTAATCACTAGTCGGGTCAGGGATAACTTTGTGCCATTTGATAATGGATACAGTGTCACCTTTTATAGCATGCATAAAATAACAGTATCAAAACAGAAAAGTTGATTTGAGGGTATTTATCTAATTTCCTTTAACATTTCCTTCATTTCCTTTGTTATTCCCTTACAGTCTCTGAGCAGTCGATTCTCTCCTAACTCTGTGATTGAGATGGATTCTATTCTAAGCTTGGATGAAGATGCTCAGTTAACTACAGATGAGGTTAGTTATTCATGCAAAGATGAAGGCAGTAGTGTCACTGGGAGGTTTCAAATTCATGACCTGTGCATTTCAAGTCAAGTTTATACCATTGGTTTATGCATGAATCAACCAAATCAACCTAAGTGTGAGGTCATTTCATAAAACCTGTTATAATAACAAATTTGCAAAAACAGTTTGACCCGAAAAAGACTGGGCTTTGATGCCTAAGGAGACTGGGGGATGTGGCTGATTCTGCTCCCCCCGAGTCTTATTAGGGTTAAAGCTACTGAAATTAATTGATTTGGTTGGCTGATAGTAGACTTGTTATAGAAATTGTGCATTTCTTTAGGTCTTTATGAAACGGGACCATGGTATATTGATGCCAGCCTTCTTTTGATGCAGTGACGGTCACTGACCTATGATACTTTTACATCTTGATTAGAATATTTGGATGATTGTATAGTGACCGGCGAAGTATGTATGAACTCTATCAAATACTGTCTTCAGATGGTGGAGTGAAAATTAATTGATTTGAACAGTAGACCTATATGAGCAATGATCAGTTACTAAATTTGACCACAAAAGTAAATAATCAAACACATTTATAACAAATCTATGCAAACCATTTTAAAGTTTTGAAATCAGTTAATGAAAAATATATAAGACCCAGCATGTTGGTTTAATAACATGCTTATTTTGATAATTTATCGGCAATTATACAATTTCTTTCAGAATCTTTTGTCACATATGTCTTATTCATACGTACTGTACATGCACTTGGGTGGTCATTTTTATAGGATTCTGAACTAACTCACTTTAGAATTGTTACCACAACTGGCATTTATTTATCTGAAACTCTATATCCTTTGTCTTCCAGGTTGATTTTGCCTTCTCGGTGTGGCAGACGTTCCCGACCAGAATAGTAGGTTACCCCGCCAGAAACCATTACTGGGACCAAGCTAAAAGTCGTTGGGGTTACTCATCAAAGTGGACCAATGAGTACTCGATGGTGCTCACTGGAGCAGCATTTTATCACAGGTAAACCTTCTCAATACCCCTCCCCCTCCCCACCCCCATCCGATAGGCCCTCTCTCAGTTTCACCCCCTGCCCCTTCTTTTCTCTCCATGGCACCCGCTAGAGCAGTATTTTTTCATAGGTAGGTGCTCTTTCATCCCCCCAACAGGTAGGCCCTCCCTCCGTACCCCCTTCTTTTTCCATGACACCCAGTGGAACAGTACTTTATAATTAGTAGGTGCTTTTGAACCCCCCCTCCAAGTTTGGCCCTCTTTCTTTACCCCTCTCTCCTTCTCCATGGCACCCACTGGAACAGTATTTTTTTTATTGGTAGGTGCTCTTTCGTTAACCCCTCCCACAGGTAGTCCTCTCTCTGAATCCCCCTCTTCTCTCTTTTTCCATGACACCCACTGGAACATTTTATCATTAGTGGGTGCTTTTTCACCCCCCCCCCCAAGTTAGGCCCTCTTTCTTTACCCCTCTCTCCTTTTCCATGGCACCCACTGGAACAGTATTTTTTTTATTGGTAGGTGCTCTTTCATTAACCCCCCCACGCAAGTAGCCGTCTCTCTGACCCCCCTTTCTTTTTCCATGACACCCATTGGAACATTATTTTAACATTGGTAGGTGCTTTTTCACCCCCCCTCTCCAAGTTTGGCCCTCTTTCTTCACCCCTCTCTCCTTCTCCATGGCACCCACTGGAACAGTATTTTTTTTATTGGTAGGTGCTCTTTCATTAACCCCCCCCCCCCACACGGGTAGCCGTCTCTCTAACCCCCTTTCTTTTTCCATGACACCCATTGGAACATTACTTTATTATCAGTGGCTGCTCTCTTAATACCCCTATAATTTACCCCAAACATTTCTGCTCAAGGTCAAGTCTTGTTGGAACAAAGAAATCTGTTTGACTTTACACAAGAGGTAAACAACACATGTTTTGGATAGTCTGGTCTGAGAAATATCACTCGGGAGATTATTTGACTTACGGAATGTCAATTTACATGTACTTGTTGTAATGTTAATTTTCTGTTCAGGTTTGTTATCTTGCTTTTAATACAGTACTATAATGCAGCTGCTTATGTATGAGTTAAGTTATCTTGCTTACAATACACTAACACAACCATATCATGTGTTCTGTTACCACAGGTACTATCATTATCTGTTCACCCATATACTGCCTTCACCGCTGCGTGTCCACGTGGATCGCACCAACAACTGCGACGATATTCTCATGAATTTCTTGGTAGCCAGTGTGACCAAGCTACCCCCCGTCAAGGTCACACAGCGTAAACAATACCGCGAGACCATGCTGACGTCGTCCACCTCGGCGTTGGCGGCGCGCTGGCTCTCGGCGGAACATTTCCAGCAGCGTCAGGAGTGCCTCAATATCTTCTCCACCACGATGGGTACCATGCCGTTGGTCAGGTCCCAGATGCGCCTCGACCCGGTCCTCTATAAAGACCCCGTCTCGAACATGAGAAAACGTTACCGCAAAATCGAGGTCGTGGACCCCAAACCAAGGACGTGAGAATGAATGAATGATGAAAATTGTTTGAAATCACCCCCACCGACGTGTAGCAAGATGTTGTAGATGAGAGTACTAGAATGATGATGTACGGTGCCCCCATCGTTGGATTTCAGACAAGCGGTTTCTGCACCGAATCATGGCGTGATCAAAGAGTACTACCTTAAAGTCTACTAATGGGACCAAGAAAGGTCACACTGCCCTCGTTTCTTCTTCCATGTCTTCTTCTACTTCTTGTGATGCAAGTCATTAAACCAGTAAAAACCTACAAGGAAACCTGCCATTGAAATGCAGAATGTCTTGTTCAAGATGTTGGTGCAGTTCAAGTCATCTGATGGAAGCCGGCTGATGTCATGGTAAATGGGATCCTGTTCCTGGCCAAGGGGTCATCGGCATAGAATATCCTGATATCATTCGGATGTTGCTACAAGATGTTCAGTAGAAGTGTCCATCAGCAGAGCAAAGCTTTGTAAGACCAGTCAAAAGGCCCAAAAGCAAAGAAGCCCGCAAGAAGATCATGTGTTTTGTTTGCTTCCTACTAACTACCGAGCCTTGTAGCTGTCCGCAGGATCTTAAAAGCCACAGTAACTAGGAATCCACTCTGTGGATACGTTCTTACTAAAGAATCCTTCATGAATGAGAGTTATCCTTCAGTAATATTTCATGCCAAAATGTGTTTATGTATTGATCAGCATTGGACAATTCGCGAATATGAGATCATTTTTATGAAAAGTGTTTCAGATATTAACTCCTTCGAGCAGAGATATTTTTTTGAAAACCAGATGTAATCTATTCATGAGGTATTATTATGAAAATATTGAAAATATTGTGTGTGTTAGATTTTAAAAGAAGGTCTTGCTTTTTTTGTACAAAAGACAGAACATATGAATGAAAGTGAGATTAGATTTTCTATATTTTTCTTGAGATAAGAGAGGAAATAGATTAGAGATTTAGATTTTAGTTGGGGCATGCTGGAAACATGTGTACATTGAGAGTATGTTGGAGCAAGAGAGAGAGAGAGTTAAGCATTTGTCCATGATTTATGTGGTCTTCAGTATTTTACGATTTTCTTTTTCTGTAGTATACAAATAACATAATGCTCAGAGTGCATTTAAGGTACATTTGCACAGTAAAGGTATTATTAAAACAGCGATATTTACACTTAACTGCCACTGGCACTACTCAAATTTATTCTCATAATATTTTATATAATTAGTCTAAAATGATGCAGTCTGTAACCAATTATTTATATTGATATTTGTGAAGAGTATAAAAATCAAGTTATATATCTAATAAATTGACCATTCTTCTGAGTAAAAACAATTAAACATTGATTTTAATGCTTCATGTTCATGCCTGTCACAGAATATTGAAATGCTATGAATACCTCTTGTGTCATTCATTAATTTTTGTTGCAGGAATAATTTCAGAGCAACTCGTGTTTACAGAATTTTGTTCCAATTTTGTTCATTTCTTATCCTTTGATATCGGTTGTTTTTTGTTGTTCATTTTGTACATTTGTATGTGAATCTGGTTTTAGTGAATCTGTCTGTTTTTAGCTCATCCGGCGTGAAGGGCCAGATGAGGGTATGCCGTGGCATGGTGTCCGTCGTCCGTCCACAATATCAAAATGCTTCTTCTTCGTCATTTCAAGTCCGATAGTACTTCTGTCTGCTTTATATGATAGCACTAGTTGGGGGATACAAAACTTTTACACAGAATTTTGAAACTCATTAAATATGCTAATTTATGCACATTTTTCAAAATTCACAAAAAAATCTTTTTTTGTTGACCGATATTGATTTTTTTGCTTCCATCTGGTAGAGGTTCACAAAACACCTACACAGAATTTTGAAATTTTGACTAGAAAATTTTTATGCTAATTTATGCATATTTTTCAAAATTCACATAAAATCATTTATTTTGTTGACTGATTTTGATTTTTTTCTTCCATCTGGTAGAGCTGCATGAGGTTCACCAAACTTGTACACATAATTTTGAAATTTTGACTAGAAAATTTATTATGCTAATTTATGCAAAATTTATTCATAAATCACAAAAATGCCTTTTCTCCTTCATTTGTTGATCAATTTCAATTTTGTTTGCTTTATATGATACTCTAGGTGGGGATACAGAATTTCTACACAGAATTTGGAAACTTATTAAATATGCTTATTTATGCATATTTTTCAAAACTCACAAAAAATGCTTCTTATTGATTTGTTGACCAATTTTGATTTTTTTTTGTTCCATCTGAGTGCTACATGAGGTTCAACCAAGGTTCTGCACAGAATTTAGAAATTTTGACTAGAAAATTATTTATGCTTATTTATACAAAATTTATTCATAAATCACAAAAAATGCTTCTCTGTCATTTCTTCATCAATTTCAATTCTGTTTCTTCAATTTATGTCACCAATATAATTTACTACAGTGTCAACTGGGCTGAAATTAAAAATTGTGTTAAATTTCTCTGCGAGATGCCGGATGAGCTCCACATCATTGATGCGCTGTTTTATTTGAGATGAAGCTATCTTGGGGGTTTACATTTCTAATAGTATTGAGTAATTGGGTAGTGGTCAAAAGATACGACTATTGAATAGTGAGTACTGTAACTGCATAAGCTAATAGTTTCGGATTGTATTGTTTCATTTCGCAAGTTGTTTGCATATTCCCAAGTTGGTATTTTCACAATTTTTTTATGGTGACAGTGGCCATACAGAGAAAATTAGCATAAAATAAACCACTGCGAAAACATCAGCTCATACAGTGGTAACGTTGATAGTTGGTGTGTGTGCAAGTTTAGTACAAAATTACATTTCATGAATTTGAGTAAAATATATTTTGATCCTATTTCTAAGTGGTATTTCAGTTTTTTTAATGCAATATCAAATTAAGAAATTAAACAAGATTTCTCTGCAGTTAGCTTTTTTAATCGAAACTAAGTTTTTCAGTTTCAGTAGAGGATAGGATAGCAAAGTGCCCCAAATTAATTGTACTGGAAATCACTTAGACTTCACATACTTTACAGCTGTGTACATAGAAAATAATGTAACAATATGTTCAAATGCATCTATGAAGGGAGGAGCATATATTCCCTTCACAAAAGTAATTCATCGGCATGATTGTCTATATTTTACAAAGGGACTTTATACTATCTTACTGATAAATATGCAATTGCGTATAATGTTAGATATGTGTCGGACCCTGTCCCCCTGTTTCAGCAGAGCTTGTATCTTTGTTTGCTACACTCAGTCATCATGCATTGTATGTTATCTTGTAGAATTGTTTCATTGTGCATTTGTTTTTATCAAGGTGCTAACATAGATGGACCATTACAAAGCGTTCACACTTATCATTTGTTCTTTAGTGCTATAAATAGATGCTATGCCTTCATGCAAGTTTAGATACCCAAAGAAAGTCAAGTACCAACTATGTTAATGTACATTTGTGTATTTATGAATGGATGGATGCGATCTGCTTGAGTCATGTGATTTGAATATTTGTGTGAATGGTTTGGATTATATAATTCCTTCAGACTTTTCAAGTCCATTATTTTTTATTAAAATGTGGAATATCCATTAATATACATGTAATTATATTCTTATATCCTTCATGCATTGTCTCTGTTCATGGGGACTGTGGTGTAATAGTTATTCCAATTTCTTTTGTTTATCTAAACAAAGATTCTTACAAACTTTCATCCGTGAAAAGACAAATTGACTTGCTTCCATCTTTCTTTAGTTGGTTGTATTTTCTGTTTGCCCCTTTTAAAGCTACAGTAGCATGTATATATAAGGATAACAGGGTCTGTTGTGTCATTTTTCTGTAAACTAACATATATATGAATATATCGACTAAAAGTAATGGTTCATAAAGATATGAATATCTTAACTTAATTCCTTACATTTTCTATTTTCTTCTAATTAAAATTCAGAATATTTGTATTCTTATAAGACTACTACCATTCGTTAAAGGAAAATAATTTTTGAAAATCTAATTTTGTTTCCTCAAATACATTTCTTTCCTTTATATAATTTCATGGTTAGAAAACATTAGAAAAGCAATCATATAATTTGATAAGGGGTAGTAGATGTATGTCTTCCCCAAGACCAATTTTTTTCTCATTTTCTTTTCATAATTAATTGTTATTAACCGGCAACTTAGTCAAATTGTTCTTGGGTATACTTCACTTTACACTAAGGGATAGGTTAAGCTGAAAGTCTTTAATAAACATAGACTAACATATTGATGAAATGAAAAAAAAAACAATATGAGAACATTGGCCTCTCAAGAAATGAAAATCAGCATTTAACTTTGCAACTTTGCTGGATGCTTTAACAGTCAGTCCGCAAGCCCTGAAAAAGTAGCTTCTTTTATCCAAGTGATATTCATGACAAGAGGGTTTTTGCATAGTTAATGAGCTTGGTGCGAACCAAAACACCTCTTTTTATTCGGCCATTGCTGCTCTAAATATTGACAAAATTTCATGTTTTTGGTATCTTTGTAAAGAAGAAGAATCATTCTTTTAGGTCATGTGTTTGGATTTTTAAAAGAATGTTGTAATATAGGAAAAACTTTTGATCTAAAACATGAAACAAAATATTTTTTTTCATGCAACAAAAGTTGTTGTTTTCACACTTAATTTCTGTTTGGGCACAAATGATTTTTAAATCATGATAAAGCTGAAGATCTAAGCTTTAATATGATATAATTTTTATAAGAAGATGTATTTTAGATGGGTCAGCAGCCAGCTTTTCATAGGCCAAGTACATTTTGCAGCTCAAAAACAAGAATACTGCGCTCTGATTGGTTATAGACTCCACACACTCACGCAAATTCCAATGTTCCCCACACTGGGCCTCTGCAAGGTCACACTCACCATGTGGTTATCTCTTCAAATTACCCGCGCCTGTTTGTTTTGAAAACAGTATTCAGCCAATCAGAACTGTGGATTTTATGTTACTCAGAAATTTCAGAAATCTCGTCTTGCATCTTGATGGAAATAACTGGCTGCTGACCCATCTAAAAGATGCCACATATCAAGAGTGACATTGTAAGAAAGTATAGAGTTTGAGCTTTCTGATGATATAAATAATGTTGGTGCCTAAAACACAAAATGTTGCACAATTTGCAAGTGAAAACAGAGGAAGAAAATTCTGTTTGATGCATCTTTTCAGGTAAAAAATTCACTTATTTATCAAAATATTTCATTAAAAAGAAATGACCAATATAAAAGGGTAACATTTACTCTTGCCCATGGTACAAAAATAAACAATATTACTCAAGAAAAAAGTGGTTAAATTCTTTGAGAAAGAAAGTCTCACAATTCACGAGATTTTGCAGGGACATGAATTCAGCCACGAGAGGACTTGGATAAATCTGCTCATTTGCTCATTAACACGGGCTTGCGGACTGA
This sequence comes from Lytechinus pictus, assembly GCF_037042905.1. Lineage (NCBI taxonomy): Eukaryota > Metazoa > Echinodermata > Echinoidea > Temnopleuroida > Toxopneustidae > Lytechinus > Lytechinus pictus. The sequence goes on from NC_087245.1 coordinate 34,660,752, forward strand.
CTGTTAAAGTAATGATATAACTTATTAAAGTCAGTGCTTACAGTGGGGAGAAATTGATTGTTTCGCAGGTACCCATTTCTTTTCAGTGTTTCGTTAAACTTCTCTTACCGGTAATGAATACTACTAGGTCTAAACTACATTTACTCATTCTGGAATATTAAAAAGAGTTAACTACTTAACAGGCAAATAAAAACTAATTTCAAGCCCTTTACTCATTATACAGGTAGCTCTTCAGGCACTCTGATAGATTCTAACTCAAGGTTTACTAATATTCTTAGTTCCTGTTTGCATCCTTATGCTTTTGCCTAATTTATTTTTTTTGATAGCTAGATGGTGCTACTTTTAAAATTATATGTGCTTACAGGCTGCATTTTCCCCACCACTCTCTGTGATTATAAATCTGACATATATTTGGTGTAAAACTTAAAATTTGATGGTATTATTTGTAGTCTTAGTGGGTGATTTTCAAGTTCTGTGTCAACCTTTTGGTGTTTTGTGTTAAGTTGAGTTTCAGGTTAGCACAGCGCCGAACTTCATATGAAGCTTGTCCAGGGATGCATCTCTCTCACTAGGTGTTGAGCTTTTAATGATGTGATTTGGATCATATTCTTAAACCTGGTTTAGGTGTTGTTGCTGGAGAAGGCAGTCTGAATTGAGCTCTATACACCTACACCAGCACCGACAATAACTCTAAATACTAACACATGATAGAGGATTATTATTGCAAGCTATGACACTTCAGTAAATTAATGAATGTAAACCATTGCAAAGTACAGTATGCGTGTATATAGACATGACATTCATCTTGTTTTTGTGTTTCAGACGTGAAAACAGTAGTTTATTGCAACCTTTCATTATTTTTCCCAGCGCTTCGTTGTTATCATTTGCCTGTATGTCTGCTAATTTTTTTAGAACTTTCACTCTCTTGTTTCAATAGTGCCTTTCATGGGTTTCATTGCACTCGTAAGATGTGTGTATACATTACATTACACATGTAAGATGAATGAATATTGGTAGTTTCTTGTAGTGCACTCATTTTGTCCAATACAGTAATTGAAAAAAAAGGCATATATCACCAGCAAAGGCTTGATGTTTCATGGAGATATGGTATACTTGATATTATAAGTATGTTTACATCACCTGTATTTAATGTTTATGATGGAATAGCTTTTGCTGAATCTGTCTTGTAGTGCATACTGGGGCTAGTTACACAAAAACTTCGCAATTGATCATAATGTGTATTTGCATGCTTGATTTGCACATAATGATGAATGCAATCAAGCAGAAAACTCAGTCTTATGATCAAGTGCTATGTGCTTTGTGGTAGAGGGCCTTGGTCTTTCAAAACACTTTAATCTTGTCGTTGTTCAGTTGTTGGGATTGCAATTAGATATTGCTCAGCCAACTTCCTGCCCTGGGATCGGTTGCATGAAAAATTATATGTTGTAACTATGGTAACAATGCTTAACAGCCAATAGAAATCAAGGATCCCATTGAAGTTAAGATTGGAATGCAACAGGGCCCTGGGCCAGTATTCAATTTAATACTAAGGCCAGAATTTTAAATATTTTACTCTGTATTTTGCTTCAGTAAAATACTTCACCATCTTTGGTATTCAATTGCATTTTTGACGAAGTATTTTTGCTTAAATCTAAGTCATCTGCCCACGAGACTTAAGCCTGGCTTGCGTGCAGTTATGTGATACGCGCAGTCGTACAAGGACTTTGCGCGTTATCTAGCTCCAGCCTTATGTTAAGTATATTGCTTATCTTTGGCTTCATAAAGTATAATACTTAAATGTGATCTGAATACAAGTTTAAGCATTCTGCCTAACCAGGTAAAATGCTAAGTAAAATACTTACAAAATCAATACTTCCGATTGAATACCAGCCCTGGGCCCCGTTTCATAAAGGACTTGCAACTGTTGTAACTTTGCCATTATGGCAACTACCATGGAACCCTTGATTTTGATTGGCTGCTGAGCCCTGTAACCATGGTAGTTGCCATTATGGCAAAGTTACAACAGTTGCAATTCCTTAATGAAACGTGCCCCAGGTGAGTGTTTCATAAAGCTGTTTGTAAGATTCGAATGACTTCATGCACGACCGGTGATCCTTTCTTGTGCTATGTGATATCCCTATAGAATTGGTTAATGACCCAAGAACATGTTCCAGTCATGCGTAAAGTCCTGCGTAACTTTACGAACGGCTTTATGAAACACCCTCCCGGTCTTTGCTCCCATAGAACATACCCTTCCTGTCAATAGGGAACTGTATACATAGTGAGCTTCTAAAACCCCAAACTGTGACTTTTGTTTTATTGACTTCCTGCTTAATTTGCTGTGTCTAAACTAAAAAGTTTGGGGCGGAACATGTATGGAAACTATTAAGTTTCAATTATTTGAACTTCCTACTTCTTCTTGTTTAGCTTCTTTCCATTCCTCCTTCATCGGGAAAGATTATCATTGTAGAAATGTTTCATCTCCTATAAATATAACTTTGCTGCAACTGCTGACATAATATGTATTGAACAATCTCAATACTTTTTCTGCCAAGATGCAATGAAATGAAGATAGTTATTTTGTAACTTGTTGACTAGAAAACCTTGCAAAGCCAACAGTTTGTGGTGACATGAAATAAATGTTTGTTTTGTTTTTACCCTGGCAGATAAGATACTTAATATTTTTACTTCCTTTTTAATGATATTTGTATGTTAATATGGTGATGTAGGGATATTGGGTTAGTATTTTATCTACATCATAAGTAAAACTTTTAATGTTGCTTGCATAATTAGAGAGCAGTTGAAATGAAAAGATGTAATTTTTTTTTTCAATATTGTTATTCTTAACAAATATCCTTGATTTTCATTTGACCAATCTTTTTTTAATATTCATGCAGTGTGTTCGCCGTGCATTTTCCCCCAACTTTGTAAACAAGCATGCATTAGCATGGGTCCTCACAGGAACTCCATCATTCATGCCATTTTAGCCTGTTTGCACGGGTGAATTGATATCCTGGCTACCTCCATTATGATATTCATTTATTGAAATGATGTAATAATTAATAACAAGATGATTGTGGATTTGGGGAAAAAAAGAAGCATGGATTTTGTATTGTAGCCCTGCAAATATATTACAAAAGAATATGTGAAGTTGATCACCTCTATTTTTAAGTATTATGGATGAATGAAGTGATATAAAAGATAAATGTGTAATTAAGTTTTAACAGAGGTATACCAATCGGGGGTGGGGGGTGTGTTTCACAAAGATTTAACTATTGACTTGGAATGGCAGTTAAATGCTGACGCGTACATATGAAACATGCAATCTTATTGATCAATACGCAGTAGTGCGTGTCCTCTTGGCAAGATATGACCAATGCGGTCATGCCTTTTCTAACGCACGCAACTAGGCCTTTTGTGAAACACCCCCCAGATGCGGTTATTTACATCGACCTTTAACTTCACCATCTGAAAGACTTGATCAAGACTCGAACCTCTGCATCAATGCGTAACTTCCCCAATGCAGCTTGCATTATAGGCACAGCCACAATGCCCAGTTTTCTGCGTGAAGTTGATAAAAATAATATCTCTTTGCCCTTTAAAATGTTGCTTGTGATGTCTAAGTTGACAGAAAAACACACCGTCAACCCCTTTCTCAAAAGGGGAAACCCAAGCTGTTATTACATATTATAGTAGAATGATTCTTTTATAAAAAGCATGGTTGAGCCATGATTTTTATAAACATCTTTTTTGATATAGCAGTACATAAAGGCATAGCCAATTGGGCGTTTCCGTATCATAGATTTAATTTGTTTGCATTCCTATTTTAATCTTCCACGATACGATTATCATTATTTATGAGTATTTTTTATTCACTGTCAGTGGGATGCATCTATTATGTGTATTTTGTTTTTAATGAATGTATTAACACATGAATTTGATATTTTTCTTTGTATTTGTGAGAGCGAGTGAGAGAGAGAGAGAGAAAGAGGGGAAGAGAGTGTATTCTAATAAAGGTACTACAAGGGCATGATGGTGATTTATAAATAAAAGATAATGCTGAAAGGCATACGAAGACGAGAAACACTGTTTGAATATGTCTGTTTTGTTATCAAGGCAGTTTATAAGAGATGTGTGGAAGAAAGTTGTGCATAGATAATTTATATTAGAGGGAGAACAGAAGACCATCTAGAAGAGAAACAATAGAAGTATAGTAAAGGAGACTTGACAATTGGATGAAAATTTCACACATTTAATCTATCAAGGTGATTTGACAGCTGTACACAATATATATATATACAATGAATGAATGAAACAATTATATATTTTCAATTATCTTGAATTGACAAGATATACAGTTCTGATAAAATTTATATTCACAATCCCACACAATGATAAATAACAGCTCACAAAAACAAAACAATAATTGCAAGAATTTTCTTCTCAGTCAATAAGCCAGTTCGTAGTTCCACGCTGTGCGTGATCAGAAGATTTTGTGAATGATCAGAGGAAGGTCATTTGTGACATGGTGGTTTAAAATTTAATGAGATAAGCATCAACTTTGATGTCTTGATTATTCATATATTCTTTTGAATTGTGTTTTTCATTTACATCCACAAAACAACATTGTGTCCACGGACGACTGGTATCTCACATTGTACAACATGCTATAATATGCATTCAAAGTAGAAATGCAACAAATACCTTCTATTCATAGTGTTCATTGGTGTGCTATTCTAGTCACCTTGTCTATTAAATTTCTTCATCCTGCTATGTAAGGCATGCTTACACAATATCTTGCTTTGAAATCTGCCTATCACAATTGAGGGAATGAAGGGTCATTTGACCAAAATTGTCCATGAAGTATTTTTTTACAAAGATGAGCATAAAATAGACTTCTGAACATTCAATTATTTCATTCCCTTTTAGACATTTGAAAATATATAAGTATATCGGAAGGAAAATGCACGATCTCCATGATTTACTAAACAGGATAGCAATCTCACGCCATTAAAGAATTAGGAAAGAGCACAGTAAACATGAGAAGCATCAAATGTAAAAAAAATTTTGATGTGTTTGGCTTCTCATAATTTTTGCACCATGGTCTAAATTATACTTGACTTCAGAATACATTGTGGGCGTGACGTGGTCTAGTGGTTCTGACTCTCGCCTTTCAAACAAAAGGTTGTGGGTTCGAATCCTAGCCATGGCGTGTTTTCCTTCAGCAAGAAATTTATCCACACTGTGCTGCACTCGACCCAGGTAAGATAAACGGGTACCAGCAGGAAGTAATTCCTCAAAAAGCTGTGCGCACCAGAATCGGTAGACTAGCTTAGCAAGGTGGATACGTGCGCTATACAAATCCTATATTATTATTATTTTCTGGCCTATGAATAATTGAATATACTATTGAGTATCCTAGGACTGGATACTCATGTGTCAATCATTATGTAGCTCATTACAAGTTTAGTCAAAATAATGGTATTCTAAGGTAGACACACAGCACAAGCTGGGCGTTACAAGCTATGAAAATTAAATGTTTTCACATAAAATTCATAGGGTATTTCCATATGAAGTATGCACGTCCGACCCCTTATGGTGAGACGTTCCAAATATGATTTCTCTCTGTTTCCTTGTACATGTGTAAATTATTATGGTTTGTGCAGTTTGTTAAGTGAGGCAAAATGGAGGGAAATTGGGGTGGAATGTACAGAAAGGTTTAAGATTATTTCATGGAATTGCCAAAAAGATGATATTTACCAACATTTTGTAATATACTTGATTTACCACATGCTATATGAATTACAGCTGAAAAATAGGGCTCTGTATCATAAGGGTTTGAAGTCAATCATTAATTGACAGTGACCAATCAAGGTCATCGTTGAATGCACATTTTATTCAAAACAACAACCAGGGACCAATCAGGAGTGTTCTTTCATAATTTGTAATCCATCGTAAATTTTTGTCTAATGGAGTCCAACATAAATCAACTTACAGTGTAAACAAAGAGGATTCTTCTGAAGCTACAGTTTGATTAAGCCCCTTTCACAATTGGTGGTACAACTGCTTACAACCGTTGCGATTCTGTGCAACATATATTGTGACCACATGATCGCAAACGATCGCACGAGCAATTGTGAAAGGGGCTTTGGGGAATGTATGGCCCATATTCTGAAACTGGGTTTAATTCAACTTGGGTCTCAAACTGGATAGCCAATCGTGACATGAATTTCTAAAAGTCCAATTTATTAACTCATTCGACGCTCAAATCATTCATAACTGTCTGGAAATTATCACTAAAATAGTTTCTTCATCTTTAATGCATGAGGAAAGAGCACAGTAAACACAAGACATCCAAATGATCCAATGTAAACAAAATTTGATATTTTTGGCTTCTCATAATATTAGCAGAGAGTTAGACCATGGCTAAAGTTCAACCGAACTTAAGAATACAGGCCTTGGTCTTTAAACCCTATAAGAAATATGAAATATTTTTTTGTGACCTACATATGCAAACACCATAGCTGACTAGAACTAGGGCCAGTCAACACCCAACTTGAATTCAATCTAAAAGTCGAAAAAATTAAATTAAGCAGACTGCTCTCCTCATAACATTTCTTGTATCTTCTATATTACATGATGCTGTTGCTCATATTTCAACGTGACAGAGAGGGCACGTAGCCATGGTTCGGATGTCGTTCTCATATGCCCTGTGCTTGCATGTACTACACATCCAGAACTGATAGTCCAACAGAGGGCGCCCTGTAACAATGCACGTTGGGAACTTGGTGTCGCAGTGCACACAAAGTCCCATTCTGATGGGGGGGGGGGGAGGAGAAAGAGAAGAGTCAAATTACTAAGAAGAAAGAAAATGCACTTGAAGGGCAAAGTAATTGAGAAATACATGATTGATTGAAGTCTTAAGTATTCAAGTGCTGAGTACTTCAAAAATGTTCTTAAAACTATCTATTCACTTCCTCATACTTAATGCAACTTGAACACTTTGCAGAGTGGAATTGGTGCTTTATATAAAGTCACATTTATTATTATTACTATTACTATTATTATAAGAATGAACATTGCAAATTATAATATATCATCATATTACAAAATTGTATAATCATATTTAAAAGCTATTTTTTCATACTTATTACTACACAAGTTATTACTACATTTATTTCAAACATGCTGATTGCAAAGTGTAAAACAATGGCAGTTGCCATTAAGTTGAGGGAAGATAAATAACATAAAATTCTCTGAGGTAAAGTGAATTTGAAGTAAAGGAAATTAATGATACTTACGAATCAGGAATAACAGTATCACAGTTGGGGCACTCAACCTTGTTACTACGAGCATCTTTGGGAGAATGCCTGACAAAAGAATTAAAGATAAATATAATGTATAATTTTACGATCAGTATTAATCAGAATCTTTATAATCTTCACACAAAAAAATGACACACACACAAACATAGAATTCAGAGAAATAAAACACTATTACAATATTCATTTAAAAAATAATACAAAATACTTGACAGCCAAGAAATAAAGAACAATTACAAAGAAATTTCCAGAAATATGAACACCCTTGAATTTCCTTTTCAATACCACATACAATTTTTTGACAGAAATAGGAATAGGGTTAAAATTACACTTTTCCTTCCCCCCCCCAATCAGATTATTTCTTTATCATAGGAACACTTTGCAATTGTAATCTTTGTCATCCTCCTTATTGAAACCACCATATCATCATTATGAAAAAGACAACATCCACGATCACCAACGTATATGTTTACTCAACCACTTCATTACCATCATCATGATCATCATGATCATCATCTTCATCATGATCATCATCATCTTCATGATCATCATCTTCATGATTGTCATCATTAACCCCATCATCATCATCATCTTCATGATTGTCATCATTAACCCCATCATCATCATCATCATCTTCATGATTGTCATCATTGACCCCATCATCATCATCATCTTCATGATTGTCATCATTGACCCCATCATCATCATCATCATCATCTTCATGATTGTCATCATTAACCCCATCATCATCTTCATGATTGTCATCATTGACCCCATCATCATCATCATCATCATCTTCATGATTGTCATCATTAACCCCATCATCATCTTCATGATTGTCATCATTAACCCCATCATCATCTTCATGATTGTCATCATTAACCCCATCATCATCATCATCATCTTCATGATTGTCATCATTGACCCCATCATCATCATCTTCATGATTGTCATCATTAACCCCATCATCATCTTCATGATTGTCATCATTAACCCCATCATCATCATCATCTTCATGATTGTCATCATTGACCCCATCATCATCATCTTTATGATTGTCATCATTAACCCCACCACCACATCAACACCATTCCTGCATCATCCTCACTTCATCAACACTATCATCATCCACCTCTTCCACACCACCATCCCCATCCTCCTCACCACTATCATCATCATCACCACCACCACCATCATCATCACCATCATCATCACCATCACCATCACCATCACCATCACCATCACCACCCCCATCAACACCACCACCACCACCACCATCATCATCATCTTCATGATTGTCATCATTAACCACACCACCACATCAACACCATTTCCTCATCATCCTCGCTTCATCAACACTATCATCATCCCCATCCTCCTCCTAACCACCATCATCACCATTAAGGGTCGTGTGGTATGGTGGTTAGAGCATTGGACTCATGATTGTGAGGTCGTGAGTTTGAATCCCCGCTCCACCATTATCTCCACTTTACACCAAAAAGGCCCGAGAGTAATTTCTGTCGTCTATAAGGTCAGCCACTATGACTGATCAACTTAGACGTAAAATGTTTACTTTGTAATTGGTTATATGCCAGCTTGGCGTTGATGTGGCAGAAAACTGCTTTGCCAAGTTCCTATTGGAGTTACTTCAACAGAAACAGAAACCACCACCATCCTCCTTATCATCATCACCACCAACATCATTATCCTACTAGTAGTCCTCCTTATCATCATCATCATCACCACATCATCATCACCATCATCAACCATCATCATCATCATCACCATCATCATCATCATCATCACCATCATCAATCATCATCAACATCCCAATCCTCCTCACCATTATCATGATCATGATAGGCATACTTATCCCCGTCATAACCGTCATCATTATGTTCTCCTCCTCCACATCATCACCAAGCTCACTCTTCACCTACTCACTTTGTAAAGATCTGTAAAGACAGGTCTTCAAAGTGCTGCCGCTGCTCAACAGTGAGTCCCTCTAAAGTCTCTAGCTTGGAGAGAGCCTTGGAGCAGGTCCCAAATGCTCTGTTGGCACAAGAAGCCAGAGCCAAGATCGAGAAGATATCCACAGGGTCCAAAATATCATCATACTCTCTGAGATGCAGGGCCGTCTTCATACTAGCATCAACGTATCCTACACAGGAAATAAACACACGTAATACAAATAAAATTCTTAACAATGACCTGTTATTTGCTCCTGTCTTTATACATTTTGACATAAGATAAATGAATTGGGTTTTTCCTCTTTTTATATTGATACATCAGGATGGTAACCTTATCAAGATACTGCATTGACCTTTTTTTTATGAACAAGCTACAATATTTGGAATCAGGTTGCATACAGTATATACATTACATGTTGAATTGTTTGAAATGTTTCTCTTGCAAGTTTTGAAGTGTTAAAAAAAAGCTTTAATCTTATATTTCAAAGGTCAAGTCTACCCCAGAAAAACTTTGAAGTGAATAAATAGAGAAACTGAAAATGTCATCAAAATCGGGTGTAAAATAAGAAAGTTGTGACATTTTAAAGTTTTGCTTATTTCTCACATAACAGTGATATGCACAACTCAGTGACATACAAATGAGACAGTCGGTGATAGTCCTTCACTCACTATTTCTTTTGTTTTTTATTGTTTGACTTATTCAATATTTCATTTTTTACACATTTTTCAACTTGACTGAATCAGATAGTATTAAACAATGCTAATTCCATGTTCAGGGAAGAATTCATAGTTCTTTCACTTGGCAATGAGGAGAAAATTAGAAAACTTCATATTTCATAAATAAAATACAATAGAAATAGCAAGTGGGTGATGTCATCAGTCTCCTCATTTGAATACTGACCAGGATGTGCAGATAACCGTTTTGTGAAATTAAGCAAAATTTTAAAATGGAACAACTTTCTTATTTTACATCCAATTTTAATGAAATTTTCAGTTTTATGCTTGTGGGATTTTTCTTTCTTTATTCCTATCAACTTTTTGTTGTGGTGGACTCGTCCTTTAATAAAGCATGCAAAAAGTTATTAAACCTGTTGATTGCATTCAGGGGAGCATTCCATGAAAGGACCTGTCAAATGGTCTATCTGACTTAGTCTGTTTCATCCCTAACAGTTTCCATAGTAACAGTCAGACATAGGTGCTTCTCAGCAAATCAAACAAAAAAAAGTTATCAGATCTGACTAATAAATGTCATCAGATGACAATTGTCGATGAAACACTCTTTTGATCACTTTTCAGGCCACAGATGTGATAACTTTTATCCACCGATCACTTGCATTCAGCTTTATAATGCAGAAAAGAGAATTACGTCTCACCTTGGTAGAGTTGTCTTTGTGCAAGTAACAAGAAATGGTATGCTTCGGCACCTCGCCATGCATTGTCTATCAGCTTAGTGTCTGACGTAGCCAGAGCTTCCTCCTCTAGCAGACCAGCGAGAGCAGAACTTGCCTGAAAATGAAAAACGAAAGTACTAATTTATTCATGATTAAATTAATTTGTTTATTACATGTATATACTGTAGGGTTTTCCTATCTGGGTGGGTGTTTCATAAAGCTACATATTCGTAAGTTAAGAGCGACTAATGGTATATTCATTAGCCATGGTTTTGCGCGTAAGAAAGGATCACCAGTCGTTCTTAAAGTCGCTCTTAACTTACGAACATCTGTATGAAACGGGCCCCATGCTTACATGTATAAACTGATTTACATACACATACTGTACCATGGTAATAGGGCTAAGCAGACATTCGCAATTAAAATTTCCAAAATAGTCGCCGTAATGGCAAAGTTACCACAGTGGAGAATTGTATGAAATATTATTGCGAAAGATACCTAAATATAATAAAGGTGCTTAGTTGATTAAGGCCGGATGAGCTAAAAATCAAATTGTCATGTCATTCAATATGTTTGTACTGTAGTGATATTCATTTCAAACTCTGGATTACGATTTACAATGAATACATAATTATAAGTTAAGTTTCCTTTAAATCATGTTCTTAGAGAAAAATGTACCTACCTCTGTTTTCTTATTCTTTGTCTTTAGTTTAGATTGTACCTTCATCTGCTCATGGTAGTTTTCAATCTTAAAACAAAAATAAAAATAATAGTTCATGATCAAAAATTTAAATTACAACAAAATATACAATGAAAAAGAGACATTAGCCATACTCAAGGAGATATGGGGGGGGGTGGCAAAGATGAGGTAGGATAGAGGATTGGACTTAGATTGGAGATTAAACAAAGATTAAGGGTTATGCAAAGAGGAAGGTATTATTTCAGGATTAGTCAGGATTATCTGTGATTTTGGCATTGTGTGACATGTAGCTATCTTAGCATACTTTTTAATAGGCATAATCACCTCTTAATACTAACTTCTGGACATTGTTCCAACAGAATGGGAATTTGTCCCAAAGAGGAATGATGCTGTGGATGTAATAATCTTCTTAAGCTCCTGCTTAAACATTGTCCATTGATTACAGAATTAAAAGGATAAAGGGAGTGAATTCAATGATTTAGCTCTTTTTACTGTTATGAAAAAGTAATAGTCTCCACAGAATGAGGATTTATTCACTTGCATTACAGTGAGACCTGTGTATAAAGGTGTATACAGTGCGTCCCAGAAAAAACAAAACCGAGATTAAGCGATGATTTATCATAACTAAATCACAAATACAATAGACAAATGACCTACCAATGTAAAGCTTAGAATCTCCTCTTTCATCTGATATTACTTAGATTATTCCTCATTCACGCATGAATGAGCAAAAACAATTTGAAGAAAGGATACCAAAAATTCATTTGGCGGGGGGTATCTGAATGTCAAAAAGAAAATCACATGCCTAAAAAGTTCAATATCTTTTGAACCTCTACATTTTATGAAATTATTGAAATTTAAGCCTTATTTCAAATAACCAGAACTTTGTTATTTCTTGACCATTTTCTGTAATTGAGGTATCAAATTAAAGAGCAGATATTGAACTTTTTAAAAATATGGTTTTCTTTTTGGAACCCAGATAAAGCCCGCCAAATGAATTTTTGGTATCCCCTTTTCAAATTGTTTTTGCTCACTCATGCATGAATGAGAAATAATCTAAGTAATATCAGAAAAAAAAATTGAGGGGTTTTCCTCAGGACGCTGCAATTCGTGCTAGTTAGCAGGGCGCCAGCGCTGCGCGAGCCCGGGCCGGCGCCGACTAAAGTTATTCCCTCACGGTACCTCTCTTTCATCATCATCCCCAAACCCTGGCTGTTCGGTAGGCAAGGCAATTTCCGTTTAAAACTAATAGAAGGACTGGGGCTCGTAACACAAAACTTAGCAATCATCGTAGAACGTTTTTTTCTACGATTGATTCCATTGACTACAATGTACAATCAATCGTAAAAATCAAGCGTACGATTAATCGCTAACCTTTGTGTTACGGGACCCAGGTCTGCTTGCCATTTTTTCACAGTAGGACGAGGACCGCGCGTGGCTCTTTCTTGAAATGACTTGAAATTTTTAGTATGTGGCTTGCGCGTTCTGAATGCTTAGCCTGCCGGACTCCTGGGCCAGCGCGGCCGGCCGCACATCCGGGCCATGACTGAGACTTGATCGGGATTGTAGCGCAATCTCAGACCATCCCCTCAGCTCACATTAGATCTATGCAAAATTCCCCTCATAGTAATAAACCAGGCAAAAGGGTTTATGTGCAGAAAGACCTTTCGGCCCGATTAAATTACACTTTATCACCCACCATTCATATGGTGCGTGTGCAGATAGATCCTTTTGCCAGATTAAATGAACACATCTTCTCCATAGTTTAATCTGGCAAAAGGCTCTATGTGCATATAGACCCTTCTGCCAGATAAGATATCAGTAAAATGATGAAATTTGATGTTGGTGCCTTCTGGTATCTCAAAAAAACGAAAGTCCGAGCTCCACTGAGCCTCATAAACCCTAAATATGAAAAAAAAGTCCAAAATTTTTGCAGATAGACCCTTTTGCCAGCTAAGGGCCAAGGTGGGGTGAATGGGCGCCCAGTAGGAAGAAATCTCTCGAATGCTTGAGCGCCCATATGGCGGCTCGGCTACAGCCGGGGTAATAATATTATGATACCAAATTTAAAGCGCAGTAGAGTATATCAATATAATAGCTGTGCTATATAAATGGTCCATATCAATCATTATTATAAAAATTATCTTACCAGCAATGCACCAAGTACATAGATCTTCTTTGTCCTCAGAGGCTTTAATTTCTTTTTGCCTTCAGTTTCAGCAGTCTGCAAAGTGAAGTTGACATAAAATCAAAATCAATCATAATCATAATGAATACATTCAACCATCTCATTACTTTTCTCATTTTTATGTGGAGCGCTGTGGCCCAGTGGATTAGTCTTCAAACTTTGAAACAGAGGGTCGTGGGTTCGAGTCCCAGCCATGGCGTAATTTCCTTTTGCAAGAAATTTATCCACATTGTGCTGCACTCGACCCAGGTGAGGTAAATGGGTACCTGGCAGGAATGTATTCCTTGAAATGCCATCGCGCTGTAAAAGGCTGCGGGGCAAGAGCCAGGGTAATAATATCCGATTAAGTGCATAGGGACGCATTTGGCAGTGATGTGCGCTATATAAACATGTTGGTATTATTATCGTTATTATCATACAACTGTCCACTTTCATTGAAATCTAAACTTTCTAAGATAAGAAAGGAACCAATGGGAATATATCATGGAAAACATCATATTGAGTTTCAAAATATATCCCAAAATATATCCAAGTAGTGAATGCAAACTCATGACATCACAATGATTCTATAACGATGTCAAGAGAACCAATGAGATCCTGCGATATGAGTATGATTTCTGTACATATCAAATGTTTAAAGCTACCCACAGGAATCTGAGTGTTGGAAAGAACTTGAAAATTGTGTGAAATTCTTTTACAAATAAACCAAAACTGCCAGGTAATATATGAGTGGAGTGTCAAATGTCTCGCATGAATGTTACCACGGTTGTTTTATATGCATTCATCAACAAGCTACATTGTACCCCTTCTCATCATAACCTTTCTGGTACTGGTAACAACAGAGAACAAAATATTCACAAAATTGAACAAAACTTACACAGAATCATAAAAACAATAAATAAATGATATCTGCCAAACAGTTTTTTTTCTTCAGAAAAATGAACAATTACAGAGTAACAAGCAGATGAAGACCAGGAAAATTACTGAAAAATGCCTGTCCATTTAAAGTGTGGTCCCACATACCTTTTTCCTCAATAATTAATTTCCCTTTTTATCTTGAATATTGTAGTAATTATTGCAAATATTAAATTATTATTCATACATTGTACGCGCTATGGTACTTTCTTTTTTTGCGCCTCTGAATATCCATTATTATTATTATTATATTGTTCCTGTGTTTAGCTACACTGGGAAAACATGTGATGAAATGAATATAATTTCAAACGAGCATGAATTATTTGGAATAAACATTGTTGTTCTCAATAAGCATTCTGGCATATAATGCAACCATTTCCCATTGACATTAGATTTCTGTAATTGAACTTGAACGAAGCTTTTAACAAAAACAATAGTGACTTACCTGAAACATAAGCTTAGCGGCATCCAGGTAATGATTAGCCTTGCGATAGAGCTCTATAGCCTGAAGCGTCTTCTCCTTCTCGAGAAGATGAGCCGCGTACTTGGCGAGGAGACTATCGATCTCTCGGATATGATGCGTCTTGGCGAGCTCCACTGCCTGGTCCCATTGGTTGAGATGCACGCAGCAGTCCACCGCCTTCTTGATTTCGTTGCACTTGAGGAACGCCGAGACGGCCTCAGCGCACATCCCCACGGTCAAGAACATGGAGGCTATCTCCTGTGGACAGAAAACAATGTGTGTTAATGATGATAATGATGCTGATGATGATGATGACGTCAATGAGGATGACATCCTTGATTGTGAAAAAATCATATTCTTTATTTTTTTTATCCTATTTTCAAGCCTAAAATCTTATTTTTCTTTAAAATTTTGAAAAACATTACCAGAAATGTCATTCTTTCAAGTTTCAAAAATCCTATTTCTAGGGAAAAAAATCCTACTTAGTGCCACTTTCCCCTTAAAATTCCTACTACATAGGATAAAATACTGCTAATTGGTAGCTCTGATATATGATGATAATATACAAGCAGATTATTGTCATTTATTATACAATCTTTCATTATAACTGACAAGGAATCAACAATTTGACAAATGAACAATCTTTAAATTACCTGTTGTGTGGTATAGTGGTAAGAGCATTGGACTTGTGATCCTGAGTTCAAATACCCGCTCGACCAATATCTCCACAAACAAAAAAGGCCCCAGAGTATTTTCTGTCATCTATAAGGCTAGTCACTGTAACTTTTTAGCATGTGTGATATGTTGTGTGAAGGCCATTGCAGAAGGCCTAGCAATCGAGTTTAAAAACTTTTGATGGAATGCTCCCCAGGGAGTGGAGAAAACACATACGCTCTGTATGGGCAAGCCAAAACCCAATGTCCAGGGTAGTGAAGATACATGTATGTATCTGTAAAGCTTTTTAAGAAGTCATTCCATTGTATCTAGCACTACATACAATCAGATCATGGTGCTACATAAATAGTTGGAATATACTTGCCCGAAAATCTATTTCACTTGCCCCAAAAAATCCTTGAAAAAAAGTTTTACCTCTTCAAAAGAAAATATTGCAGTTTTACAAACCATTGACCTTTTTTTTTCTCTTTTGACATGAACTGACATTGTTCTTGCATTTCCTTTTCCAAAGTGATTTTATCTTGTCCGCCATGACCAAATTTAGGGTCGATTTATCATATCAACCTTAATTTTGGTCATTCTACTGTGAGAATTTTGCTTGCCCAATTCGGACAAGTAGTTTTGGTCTTTACTTCAAAACACTTGCCCGACTTTAACTTTTACTTGCCCTGGGCAATTGGGCAAGTGCTTATGGAGCACCCGGAATCAGATTGTTATCTTTATGATACAATCATTCATTCATCTGACATGGAATCAACACCTTGAAAAAGGATCGTCTTTAGATTAACCCAAAGTTAATTCATTGTCATGTTTCATAAAAACGTGTTATCATAACAATGCACAATTCTATAACAAGTTTACCATCAGCTAATCAGATTGAATGATTTCTGTAGTTTTTAAACTGTTATTGCAAATTTATCATCATAACAGGGGCCCATCTTACAAAGATTTACAATTGATCCAATGAACCTCAACTGTATGGAAATCCATTGATGTCATACTTTTTTCTACAAAAACATTGCACAATGTCCTTTGTAATTCTTTGTAAACAAAGAGAAGCACACAGAATTTTCAAGAAACAAATGAATGTATGAATTTTCAGCATATCTAGAATATATTTCGAGCAAACATGCATTCGGGAGTTGATGTTGCTGGCTTTCCATATTTATGGTTGATCGCATCAATCGCAACTATTTGTAAGACGGGGTGTTTGTGACAAGGCCCAATGCACTGAAAGATCAATCTGTAGGGATCACAAGGATAATTCTTTTGATTTCACTCCTCTATTCCATCCCTGCTCATAACCTTTCTTTGCTACGTCACTGGAAAGGTTTGACAAAGAAGCATTGTATTCATACCGGTAAGAGTAGATGGTTTTCAGGTAAAGCGTCACTAAGCTTGTTAAGTCCACCAAAATCCTCTAGCATGTAGTAACACTCTGCTAACCTCTCTTGATTGTTTCCCTGGAAGAAATAAAAGAAAAACAATCCTGCCATCAAATACTATAAAATACTATAAAATTTGACCGCCATGCCGCCGCGCAATTTTTTTTACCAGGCTGCTCGCAGACTTTTTACTTTCAAGTCTTGCGCATCTTTTGAGTCCAAATTTGTGACGCCCAGGTACGCGGTTCCAAAATTATGCAATATTTTGTAAGTGCATGTCGGTCCTAAAACTGCTCAAAAACTTGATTACGTGTACAAAGTCAATGCAAATTGTGTTTTTCAATCAAAAATCATAAATGTATGATTATTTTTACTTTTGTTGGTTTAGATGGATTTATTTTACATTATTTATGATTGCTAAAGGGTCCCTGACAAATTTCATCGAAAAAAAAACAATAAAAAATAAGGTTTGAAAAACAAAGAAATACATAAGAATAAAAAACAATAAGATACATAGGAAATTAATTAATTAATTTTTTTGTTGATTTTTGTTAAAAATGTAAAAATCTAAAAATTAGCATTCTACTAGCTATATAAATTGAGTTAAAGGCAAAAACATACACAAAAAAACAAAATTAGGGAAAATTTCATACGCTTATTTGCATAATTAAATAATAAAAAAATATAAGCAATTAATATTTGGAAATTTTATGATACAGTCTTGTAGTTTACATCCTGCTCTACGTGGGTGCAAATTTTCGCAGCGATCATGTAATCAACGGACGAGATCTGGGGGGGTCAAATTGACCCCCCCCCCCGTATATGTTGGTCTGAAATAGGCAAATAGCCCAGTTAAAATAGGGTTAAAGAAACATGCTACATGTCCATCTTTCTTTCTGACGCTATGCGATCTCACTTCATTTCCCTTACTGTCTTTTCTCTTTCTCTCTCTTCTCGTTCTCTTTTTATCTTGGCTTTGACAGTTTTTTTGATTAAAACAGTTGAATTTGTTTTCTTAATTTTATAGGAATACCCTTGATAAGCCCTCATGGCTTTTGGTGTTTCCTCCATATTCATTTTGTTATGTATTTTTTTTTTTTTATGTAGCCTTTTCTCACTCTCTTTCCATTTACAAAACCAGTATGTTTTTATATTTTCTGTATGTGATATATATATATTCTTGTTTGTGATTTGATGGTTATGTTTATTTTTAATTTGAATATGGAAATAAATGAAATGAAATTACACATTTCTGCCAAACACAGAAGCTGGCAACAACATTTCTGATTTGTGTATTTCACAAAATACTTCCTTTAATCCCTCAACTGAATTTATTTTGCATTGGTAAAAATGAGCATTGACCGATTAGATCACAAACATGGCAAAATGATCAAAATCCTGAAATATGACCCTTTTTTATATGCAGGTGATATTAAAGGTTAATAATATACATGTATATAATAATATAGTGTATTATATGCTTAAATCCGCCCCTTGATTTTCTCTGGGCTTTGTTCACGACCTACGTTTCTGAGTTTAAATAGGGAATTCACAAATGTACATTCATAGTAGAATTGATCACAGAAGAAAAAGTATTGTGGAAGTGGGATTGTGTTAATTTGGCTGGGTAAAAGAATCACATTAAAACCTTTTACAGCACATCCAAGTAAGCCTTTTAACTGGCCTGGATTAAGCGCACGATCCCTTTCTCAACAGCGCCATCAACATTCCCGCTTGACAGAAAGATTGTCGCCAAATGGTTTGACGTTACATGGGCCTTCCTTAGCTGAAGTCATAATTACGAAATTGATTGGCGTGAATAATCTGGGGCGTGTTGCTTAAAACTTTTGCCATAAAAAAAAACTCTGGCAAACAAAATCATGCCATGTACAATAACACATTGAAAAACTTTTCTTTTATGCATCAGGACCCTAGATAGATTGAAGAGCAACATTGGGGGATTTCAAGTCCGGTGTTGGCCTTGGTGTTGGTGTTGAAATTTTGATTGCTTCCCCTAGCTCCAAAACTTATTCAGAGTTAGCAAAACTGATCCAGATCACATTATTGACATCTCAACAACTAGTAAGTGACTTTTCGGGAGCATCTTCATCTTATGTTTGGTGTTATAATCATGTAAAAATTGACCTAACACCAACACCAAAAGGTCAACAATGAACTTGAAATCACCCACTATATGCAACTACTACTATTACTACTACTACTACTACTACTATATGCAACTACTACTTTTACTATTTTTACTACTACTACTACTACTACTACTACTACTACTACTACTACTATATGCAACTACTACTACTACTACTACTACTACTACTACTACTACTACTACTACTTCTACTACTACTTTTACTATTTTTACTACTTCTACTACTGCTACTACTACTACTACTACTACTATTACTACTACTACTACTACTACTACTATATGCAACTACTACTACTAATACTACTACTACTACTACTAGAGTAATACACATACCTGAAGATAATACGTGACCGCATTAGCCCACTTCTGTCTATCAGCATAGTAATCACCGATAGCATTCCAAGCCTGTTGCATCTGAACGTCATCACCCCCTCCGCCTGATTTCAAGAGCTGTACTACCCTGAACCAGTCACCAAGTTTCATACGCAGGTTCACCGCTAGATCCCTACAAGAGGAAATTAATAAGTCATCGGTACAATGCTCGGCTAATATCAACAATGGGCTTTGATAAACTTGTAACTCAAAATTTAACAAATACGACAAAAGTTCAGAGGCAGCTTTATTTCAGAGTAATGACTTAAAGCACCCTGCCATTGACAAATCATGGGGAAATTGAATCAATACGAAATTTGCAAAAGGCCGATTGACTTGCATGATATAATCCGTCCGTCATGAGCGCCCGTCGGACTAATGCGATAAAAGTTCGGACATCACGAATTTGACCAAACTCATGCTGGTTATTACTTCGGGTCGTTGCACCCAGTAATGAATGCTCACTAAATTGACGCTTGCTACCAATGTTACAGTACTAATGAGTTCACTGTTTGTTCTGATTAATTCACAAAAATAGTGGACCCATTATTGAGCTCACCAGCCCAATAATGCTACATTGTATTTCAGCTTCTATTAGGCCCTTAGGAAGTTCAGGAGCTCTTTATAAGTTTTCCAGGGCTCTGTAACTGTAGCTAATTTTGGGGGAAAATTTCAGAGTCTGTCGAGCATTTTTTTTTCCCTGATGCAGTAGCTGATTTATTGTTTACCTCCTATCCATATCTCTGTACATCCTTTCCGCTTCCTCAAATCTCTTGAAGTAGGCGGCTACTTCTGCGCTTCTCATCGTCTCACTCTGTAGGTTCCCAAGGCGCTTCACAAACTCGATCCCCTGGAAGTCTCGGCAACGGACAAACGCTTGCTCTGCGACCTTCAGATCAAGGGTTTCCATGGCCTTCTCTGCCAATAGACGCCTCAAAACAAAACAAAACAAAAATCAATCAAATGTTCCTCTTAATCTCATGTAGCTGTATGAAGAGAATTTAAGGAGCATAATTTATACAACCTGGAATTTCAATACAGGGTCAAGTCTTACATAGAGTTGGAATAGATTCAAATCAAACTCAAATTGCAATTCATATCAACTTATCATATCTTAACGACACCAATAACAAGCAATCACCATTTGAGTTTACATCAAATCTATCATAACTTTTTGTAATAAATTGGTGCGCGAGAGTTACAAAACGTAGAAATCCTCAGTAAATTCTGTATTTTTAACAATAATAATATGTTGTTCTTGTATAGCGCACATCACTTTTTTTTGTACGTCTCTATGCACTTCCAAAGGACTTTGGATTTTTAATACCATAGTTTTAGCCAGGCTGCTTTTATACAGGGCACTAGAATGTTAAGGAATAAACTCATGCGGAAGGGCATTCAGAAGTAAAGATCAGAATTTGGTCACATGTCACTTGGTTAAAAAAATATCTGGCTGTGACTGAAAAAAATGATGAAAGCGGTGGTTTTAGGTGACAAAAAAAAAAAAAATACCCAGACATACCATAATTGTAGCTTGAAGTTTCATATGAATCTATTGTTTTCGTGGACAAATTTCAAGGAACTACAGAAAGATGATATTACATGAGCTCTTGGAAAGTGAGGTAAATCACATAAATATTCATACATACCATAATCTTGGATGAGGGTTGTCTTCAATGAATTGAGCAGCATCTTCAATGCCAACCTTTTCCAACAGATCACACGTATCTCTCAAACTCTGATAAAATTACCAACCAAAAAATGAAATGTTAACCCCTTGCCAATGGGAACCTGGGGATACATGTAGTAAGTCTATGGGAATGACAGAATTCAGTATTCAACGTGTTAAATGCGTCACGTTTCCGATGACATATGCTCCATGACAATCATTTTCAACAAATTTATTAATTTATCCAACAATGGGTGATGTTGGAAGCACGATATATATTGCCATTACTAACTGGAAAACAAAATCTGATTTTACAAAAATAATCCAGGGCCCCATCTTACAAAGAGTTACGATCGATCCGATCAATCGTAACTCTATGGAAATCCATCAGTGTCATAATTTTTTCTACAGGAAATGTGCAAAATGTCCTTTGTAAACAAAGGAGAACAAACCGAACTGTCAAGAAATCAACGCATTTATGGATATACATTCATATCTATAAAAAAAATTGAGCAAACATGCATTTTAAATGTTGATTTTGCTGGCTTTCCATACTTGCGATTGATCAGATCAATCACAACTCTTTGAGAGATGGGCCCAAGATTACGTTGATAGCTGAACATCGAGTGAGATTCATCCCAGGACCCAGCCTTTTTAAAGTTTGGTGCTGTGCTGTAGAACCTTTGCAATAACAAATTGGCAACAGTATAAAGCTACTGAAATCATTTAATTTGATTGGCTGATAGTAAATTTGTTACAAAAATTGTGCATTTGTTATAACAATAAGCCTTTGTGAAATGGGACATTCATCTCTTAAACGACCTTTCACCAACAACTAATTCAAAATCATTCCTGTGTAGTTAAAATGTCTGTCTGATTATAACATGATTTTGATGAAATCATACAAATGGTACTTGAGCATCAAGACCTCAAATTTCCAATTTTGAAACAATAAATCAGTGTGGGAATCAATATAACAATAATAATAATGTGACTTATAAAGCGCCAAATCCACTCTGTAGAGTGCTCAAGGCGCATAAAGAGCTAAGAGTTGAATAAAAAAGTTTTTAGAAGATTTTTGAAAGTCTCGACAGAGGTACATTTTTTTATGTCTTCAGGAAGGCTATTCCAACAAGTGGGACATGCAAAAGCAAATGATCTTCCCCCCAAGTTTATTTGACAAAGTGACGATGCGAGCACCTGCATTCTGAAGCTAATATAACTGAGCCTGCGGTAAATTGAACAAAATATACATGCTTATTATTTCACGCCTTGAAAAATAATGGCTGCCTGCTGTTCAAGCTATCATAGCAAGTTGCAAATTTATCACAACAAATGCATTCACCATTACTGTGTAAAATAGGGACTGTTCTATGGTGCATATGGTGCGGATTGTGTTCAATGAAATAACGGATTATTTCATTTAATGTATCTTTATCTTAATCCAGTTTCTTTTGTGAGGATCATTTCCATCAAGCCATTTTGGTGATTTTTTTGTATGTTTGTTTCTTTGCTTTTATTTCTGCATTCAAATAATACAATATCAATGTGACATAATTATATGCTACATACAAAATAAAATAAAAAATATAGTCATATAATATAATGAATATAGAAAATAATGATGTGAGCACAATCATAACTTCTTAATAATAATATTAATAATGATACTTAATGAGCACAGGAGACCGCCATTTAAAATCCTCCCACCAAAGATATTGGTATTACCTTGTTTATTTGTATGTATGAAATGTTTTCATCTTGTATTGGAAATAAATGAAATCAAACTGAAATTGAATTTATGTATTCTCATTTATTTTGACCCACCTTGATATCTAGCTCTACCATGCACTCCTTTCCAGGATGTTCAGGATCCTTCATCACTTCATCCAATAAAACACTCTTAATCTGAAGGTCTTCAAACAGACAGATGTAGCCTGAACTCACAATGGGTTCCTGAAAATAAATAAACCACCAAAGAACAGACAATCATTCAATAAACCACTCTTAATCTTAGCCCACCGACTCCTCCTGCTACATCACAGACACGCAAAAATTAAATAAAATGCACTAATACAATAGAACTCTGTTAATCTTAGCCGATCATGAAAGTTCATCTGTGTTGGTTGAAGATAAGTAAAATTTAACCTTTTGATTACAACACAAAGAAAAATCCAAAGAATTACCACGAAAATTTTCGGCTGCTAACTGCTGCCTTCTTCAGCGATGACCGATTTGACCTAGTGACGTAGCGATCGATAGTCGGGTCTTAATCTTAGCCGTTAACTCCCATCCCCCCCCCCCCCCGCAACATCACTGACCCCTGAAACAAAAGAAAATTTATCCAATATAACACTTTCAATCTCAAATTATTACCTCGGGGTCCAAGTTTCTAAAGATGTACATCCTGGTCTTTTCCATCATAGCAATGAGTTCAGCATTATCCTCGGCCCATCTCATATCCCAAACGTCTTTCCTTTCAAACTGCAACGGCTGACCTACAACCTCTTGACCTTCAGGGTTGACCCATTTGGTGTCGAGGTCAAAGAATGTCAAGATCCCAGCGATGTCGATGATTGCCAAACGACTGCAAGTAAATAGTCAGATTCAGAAAATGTAAGATGTTATATCTAGAGGCTGCAGAATAAATAGAGAATCGTTATCATGTAACACTTTATACCTTTTGATACTCTTAGAGACCATTATTATATCTAGTATCTTAGTATCTAATACTGTATGTCATGCTATGTGAGAATATTATCCAAGCAAATAGTGTCAAGTATGTTCTTAACCTACAGTACTTGTTCATATTAAGGACAACTTTTTCAACACTGCTTGTCTTAGCACAAGCGCCCAGGGACCTGTTCCATAAACCAGACAAGAAATTGGGAGTGTATTCACTTTACAGTTCAGTCTACCTTCATTCACTTTATCGATTTGGAAAATGCAAATGTAAATGTGAGAATAGATTTGAGTTCTAAATTTCATCCTACGTCATTAAACTAACAAGTGGAGCGCCTCTGGCAGTCTCACCTGCATCACGCGATTCAATATAGCAGCAGTGCTGACTTTGAAAACTACTATAAAATAATTATTCACAAAAACCTTTGACCTTGGTCATGTGACCTGAAACTCAGGCAGGATGTTCAGTAATACTTGATTAACCTTAAGTCCAAGTTTCATGAACTAGGTCCATATACTTTCAAAGTTATGTAGTCATTTCAAAACCTTAACCTTTGGTTAAGATTTGGTGTTGACACCGCCAACGTCGCCGTCGGAAAAGAGGCGCGTATAGTCTCACTCTGCTATGCAGGTGAGACAAAAATCCGCTATGGTTACTCAGGCATTAGTGAGGGGAACCACTTTCAAGAGGTCCACCTACAAATCCCTAAATGAATTGTATAAGGTGGATTAATGAGAAAGCTATTCATTATTTTTATGTCAATCCTACATTGCATTAAGAATGATTGATCAATATAAGTAGTGATAAATAAATTTAATCACTACTAATTTAATCACTGTTAATCTAATTTCATCACTGTTATTCATATTTATATGAATAACAGTAATTGATTAATGTAAACATTACTGACAGTTCATTAGGATAAAACCTGTTTGCAAAATAATAAACAAAGGAAGAAGTCTCTTCTCTACCTTGAAGTACAGTTTAGAGATAAGGCATGAGGTCTACAGTTGACTACATGCTTGTTGACCAGTGCTACGTGTGGGAGTGAGTAGCGATGCAAGGTTCCAGATTCACGGCCGACGATCAACACCTTGTCAGAAGCAGCTACGCAGCAGATTGGATCTCTGGTGGGCTGTCAAAATAAAGCAAATAATGTATTTTGAAAAATTCATCTTGTCAAAGACAATGGTCAAGGCATTTCATTCTGAATAGTCTACACTTTGAAATTCATTTTGAAAATCAATCTTATTTTACACTTCCATGGAAGTTTCGAAGTTTTCGAGAGTTCCTATTCAGGTTTCAAAAGATTTTCAGCAATAAAATGATATAATTTAGTAAACAGATCCACAAAGTTCACTGTTTAAACACAAGTTCAGACATGTAAAATGCTGTTTCCTGCATTCACACATAGGCCAAAGTATATGTAAGTAGAGTTGTGGTATACTTCCATTGGTCTTTTATAATGTTCATCTGTCAGCATTTTAAAACAATAGTGGCCTGTATTCTGAACTCAGGTTTAATACAACATCTGTCATAAAGTAGTGATTTAACTATGGATAGCCAATTGTGACAGGAATCTTTATTAATACAGGTTATTATTTATTATTATTTTGTTGTTTTGGCGTCACCTGTGCCTGGGAGGCGAAAAGCGAACTGAATCACTATGACCCGCAGGTCTCTCCTCCCGATATAACTGATTGGGGGGAATGCAGGTGGACCACTACACCGATGTTTCCCCCTACTCTTATACGAATAGTGCAGTGGGTTCTTAACGTGTAAAGGTGGTGACTCTCCTCTACACGGGGCGTCCATTTAACATCCTATCCGAGGGACGGACGTCCTATCCGAGGGATCTAATTTGACACTCCAGTCAATCATAACTGTTTTGGAATAACGACTCAAATAGTTTGTCACCACAAAAGCACGAGGAGAGAACACAGAAAATATAGAAGCACATAATCCAAAACAAAAATATTGACATTTTCGGCTTCTCATAATTTTAGCCCAGAGCTAGACAATGGCCTCACTTAAGCTTTCCTACAGAATACAGGTCAATGTATCGCATTCTGATACTTGAACCTCGGTCTAACCCTAAAAACACACTTCTATTGAATGCTGGCTTCAAAATATTTGCTCCATATTCATGACAAATATTATGTACCAATTAATTCATTTAAACTCATTATATTTTTGCACTTTCCTATTCTTTCCATTTCACGACTCAATTATTTGTTGACAACTTTTTGCAGCAGGATATTAAAGATAACTGGCACTCCATACAAGTGTGGTCTCAGTTGACCCAGGGTTGACTATAACACCAATGGGTTCTACTTACAGCGAATGCCTTGCTGAAATCCAGGACACCGTCACCAGCTCCTGAAGGAGTATCATCAATGTGATAGACCCTCTCTCTTGAATCCTTCTTACGTCCCATGGCTGTGTTCACCTCCATCGCTGTTATCTTCTTGGGAGTTTTGAACTGCCAGATGTAGATGGCTTCCTTGGAGGCAGCTATCACATGGGTTTTGGTCACAGCAACGAACGATGGCTCTAGTAACAGGAACAAAAGAAGAAAGAATCATATAGCATATGTGAACTTGAAACCCTATCCTAGAGTCCCAAGTTCTTATTTTTAACTTTTATTTTTTATTTTCCCCATATATATCCATATATACAAGGTGGCATGTATCAGAAACTTGGTGGTGCTCCATGTTGGGACTTTCAACCAAAAAGATAAACAAGAACAACAACAAATAGAAAAAATAATGAATTTGTGATTATATGATGTTTTTAATATTTCTTTAAGTACAATTTTTGTTAAAGGTTGGCCTCACAAAGGGTTTCTTCCTTTTTGGTCATTACCTTCCTCACTTTCTTTAAATTTGATGTTCATTGTATTTACATTGTCTATTTTGTATGTATTTTTATCTTGATCTCTTGAGGAGAAATAAATGAAACTTGAAACTTGAAGCAGTGATAAACAAGATATGATAACGGATAGTGGATTATGATACAGACAACAGAACACAGAATTCACATTTTTTCAGGGCCTAAAATTTGAATCACAAAAAAAAAGAAGAGAAAAGTCATGAAGATCAAGGCCAAATCCGATAAAAGAAAAATATGCAGAATGGAAAATATATCCATCTTTCTGTTTTAATCTGCTCTTCGTAGCATAAATGTATAAATTAATAGGCTACCGGGGTAATTTTTTTTTAATTGTTTACCTTTATAAGCATGGCAACTTTGTTTTCTAGCCTATAACAATAGTCATTGAAAATCAGTGAATATTGTGAAATTGAATGACTATGAGAATATTGCTGTAGAATGGCTATTGGCTGTGAAAGCAGGCTTGGTAAAATCATGTGACTCACCTATATCAATGTACTTGGATTCCAGCGGAGTTCCAATGCAGTTACACAGCACAAGCACATACTGAAACATAAAAAAAAACGTTACTCTATATTGTGGTGGGTGAATCAGTGTTTCAAATATAATGGAATGAAAGCCTTGAAACCAGTTGAATTGTACAAAACAAAACAAAATCAAAGAAGCAGATCGACAAATATTTGATAATAATTGAATATATGATAACATTGTAATAATGTTAAGATCACCACTAATAACAATAATAATATGCAACATTTATATAGCGCTTAATACAAATGTTTCTAAGCTCTGCATACTATTACCCTGGCTTTAGCACGGCTACCCTGATTGGGTGCACGAGCATTCAAGGAATTCCTTCCTACCAGACACCCATTTACTACACCTGGGTCGAGAGTGGCAAATGTAGATAAGCGTCTTGCCAAAGGACGCTAGTGCTGCGATGGGATTTGAACCCCAGACCTTGTGGTTCAAAGTCCGAAGACTTATCCACTAAGCCACAACACCTCTACATCCAATGCTATGGAGATCCTCCCATCGACACTCATCAAGGTGTGAGATGTCACACATTAACTTAAAATTCGACTTCATCAATGAAGCATCAGAATGGAAAATTATTTTTCAAAGTTTGATTACATTGATAGGAAATGCACACACATCATGTCAAAGAAGAGAAGATTTGGGGTAGGGATCACCAGTTGTGCAAAACTTAGGAACAGATTTATAAAATGACCCCTGGATACCTTTAAAAATCAAATTTTAGTCTACTATTCTAACCATATTTCCCGCTTTTCCTCGCGCATAGAGACCCTTAGGTGTTATGTGTCTATTAAAGCAGATACAAACCAATAGCGCCATGTCGAGTCCTCAACTACTCATACCTGGCCAGTTTCCCAACCCATAATGCTAGTGTAGTCTAGTAATATAGACCCACTTGAATGATAACATGCTAATTAACTACACAATATATTTATACCGCAATAATTGTGTTACCAAATAGCAAAGCAATTACCTTTTCTCTCAAAACATTTACTTTCACTATACAAATACAAAAATAGGTCAATTTGTTCTCTGTAGCATTAGTAGATATCTGAAACATATATGTAAAGACTATGTATTTATAACACACAGTCAATGAGAGACCACACACAGTTCACTCCCCCTTTAAGAACTGTATCGTTATTATTGATATATCTAGGTGAACCAACAATGGGATAACCACCATCAAACATATAATACATGACACTCATTATTAGACACTCATTATTAAATAATGAATAAAGAAACTAAACTAGCATCATTTTTTTCCCCCAATAAAGTGATGAAACAAAGAGGTCCAATTTCACAAAAGTGGCTTAAACTAGGAGAAAGTACAAAAACCATCCTACTTTTTTTGTAAAAAAAATGCAAAAAACACACTGCATACATGTAAGTGCTTTAACATAATTGGAACATATTCCATGTGCGTGTATGCCTTAAACCGAGGTAGAACTTTAACCCTAAAAGAGCCGGGTTATTTGGACCCATCTCACAGCCGAGGGGGGCGGATTCTGCCCCCCCCCCCCCCCCGAGATCTTGGCCTTTGATCGCACGAGCGCCACAAAAATTTGCACGGTGGTAGTGTGCGATAAAATCTACAAGGCTATATGGTTGATTTTTTGAAATAATAAAATAATGAATTAATTAAGCTAATTTATGCATGAAATAAAACATTTGCTCTAATGAACTTTCATACGGCCCCAAAACTGCCAATTTGTTATTCACAGACTCTTTGTAGAATCCCAATCAAATGTACTTTAAAAATTTGTATTTGTACATAAATTCATGTTTTTGAGCAGTTTTGGGTCTGACATGCACTTACATAATGTTGCATAATTTCGTAACCGCGTACCGGGCATCGCAAATTTGGTCTCAAAAGTTGTGCTAGATTTGACAGTAAAACGTCAACAAGTGGCGCAGTTGAAAAATTTCGCGCGGCGGGTTTATCACAAAAAATGTAGAGGGGGGGCGGAATCCCCCCAGGCCTTTTAGGGTTAAACTCTCTGGAGTTTAAACTTCTTATACCAATTTGGACCCTCATGGAAATGCTTGGATGTATATGTTAAAGTTTGGCCAGAAAATACAAAATGGGTATTCAAAAATGGTGATGAGAAGATGTGCATTTTTCTGTGATTCTACGGGGATTGCTTTTCACAATACAAAATATAGAGGAAATGGAATATAGTATAAAAAAATTGATGGATTACTTGAAAAACAGACAAGAAAAGGGGCCCATTAGCAGTAACTGTGACATTATTGTAATTTCTATGGTAAACAGGTCTCAGAAGTCAACAAAAATCAAAGTTTCTATGGTAGTTAATGTACTATAAATGGCAAAGTAATCATGAAATAAGGTAGGAAAATCTTGATAAATTGAGCCCAGGGAGAAATTTCATTAAAAAAATTTTGTCTGACATGTTGCCATATCTGACATCTTTCCTTTATTTTGATTGGCTGAGAGGTAAATGTGTTTGATAATTAATATGGTAACTGTCAGATGACCAGAACTTGTTATAATACAATGTACTGACAGCTTTCACGAAACTGTTCCCTAGTTTTTGAAAACGAAAACAAAAAATGAAAATAACAGGCCCGAATTCACAAAGGTGGTTTTGAAAACCCACGGTTGAGTCCATGGTTTATGCAGATTTCCTGTATAAATTACGCTTATTTTACCGCGTATAGTAAAAAATGTCCAATGCTGATGCGCGTTTTTTTCACAGTGCGCCAAATTGACACCTGTTGCCATGGTTATCCATGCTATTTTATTCATGAGTCCACTGTTTTAAATTAATGAGTCCACTATTCAAGCAGTGGACTCATGAATAAAATAGCGTATCTAACCATGGAAACAGGCGTCAATTTGGCGCACTGTGACAAAATTGCGCATCAGCATTGGACATTTCTTACACACGCGCCCGATACGCGCTAAATTAAGTGTAATTTATACAGGAAATCTGCATAAACCATGGATTCAACCATGGGTTTTCAAAAACACCTTTGTGAATTTGGGCCATAGGGTTTGACATTAGAGCAGTGTGCTCAAGTAAAACTCAGTTAAACTAGCTTGGGCCTCAAAGATATATGGCCTGTTTCCTAAATAGTTGTAACTATTATGGCAACTACATGTATGGTGGTAACATGGCTCAGCAGCCAATCAAAAACAAGGTACAATGGAATACTCCCCAGGGAGGGGAGGATGTGCACACATTGTATGCGGAAATGACTGATTGCATCCGATGACCGGGGTAATAATATATCTGTAAAGCGCTTAGACACGTCGTTCTGATGTATTTAGCGTTATATTAAAGCGGATTATTATTATTAATGGTAGCTGCCATAATGGCAAAGTTAAAATACATATTGCTGTAACTCTTTAAAAAGGGCCCCTGGACACGTTTGTTGAACAAGAATTGAAGGGTAGTTCAGATTTAACAAACTTGATAGGAAATTGACATAAAATGTGCACTGGAAAAGGGTTTCTAGTTTCAGTGAAAAAAAATGCTGGTTTGAAATATTTGAACACAAATAATTTCAACTTCAATCTCTTTTGACTTATAATTTCGCTTAAATCCTCAGGAAAATCACTGCAAACACACACACATGTTATCATAGAACACACCACACACTAGTTACCTGAATTGGGTCAGAAGGATCCTGTCGCCATGGGAACGAGTGATTCATGAAATGACATTTGGTGACTTAAAATGACATGCTTTCACTTATCATGCATAAAAAAAACATTTTTCATATTATAGAACCATTGATTTTAATTTTGTACAATCCTTCTTGTTTGTCCGTCGATGCGACGAGGACCATCTAATCATCCTGGGGTTTAATCATTAGCTTGATGGGTCCGCAGATGGCTAGTCAGGCCAATCTGTGCCCTAAATAGTCTCTGGCAGTGTGGACAGGGAATATTGGCTGCTGCTACAGGGTTGGCGGTCCTTGCCTTCCTGGCCTGCCTGCGGGCTACGGCCACTACGGTCCTATTGGCCTCATACAATCCAAACCCTCGCCTACAGGGCATTTAAAACTTTAAGTCTAAATTTCAATGGGATATATCTCTTTAAGCATGAAAATAGTGAGAATGAAAATAAATGACAAAAACTTTTTTTTAATCATTTAACATACAGCTTTGCATGTCTCAATAATTCAGATACAATGCAAAGAACAAAACATATTGACACTCGAAACTTCCCACACTTAGGCTCTATATACAAGTTTAATTCACTTGAAAAATATATATGATTTCTAAAATCTAGGAACGGAAAAAGCTGAGTGGATTTTTTTTACAATTTCCATCAAAATCAAATTGAAACAGAACTTCCCCTCGATTCAATCTTTCATACATGCAGCTAAAATAACCATGCCATGCAGAGTAAAATAATGTTAATTAACTCACCACTTGTCCCATGGTTTCATCTGCCCTTGTAGCCAACACGCAGTGATCTCCATACGCCGACACTGATAACAGATTCCTCACATACTTCACATACCTCTGGACAAAGCAAAAAAAAAATAAAGATACTAGATTGATGATAAACATTGATATTACTAATATTTCAAGCTTAAAATTGATTTTGTATGATAACAAACTCTAAGAATTGGACTTCTGAAAATCAATCTCAAATCGATTTTTTCAAAATTAATTTTTATGACCTTACATTCAATTCTTTAAAACTCTTGCAAAAAAATTTCTGGCTAAATACAATTGAACATGACAAGATCTTCGAATCAATTTTAAAAATGTTCTTAAAATTGGTTTTGAATAAATTTGTAAGTGATTTTAAAAAGCTAAATTCAAAGCAACTTGAAGATGGATCTGAAAATAAAATGTAGAAAAAAATTGACAGACAGTAAAATCTATCATAAAATTCTTCCCTATTTCAATGCAGTGGTAGTGAATTTCCTATAACCCTCATCTAAGTTTGATAAATCATAAACTTGGCATTCAGATACTTGTAAATATTGAATAGAAACAAGAAAAAAAAAGAAAAAGAAAATCAACTTGAGCTAAGGGGAATTTCATTATCACCCACGAACAAGGCACCAATTGTGCATAACTTAAAAACAGCATCATCTAATGCCGCACCACTTCTACAATAATATCCCATTTCTAACGACCCTCATTAATTGCCCCTTTCATACAAATATGCTCACTTCAGAGTTGAGAGTATCCCAGAAGACCACGCAGTTCTCCACTCGATCAGGCTTGGTGAAAGAATAGACCACGGTACTGGCGCAGTAGCCCCACTTGTAGTCGGGACGGATGTTGGCAAAGTAGATGTAGCTATCAACAGCCAGGGCTATGCGTAATCCTCCGCCTTCCCACGATATTGCTGACAACCCATGACCGGGCACTTTTAAGGTTCGTAAATGCTACAGTACAAGGGTAGGAAGTAAGATAGAGACGTATGCTTCATATTCACAATTGCTTGCAATCTTTTTGTACACAGAATACTTTAGACTTACCATTATAATGCTAAAATTTGAACTGATTGTATCTGTGATGTTACACGTAAATATTTTCCTTTTTTTATATTTCAATGGAATGTTATTGATACTTTCAATAAAACATATAAATATATAGATCAATAAGGATACATTCATACTTTTTTGTGTTTGTACATAGTAATGTATAAAACAAAGTAAGTACAGGTTTGTTTCATACAATTATTGCTTATGTGAAAAGTATAAAATAGAAAAAAAAAATATAGACCCCCAAAATCATCTTTTTAACAGCGATTAGAAGTACATAGTGGCATAATACACAGGGGCCGCGGAAGCCCCTTGTACAAAAACGTAAAAATGACCATAGGATTGTGATTTTTTGCATGGTCAGCCCCCCCCCCCCCACTTTGAAAACCGTTCCACGGCCCCTGATACATTTCAATTTTCTTTGGTGGAGATACAACTTTCCCTTCCTTTTAGCGATGTGCATTTCTTCTGTGTACGAAGGAAACAACATTCTTTTTAAATAGTCAATGCTTGGCTCATTATTACCATTTATACTTGTGTAAATACACCTCTTTGCTATAAGTAAGATATGATTTTTTTTCTTTTATCATCTTGTTTTTCTAAAAATCCAACAATTATGGTCTGTTCGTCTAGTGTAGAAAATCCAACATCGATTAAATAAGCTTTAAATTCGTTCCCAAATATTTTTAAATAGTTACAATGCCATAGTGCATGTTCTAAGGTTTCAAAGTCTTTACATCCCAAAGAGCATTCTGGTGAGTCTTATATTTTCATTTTATACAACCTATAATTAAAAAATTTTTGTATCGATGGTCGTATTTATCATTATTTTTCTAACTTTGTATAATCCAGAATCACTTCAACAGTATTTATCCTTTTAATCGAAAAGAATATTTTCCTTCATTTAATTAAGTATTGTACCATATAATGAAATATGTATAGTAAGATAGTCTCTATTTATCATCAGATGCCAAATGACGTAGCTTGGCCATAAAATATGCTAATACTGATTAATTCAAGGATTCATTACAAAAGACTCAGACAGTCAATTGATTGATTAGTATATATGTGTAAATAAATGAATAAAGAGATGAACAATATATACATCAAAAAGTAAATATATGAATAAACACATAGATACATTTCATACACGTAAATAATTTAATAAATAACAAAAGAATAAACAAATAAAAAATTGCATCACCATTATTTATTAAATAAAACACAAAAAAGGATTCTTCTATTACACTGTACTTTTATCAGAATTTAGAACACAAGATGAAATCCTCATTGATAGGATTATAAATTAGTCATCATAAAAACAACTTTAACGCCAAAATTAAAACTCAAATTCACCTCTCCAAATGGGGTATAGAACTGAACGACATTGACGTCCTTATCTTGCTGCAGGGACTTCTGTGTGCCGGCCACGGCTAAAGCTGACCCATGGTAGTTCCACATCACTTTGACGACTGACATGCCAGTATCTATCAGAACAGGGTCTGTAAACAAGGTCATAACAAGGTCATAACAGCCGCTGTGCAGCGCCAGATCGACGAAGCTCTATCCCTTTGATCGTTGAACGCCGAACAGGGTAGCAGCAACTCCCATCTTTTAATGTCTTTTGGTCTGACGCGGCCGGGGTTTGAACCCACGACCTCCCGGTTGTGAGACGGACGCTCTAACAACTGAGCCAACACACCGGTCATATGTATTGGCTATCATGAGGATGACAATTTCAGTACTACCTGGGGTGTTTCACAGTTAGATTTTTTTTTAAGGGCAACTTTGAGTACCTATGATACTTTATATAATGAATATGAGTGTGTGAGAACAGTGACATCATTGACTTCCTTACTCACTCACTAACCTGGGGCCTGTTTCATAAAGTGTATAATAATAACAAGTTTGCAATTACAATTAGAATCTACAAATATTCTTTTATCTGATTGGTTGATGGTAAATTTGAATACGAAATTGTGCATTTGTTATTATAAAAACTCTTTATGAAACAGAACCCAGTATGTCCATATATCTGTTTTGTGAAAGTAAGTGAAATTGAAAATGCCATGACTTTCTTATATTCGATGAAATTTTCTGTGTTATACTTGCATGAATTTTTTCTCTTATTTGTTCAAATCAAAAATGTTGTTGGGGTGGACTAGGCCTGTAAATCAATAGGCCCAATGCTAAGAGATAACAAGCAAAGATTGGACTTACTATCATCGGTCTCATCCCGCATGATCTGTGCTCTGCCGTTATCATAACAGATTGCCAAGGTAGGACAGCCCGGCTCCACTAGACCATACTTCCCATCGTACCAATCAACGCCAGCAATGTGAACGGCACCGGTAGCATTTGTCAGACAGTACGCTGTCAATTTAGACTACAAAAGAATCAAAAGCGGCCATTTTACAGGACACATAAATCAAAATCATAGTGCATTGTTTAATAAAATCAATGTTTATAACTGATTATCACTTCAGTCCATGACTTGCTATAGACTTACAATTACACTGTATTGTACAAAAAATTGCATGGTGTGACAAACCTTCACAAGTTACTGTAGTGTACAAATTAACTGCATGATGGCAGTAACAAAATGTTGACAAATCAAGACATTTGTGTCATGAACCCCCCCCCACCCCGATTCCATTCGCATTTCATGGAACTGATGCAGACATTACCAGAGTATTTTTAAAAAATCTTATACCTTTCAGCAGAAATAATCAATCCCATAAAGACAAGATGATGCAGACATGATTTTTTGATAGCCAGTAACCGGCTGTTTTCACCAACTGAACGAGCAACCTTCACCATCTGTAGAAAAATAGAAAACAAGTGAACACCTTTTGCAGTCTTGCCTTCATGGTGCAATTCAGCATGAATACTCACACAAAAGTTGCCTTGGTTGTCGTAAATGTGTACTTCGCCATTTGTCATTCCGAAGAGAATAGTTTTGGAGTCGGGTGACCACTCCACCTGACATAGCTGCATTCCTTTGAGTTCTTTACCCCAGATCCGGTTACCATCCACCGACCCCACGATCACAGCACCTTCAAGACAGGAGAGGAGATAGATTCAAATTTAAAAACCTACATTCAACATCAAAGGTGCAAAATGCATTAACTAGGTTTTTTTTCTCCTTTAATGACTCTTATTATTATTTCCTCCAACCGACTTAATCTCGACTATTTCTTCATTGCCACCATGATAGAGTAAACTTACCACTGTTCCATCGCATGAACCCTACTCCAGAGTCTTGTAACACGAAGGTTAACGATTGATCATACCCTTGATTTTCATGATTGATCGTACATTGTAGTCAATGCAATCAATTGTAGACAATGTTCTACGATCATTACTAAGCTTTGTGGTACAGACCCCATATGTTAATTTCCTTCCGCAAGAAATGCATCCACATGAGCTGCACTGATTACTGAGCAATTACCTAATTTTCGTGAAGTTACCTACAAATACAAACACTTTGTCCTTTTATTGGATATTGTTAGAATCTATTATGTGAATGAACCATTGCTGTATTTCTTTTTCAGTTTTGAACAAAACAATAAAACTTAAGAGGGTGGTTGGCAAACAACCTTATACTTAAAGGTCAAGTCCACCCCAGAAATTTGTTGATTTGAATCGAAAGAGAAAAATCAAACAAACATAACGCTGCAAATTTCATCAAAATCGGATGTAAAATAAGAAAGCTATGACATTTTTAACTTTCGCTTATTTTTCACAAAACAGTTAAATGCACAACTCAGTGATATGCAAATGAGAGTCGATGATGTCCATCACTCACTATTTCTTTCGTTTTTTATTGTTTGAATAATACAATATTTCAATTTTTACAAATTTGACAAGAAGGACCAACTTAAACTTAACCATAAACTGTTAAAACAATGGTTAATTCCACATGTTCAGGGAGAAATGAAACTGTTTCACTAGCTTGACAAGGAGAAAATTAGAATATTTCATATTTCATATAATAAAATACAAAAGAAATAGTGAGTGGGTGACGTCATCAGTCTGCCAATTTGCATACCGACCAGGATGTGCATATAACTGTTTTGTGAAATTAAGCGAAACTTTAAAATGTAATAACTTTCTTATTTTACATCCGATTTTAATGAAATTTTCAGTGTTATGCTTGTTGGATTTTTCTCCTTTTTTTCAAATCAACTTTTTGTTGGGGTGGACTTGTCCTTTAACATTAGCCATATACATCTTTTTAAATAAAAATACACAATATGCATCTCAAGCATTCTTTGGAATGGTTAGTTCATAATTGTGCATCATAATTGTTGTTATCATTGCACTATTGCACTGTTTGTCTTATTTCCTTTCCCTTTTCCTTTCGAGGCCTCCATCAATTGCAAGCTCTAAGGTTAAGATGGAGGTCTCCCACATTTCAAAATGCATTATGTCGATATATGTACATACATATATATTTTTTTGTTCTGCTATTTGTTTTAATTATAAAAAAAAATTATCAGGTATATATATATTTCAATTAGATTGTTAGAATGTATGTATGCATATGTTATTCATTATGTCATTTGCTTATTGTTATGTTATACTGAGAAAAAAACGATTACACTTGTATATATACTTTTGTTATTGGAATGTGGAAATAAATAAATAAAATCAAAAAATCAAATCATTATCATTATTATTTGACTGAAGATAATAAATCATGATAGCATACCATCTTCATAGACGATACAGATTCGCTGGCCATCTGACGTCCATGCCATGCTCCTTACGACAGACTTGTTTCTATTGTTGATCATCTCCTCAAACCAACAACCTGAAAAGAAAATGAAACAATCAGATGGTCAAACTACATGGAAGAGCCGTGGTGTAGTGCTTCTGACTCTCGCCTTGTAAACAGAGGGTCGTGTGTTCGAATCCCACCGCAGTCTAGTGTCCTTCGGCAAGGCGTTAATCCACACTTTGCCACTCTCGACCCAGGTGCTAAATGGGTACCCGGAAGGATGCGAAAGATATTGTATGAATTGCTTGAATTAGCCAGCGCCATAATGAGGCTGCGATGAATGCAAGGAATGTTCCCCAGGGAGTGGAAATTGTGCACTTTTTGTGCAGGATTGAAATGAATCCAATGACTGGGGTAATAACATACTGTAAAGCGCTTTGAGCCATTTTGGGAAAAGCGCTATACAAAAATTGGCTATTATTATTATCATTCCATAATTTCAAAATGTTTGACATCTCTAAAACCTGATCTTTCCTTCCCATATAATAATTAATTTCAAATTCATACCCCCCCCCCAACAAAAAAAATACATGTACAAATATACAAATTTACCCCCACAAATATATAAATAAAGGTATAGTTTAAACTTGAATTCTTAAAAGTACTTTAAAACTTACTTAAATAAACTGAATTCAAAAAGTAGTTCAATTTCATAATAATACTTACTCCTCACAAACCTAATTTTAAATCAAGATAATACAGTTATGTATATTTATCAACATTCACCCAGAAGCCTTATGTTGATTTGGAATAACAAGTTTTTTGTTTTTTTTCAATATGTTCATACATGTTCAATTTTTTGAAATTTGCAAAAGGAGAATTATTTCTAAGGAATAATAAACAATCAAACATAAATGTGAATAAGTGAAAATGTTTGTTCTCTATCAAGTGGATACATTGTCTTTTAAACAGCATTACAAGTAATTTCCATATCACAGTTTTATCAGTACTATCCGATGATGAGGCTGCATTCTACAAGCTTCGCTTTTTAGCAGCTTCCTCCGTTTCCGACCTGATACATGGTTATCTTGATTATTATACATATAAAGTTTCCTTGTTTTATTGATTATAATTGTACATATGTTTTTAAATGTCAAATAAATGAATTGATTGATTGATTGATAATTATATCAAGATGTATGTAACAAAACTTATTGTAAATGATTGTTGGAAATGGAAAATAAATAAATGAAATGAAATGAGAATACTTACCCTTATAGAACATCCATACAATGATGAGGCCATACTCGTCACTTGAAGTCAGTTTCTGATACTGAGAATTCCATGTAACAACTTGCACAGCACCTACAAAGCAGAAAATAACAAATCAACATTTACTGCCACATAATAAAATATTGCATTTGACTTCAAAGAAATATCAAACAGCTAGTAGCGTTGACAGACAAATGCATGTGTAAGTGCGCTTATGGCCATTATCAATTATCATTTATTTCATATGGCATGACACAGTATTGATTACAGAGATTCCCTTGGGAGCAAGACGTATCCACATGATAATTATTTTTGCCCTATATTGAGGAATGATAACAAGTGTGTTCATGGCATCTTCTGTAAGTTATTCTACTTTCCTCAGAGCATAATGATAGTGGAAATTTCTGTAGATATTTAGAATCGAATCAAATTAAATCAAATTTGGGCAAAAAAATAAAACAAGTGGAACGCCTCTGGCAGTCTCGCCTGCATTACGCGATTCAATATAGCAACAGTGCTGACTTTGAAAACAGCTATTGAATACTTAGTCACAAAAGAAAACACTCATATGGTGATAAAGTACTATGTCCATTGACCAAACATGACCTTTGACCATAATCATGTGACCTAAGACGTGGGCAAAACATACTTGATCACCCTTATGTCTATGTTTGATGAACTACATGTGTACATCCATAAATTTTTTAAAGTTATGATGCCAATTCAACAAATATCCCCAACACGGCAAACTTCCTTGACCTTAAATGACCTTTGATCTTGGTCATGTGACCTGAAATGCACAAAGGATATTCAGGGAAATATGGTTACTCTTACGCCCAAGTCTCATGAACTAGATACATAAACTTAATATTACAATTCCACAAATATCCCCAACATTTTCAAAGTTCATTGACCCTAAATGACATTTGACCTTGTTCATATGACCAGAAACTCACACAGGATGTTCAGGGATACTAATTGCTCTTATGTTTAAGTTTCATGAACTAGACTTAAAAATCAGATTTCATCTTTGACTGATATTGGTAAAAGTTTCAAAAAAAAAATTATAAAACAATAAAATAAAATAAAAATCACCAGTTGTGCACAAAGTTGTTTGTAATAAAGTTGTTATTATCTTACAAACAGTTCTATAAAACATGGGCCAGGAGGAAATCAAAGCTTACCAGAATGTCCTTCTAGTGTTTGATTCATAGAAAGGTTACTTGGTGCAGCAAGACCTCTCTGCTTTGCATCTTTTCCTAAAATTGCAACAAAAACAAAAAAACAAGAACATCATCGTTCACGTAATGGTGATAGTAGTAACACTTTATGGATTCCACAAGTACTGATTTATTAGATTATTACTTTAGTTAGACATCTTGCAGCAGTAAATAACTTTCAATAATTCACATCATATATCATTCATATCATATTCATTTGAATTAGTATAAAGTGACTTACAGAGCACTCTGTGCCTGAGTTAATATAGAATTCATCTTTATGGTCAGATAAAATCCTTTTTAAACTGAACAAAATATATTACTGTACTATGTTGCAAAGCACACTCCCATCAAAAGACAATGAATAAAAAAGAATACACCATTCAATGTGTCACCATTATTTCATACTCCATATCTTTCATCCTCAAGTAATTTCCCTAAATATGATTCTACATCAATACATATGAATGACTGATTCATGGATTTGACAAACATTGTGAATAACATGATACAAAACAAGAATGAAATCTCTTTTTTTTATTGTAAAAAAAAAAACCTTTAATCTGCATTCAAAGTTGATTAAAATGTCAATTAGGGTCAAACCCTGCATCACCACTAATCCTTATTTTGTATTTAATACAGTAAATTTAACATACCCCTGGGGACCGTTTCATAAAGCTGTTCGTAAGTTAAGAGCGTCTTTAAGAACGACTGGTGATCCTTTCTTGTGGTAAATGATGGTTCACCATTAGTTCAATTGGTAATTATTTAGCGCGTAAGAAAGGTTCACCAGTCGTTCTGAAAGTCGCTCTTAATTTATGAGCAGCTTTAATCCTTCATGAAACACCCACCAGCTCCGGAATCCAGTTTGAGAACCTTGAGTAATCCATTCTCCCCACCGCATGCTATATAACCATGTTCCTGGTTCCAAGAAACACATCGTAGCTTGATGTTATTAGGAATTGCAATCTGTTAAGAAAACATTCAACAGCATTTGTGTTAGTGCCCTCCATAACAAAACACGTCCACCACCCGCACGCGCGCTCTTCTCAACGGAAAGTGCTGATTAGTTGCCAATCTTCTTAATCTTATCTCGGAAGAATGGTCCTATCATAGGTCATGTAGGTATCGCTCATATCGTCAACAGACCCCAGGCCAGGGAATTTGAATTTTGTTTGACTCCCAGCACAGCACAGCTCCCCTTAGACTTAGAGGCTTAGTCTTAGACCAAAAGCTTCGGTCTCTGGTATGTTCCGCTGAACTCCGCTGGCTGATGGCTCCACTAACCAAATACAGTCTTTACAGAGACCTGGGGCCCGTTTCTCAACACATGGACAAGTTAGTCATATCTTTATCCACCAACCACGGAGTTAGTTCCAATCTTACTAAACATGTTTCTCGAAAGGTTTCCTAACTAGAATACCTTGATATCGATACTATCGGTAGAACGAGCAGACGAGACGTAGCCTTAGTCACAAAATAGCATAATATTAAAAAAGAAAAATTATTACAAAATTGCAAATATTGTGATAAATTGGGAAATAAATCTTTTCAAAATAATAGCACAGGTGAATTATGCATCATACATACTTAGACCATGAAGACTTGAGCATTCAATTGCAGAGAAAATTAAATTATGAATAATTCATTTCATGACTAAAAAATCACTTGTGGACGTTGAGATTGGATACCCCCGGGATATCCAATTTTAATAGTTTACGAAAGTAAACCATAACGGTTTTCTTTGTAAAATGATGATAATTATGCGGTCTTTTACGATTCCGAACGTCATCAAAATATAGTTTAACGAAACATTTTTAACCATTGATACCAAAACATACGATATTTGACAAATTATATGCATAAATTAGAGATTAGAATTTATCCAACTGTTAATAGGGGTCTGAAAACAACAAATACGAGTTCAGTTATGGATGGCCTGACGTGGTAGAATATTTATCGATTAAATCATTTTACTATTTCAAAATGAATGGTTTTGTGGCGTTTTACCAATAGTTTTTATAGTTTCTTTGTATTACAATTATCATTGAATGCATTAACCCACTTGTTTTGTGATGTAATTTCAACCTCTATGATTGATTACGTAAGATTATAATTTTAAAATTTATATGCGCTTTTGCATGTCATAGTCTACCCACGTGATGCCACTACGTCATTAAGAAAGAAGTTATGACAGGTTCGGAGGTGTCATAAATATTTAGTGAGGTTGTTGTACCCGATCTTGGTAAAGAGGGCTTCGTGAAACGGTTAGCGGACAAGTAGCTCACTATCTCCGATTTAGTCAAGAAGTTAGACTTATGACGGTGTTGAGAAACGGGCCCCAAAGTTCTCACTTCTAGCTCGATCTACAGGGACTCAGCTCAATGGCCAAGGCAATGGGCGCTTGGCCATATGTTTATGTATTAAGTTCGGATAAAACTTTGCACGACAGCTGAAGTAAGTCACTGTTTTTCCCGGCCCCGTTTAAGTTTATTTTTCCCCGATTTGGTGCATTTCAGGCCAAAACGGAATAATAATATTTATTTTGGTACAGTTCTCTTTATAAATATAATTATAATATTTTTATTTTATCATTATGAAATAAAGACAAAAATCGAGGAGCCCGTCATTGCCCGTCGGGGGATTATATTTATATTTATAAAATAGCTGTATTATTTCAAGCATCGCGATTGGTCAATACGCGTCACATGACATCCAACTTTTTTTGTGCACTGCACGGTAGTGCAAAAGGTGTGCAACGAAAATTGACATTGCACGCTCGAGCAAACCAGTGCGGTAGAAGTCCAACAAAACTGTACTGTAACTTTTTAAAAAATTGCTCTGTCGTGCGTAAAAGTAAATGCAGAGAAAGCTCGGTTTCTTCAGATGGAGCACACTGGGCACTCGCCGCAAGCGGCTCGTGCACAGTGCGACTTCACTTCAGTTTTTTTTTTTTTTTTTTTTTTTTTTTTTTTTTTTTTCTGTGATCCAGTTTCAAATTAAAAACAAAGAAAGGAAAGTTGAATCTGGATAGTCATTGAAATAATTTCTTGATTGCATGATGGCATCTCTTATGAAGGACAAAGTCAAAGGGAAGTTCAAGTCGACTCCAGTTGTTAAGAAGAGGAATATTGCAAGTTCTGGTGGTATATCTGATTCCCCAACCCGTGATTCTTCCATACATGTGCTTGATGATCAGGATGTTTCTTCTTCAATACTTAATGAAAATGAAGCCACAGAGAGACCAAAGAGATCTAGATCATCAATCCTTGATCAATCACAGAAACCTCCTAGTCAAGCGAAAGGGCAAAGTACCACCAAACGGAAGAATAGGAATGTTCCCTTGACCCAGTCCAGCAAAGCAAGCACCAAGTTAATTGACAATACAAAAAAGCCTTCAAGAACCAACATTCATAATTCAAAGATTGATACTGCCTCTTCAGAATTGAAATGCAGCACATGTACTAAGATTGTTCCTGCTTTGTTGGGATGTGATTATTGTGACCTTTGGAACTGTAGGAAATGTGCTGGATTACCACAATCTGTGTTCAGTGAAATTGGTGAATGCAGCAGTGTTCACTGGTACTGTGATAACTGTAGGATGAAAGTTGAGCAGGTCCTTGGAAATTCCAAACTGAAAGGAGAAGAGGTCCTGAAAAATGTGCATGTCAGACATGACCCACATGCACTGCAAATCAATGACCTGAAAAAAATCAACAATACTCTGTTATCCGTTGAAAAGAAGGTGGACGAACTGCAACGTAGCTGCGAGAGCTGGAAAGATTGTAAACCAACTGCCACCCATACAACAGAGGTTCAGGCCTGTTCTAGACCACTCTACTCAGATGTTGCTGGAAGAAATACGGACCTTAGTCAACGTAGTGTATCTTCAAACAATATTGAGCTTCTCCAAGAGTATGCTGATAGGGAGAAAAGATGCAACAATCTGATCTTTCATAATCTTCCGGAGAGCAGAAGTCGAGATACTCATGAAAAACGGAGAGAGGACCTTACAACAGTGCAGTCAATTATCTCTGATGTGCTACAAATCTCAGATATTAAGGTATTAAGAACAATCAGACTGGGGGGAAGAATGCAGGATCAGTCTGTTCGTCCAAGACTGCTTTTAGTGGAGACTGAAGGCTCACGAGACTCAGTTTTGACAAAGGCAAGAATCTTACGCAATTCAGAGGTGTGGGGAAAGTTATACATCGATCCTGACAGAACTCCTCAGCAGAGACTTCAACATAAGGAACTTCGAGCTGAACTAAAGAAAAGGAGAGAGGATGGAGAGCGAAACCTTGTAATCAGACATGATAAGATTGTACCAAGACGAAATACCACCTGGAAACATCAAAACAATCTCTACGACTATGTTGTGGCGGCCTCTAAGTCTGGAGAAACCAATGGAGAAACGACTTCCAATTCCGAAGGAGTACCAACATGTCCTAGACAGACATCTCACATAGACAGCCAGGAGAATCTGCCTCTTCATGAGGTTCAGGAAACAAACAATGAAAATGATTTGAAAGATGTTAGTCCCATTGAGAAGCAGGCTAAACAAGACATTGAGTGTGATCTAAATACCCAAGATAATTGCTCTTCACCAAGTAGTGACAATGTCTTACCCTCTGTAATTGATATTTTGCAAGATGTAGAGATTCATTCAGATGACATAAAAGATTATAATGAGGATTCAAGCAGTACTGACACTGAGGAAAGCAGTGATAGAAATGGGGACAACACTCTACAAGGTGCTTCAAGTAATAGTATCCCAAGCCATGCAGAGGCCCCATCAAGCCTC
Source organism: Lytechinus pictus (assembly GCF_037042905.1). NCBI lineage: Eukaryota > Metazoa > Echinodermata > Echinoidea > Temnopleuroida > Toxopneustidae > Lytechinus > Lytechinus pictus. The sequence continues at coordinate 34,705,584 of NC_087245.1, forward strand.
TGACATCAGGCATCACACAATCATGCAGTAAATGTGAGTGGTAAAGGAGGATGTGCAATAGAATTTGAAAATAGGACTCAAAATGAGCTTGACAGTGCAATAAACGTTCATGCTTCAGAAAAAAACATTTCATTGACTGAAGATGCATCCAGTTGGAATGAGTCAGACGTTTCTAGCTGTGAATCAGAAAATGATACAGACTATTCATCTACATGTACTTCAGATGAAGAATGTGAAGCTGATGTATGTCAGACTGGAAAAAGACCCCCCTATAGAAACATTACTAATGACGGGATGAGAGTCCTATATACAAATAGTGACAGCTTACTTAACAAGTTGGATGAGTTAGCTTTGCTTGCTGATAAATATGAACCAGATGTTATGATTGTTTGTGAAGTGTTACCAAAAAACTGCAATGTGAAACCTATTGAGGAAAATTACAAGGTAGACAACTATGTAACCTATACAAACATTGAGAAAAATGGAATACGAGGCATAATGATATATGTACAAGAAGGGATTGCGTCCACCGTCAATGAAATCTTTTTTGAAACTGATTTTGATGAAAGTGTATGGATACATATGCGTCTTAAAAACAATGACACTCTGACAATTGGTGGTATATATCGCAGCCCCTCTATAATGCGAGCAAACTCTGGTGCTGATAAAGTATGCCAAATTCTGCATGAAGCTGTAAGCAGCAACCCATCATACTTGCTTGTTGTAGGAGATTTCAATTACCCCACCATCTGTTGGAACCTTTGGTCCTCCCGTTCTCCTGATGAAAGGAAATTTATTGACTGTCTACGTGATTGTTTCTTGCACCAGCATATCACAGAAAGCACCCGGAGTAGGGATGGGCAGCATCCTAGCACCCTTGATCTACTGATCACAAACAAGGAGGAAATGATCAGTGATTTGACTTATCTCCCAAACCTAGGATTAAGTGACCATGTGTGCTTGCTGTTCACTGTAGATCTTTATGCCAATACTTCAACCAGAAAACAAACAGGATATAGGTACCATAGAGGAGACTATGCAGCTATAAACAGAGCCATACTAGATGTTGACTGGGAGGAAGAGCTCGAGGATATGAATGTACATCAAGCATGGGACCTCTTCTCATCCAAACTTCAGAAAGAAATAGACAAAAACATTCCTAAGGCAGACTCTAGAATGAGAAGAAAGAAAAAGATATGGATGACAAGAACTGCAATGAGACAACACAAACTCAAGTGTAGAGCCTGGAGGTCATACAGAAATAATGGTACCAGGAGAGATTTAGAGAGATCAAAGTGTGAAGCAAAAAAACTTCGGAAAATGCTCAGAAAACTAAGACGAGACTTTGAGAAAGATGTTACAAGAAACATCAAGACCAACCCAAAAGCATTCTGGAATTATGCCAATAGTTCACTTAAGTCTCGTAGAAGCTTGGGAGTCTTAAGGAATGAACAAGGTGTTACTGCCAACACTGACAAACAACGTGCTGAGCTCCTCAACAGTTATTTTTGTAGTGTTTTCACTGAAGAAAACATCAATCATATTCCTGATCTGACGGAAAGACACAATGGAAGTTCTCTGGCTGACATTGACATCACCTTCAGCACTGTGAAGAATAAACTCAAAATGTTGAGGAGTTCTAAATCTGGAGGACCAGATGGATTTCATCCAAGAATACTAAAAGAAACTGCTGACACAATATGTACTCCCTTGACTATCATCTTCAGAAAATCTGTGAGGGAAGGTGCACTCCCGCAATCATGGAAAGATGCAAACATCACTCCTGTGCATAAGAAGGGAAATCGAAATGCTGTTGAAAATTATCGCCCAATTAGTCTCACGTCTGTTATCAGCAAGATTCTGGAATCTGTTATTCGAGGCATTGTAATCCAATACTTGTGCGAGAATGATATGCTCTGTCATGCTCAGCATGGGTTTCTTCCTGGCCGGTCATGTGTAACTCAGTTGTTGGAAGTTATGGAGCTCTGGACATCAGCATTAGACAGTGGACATGAAGTTGACACAATATATCTAGACTTTCGCAAAGCTTTTGACTCTGTGCCTCATGAACGTCTTTTAAGCAAACTCAAAGCATATGGAATATCTGGCAAGCTAGAGGACTGGTTCCGTGCTTTTCTGACGGAGCGTAGACAGAGAGTTGTTATCAATGGCCAGATGTCAAAGTGGAGTAGAGTAAAGAGTGGAATACCGCAAGGAAGTGTCCTCGGGCCAACAGTATTTTTTATTTTTATCAATGACCTGCCAGAGATAGTTACAAGTCTAGTCCGAATATATGCAGATGATACCAAAATCTTCAGAGAAATTGTAACAAATGCTGATTGTGAAATCCTGCAAGCTGATCTAGATAACCTTATCAAATGGTCTGAAGAATGGCAGCTTCAATTTAACATAGCAAAATGCAAATTCTTACATATTGGGAAAAACAGCCTGCATTACAACTACAGCCTTGATGGAACTGCTCTTGAGGAAGTTTCAGAAGAAAGAGATCTGGGCATTATCGTGGATTCAGAACTGAAATTCCACACACATGTTGCTTCAGCTGTCATGAAAGCTAGCCGAGTACTTGCAATCATCAAGAGAACCTTCCTCACCAGGGATAGGGATACAATTCCAAAACTATTCAAGGGTCTTGTACGACCAATCCTCGAATATGGGAATGCAGTTTGGCACCCAAGACACAAGACAGACATGAAAGAGATTGAGAAAGTACAAAGAAGAGCAACAAAACTCATACCATCCTTGGCAATGCTTGACTATGGAGACAGACTTCGAGCCCTAAAACTACCATCCCTGCAATACAGAATGAGAAGAGGTGACATGATCCAGACTTATAAAATAATGCATGGAATTGACTGGCTTGACAAGGATATGTTCTTCTCGTCAATTACTGTTGAGGCAACCCGAGGTCACCCATATAAACTCTTCAAGAAAAGAAATAGACTGGATGTAAGAGCAAATGCCTTCGGAGCCAGAATAGTGTGTGACTGGAACTCGCTACCAAATGAGGTTGTCTCTGCTCCATCTGTAAATTCCTTCAAAGCCAGGCTTGATAAGTTCTGGAATAAAGAATGGTACAGTCACCCTTGGGAATGATTTGATTTGATTTGACAAAAATGATTGCAAATGCACCATGTACACTGGACACTGTCACACATATTATACATGTGGAAGAAGATTAAACTTGGACGAAAGCTAGACCTGGAAACTTGGCTGCAGCTTTCTGCATTTTTCCAGTACATCCGGTAATAAGGTAATAATAAAAAAAATAAAGAAACCTCGCGTGCTCTGCATGTCCACTAACGCACTCGGCTGCATGCATTATTTGTATAATATATTGTCCCCCTAATTAATGGTGGCTGCACCATAGCGAGTCGTCTGTGTACGACTCTACGAGGAGAAAAAAAAAAAAAAAAAATGTTTAAAAACTCCTCGAAACAGACGGCTGCCAGCTGTCTACTCTACCGACTAACGTTACTTAGTTAGGTAGGGCTAGCCTGGAGGCGTCTGGGGAGTGAAAGTAATATACTGTACGTATGGTCACTCCCCTAACGCCTGGGAGCCTAAGCTATATTCCCACACGCACGGGTACAAAACCTGAAACTTTCGCCCCCGAGATTTCTACTTTCCCTCTAAAAGATCTAGCCCTAAAACATGTACATGGAGTTAAACTTCATTCCCAACATTTCTGCGATATTGATTACATTTTTAAAGAAGAATTCATGAAAAAAAACGAGAAAAATGTTATGAAAAGATGAGAGAGCTTACGGCCGTGTTTACGTCGCCATTTTGATTTCTTTGTCTTCCGCATCGCGACAGCACGCAATCAAACGCGATTGCGTGCTGTCGCGAAGCGGAAGACAAAGAAATCAAAATGGCGACGTAAACACGGCCGTAAGCTCTCTCATCTTTTCATAACATTTTTCTCGTTTTTTTTCATGAATTCTTCTTTAAAAATGTAATCAATATCGCAGAAATGTTGGGAATGAAGTTTAACTCCATGTACATGTTTTAGGGCTAGATCTTTTAGAGGGAAAGTAGAAATCTCGGGGGCGAAAGTTTCAGGTTTTGTACCCGTGCGTGTGGGAATATAGCTTAGGCTCCCAGGCGTTAGGGGAGTGACCATACGTACAGTATTACTTTCACTCCCCAGACGCCTCCAGGCTAGGTAGGGCCCCTTCGGCCTTCGCGGCCGCATAAACGCGCAGCGGAACTCGATGGAGTTACTCAGCCGGAAGCGTCGGGGAGTCATGACGACACTCGACAGCTCCTGACCCTAGTATGTGTGACTTTCGAGATGGAGGAGAGCTCGATCGTGGAAATATTAGTCCAGTGACTGGTCTACAGTACTATTTGATGTCTAACGTATAGTCTTACCTTTTTGCTAAGATACACGAACATATTGAAGGTTTTCTGTACTAATTAAGGATCCATCGATTCGGAAAATAAGCCCGGCGAAAAGAAGGTACGATTTCGAAATAAAAATATGCGAGGTTAATGCACTTTGACATTATACGGAAGTAACTCGCGGAATGCATGATGGGATAACAGCCTTTTTCACGTTGCGGCGTAATCTTTCTCACGACGTGAGTAGATACTCAGAATATAAATTGCAATTATGTTAGTTTTAAAGTTATGAGTCAGAAAGCAATAACTAAGTTTAAGTCTTGTTCTAATTTTCTATCGTATTATTTTTGTTTTAGATCGAGAAAGCTGCAAAATCTGACAAAATGGTGGCCTCAAAGAAGCAGGTAAGTGGAGGATTGTTCTCTGTGTGCATGATTTATGTGTGGTACCGAAAGCGAGGCCGCGTCCGATCGAGCTCGAGTCGAGAGGCATGGCCATATGACTTTTTGTATGGTACGGTAGTGGAACGTATTACCGAACACTTCATGAAATCAATCATATCAAACACATTCTCATAAAATTCATCAAACTTTCACCATAAATACACAATTACCTACAAAATATAGATATTTAAAAAATTGCAGAAATAGTTTTTCCTTTTTACGATATTATTAGTTTGCAATCGGACCCTTCGCATGCCATGTGAAATATTTCGTTTTCGATTTTCATTAGAAATATATAAAAAGAACAACTACAATACAAGGACAAAAAAAAAGATTATTCCTTTTTGGCCTTTTTTTTTGCTTGAACTTGAAGTTTGAACTTTCTTTTTCTTTCTTTCTTTTCTTTGCAATCCTTCTATCCTTCATGTCCTTTGGCCTTACTTAAGACTTTAAGTTTAGCTTTCTGCTGGTCTTTTTAATTTTTGTTCCATCTATTTTGCTCCCTTCTCTCTTTACTTTTTCTTTCTTTCTGTTATTCCTTCTTTCCTTCCATTGTTTTCCTCCTTTCTCTCTTGGCTTCATTTTTTCCCTTTTCTTTTCCATTATTCTTTCTTTACTTCCTGATTTTTGTCTCACCTGCATAGCAGAGTGAGACTACTAGTATAGTGAGTGATTGTATTACCGACCGGCCTTGTATTACCGAACGCGCGCATCATACGCATCAGAAAATAATTTCATACGCTCAAAATTTTGCAACATCCTTCCAAAAGACCAAAGAGAACTTGAATAGAAAGATGATGAAAAGTTGTAAAAAACATATTATCAAAGTCTTAATATTCTAAAAATAACAAAAATATGGTCAAAATAGCTCATCAGTGATTTTGTTGTTTTTTCAACTTTTCCCATAGAAACACACGTTCGGTAATACGATACCTTTTCATGTGACCAAAATATTTCACATGCGAAGAGGGGTCCGATTGGAAGCTAATATCGTAAAAAGGACTAACGATTTCGGCAAAATTTTTACATATTTATATTTTGTAGGTAATTGTGTATTTATGGTGAAAGTTTGGTGAATTTTATGAGAATAATGTGTTTGATATGATTGAATTCATGAAAAGTGTTCGGTAATACGATCCACTACCATACTACTAGGCGGCGGCGGCGTCAACACCAAATCCTAACCGAAGGTTAAGTTTTTGAAATGACAGCATAACTTAGAAAGCATATGGACCTAGTTCATGAAACTTGGCCATAATGTTAATCAAGTATTACTGAACACCCTGCCTGAGTTTCACGTCACATGACCAAGGTCAAAGGTCATTTAGGGTCAATGAACTTGGGAATTAACATCAAAATCTTAACCTAACGTTAAGTTTTTGAAATGTCATAACTTTAAAAATATATGGACCTAGTTTATGAACTTGATAAGGTTAATCAAGTATCACTGAACATCCTGCTTTAGTTTCACGTCACATGACCAAGGTCAAAGGTCATTTAGTGTCAATGAACTTTGGCCAAATTGGGGGCATCTGTTGAATTACCTTCATAACTTTGAAAGTTTATGGATCTGATTCATGAAACTTGGACATAATAAATTATAATCAAGTATCACTGAACATCTCATGCGAGTTTCTGGTCACATGACTAAAGTCAAAGGTCATTTAAGGTCATTGAACTTTGGCCATTTTAGAGGTAATTATTAGATTGCTGTCATAACTTCCAAAGTTTATAGATATAGTGTATAAAATGTGGATATAGGACTAGGAGTAATCAAGTATCACTGACAATTTTTAGGTCACATGATCAAGGTCAAATGTCAAGGAACGTAGTATTGTATCATATGAATGGTGTTTTTTGTGAATAATTATTTTATAGTAGTTTTCAAAGTCAGCACTGCTGCTACATTGAATCGCGTTTTTCTTCTGTTTTTCTTTCTTTCCATTCCTTTTTTCTCCATCTATCCTTCCTGAATTCCTTTTTTCATTCCATCTATCTTTATTTCCTATAATTTCCTAGCTTCCTTTCTTTAATTCTGTGTTCATTTATTTTCTTAATCCTTTCTTATTTCCCTCATTTTTCCCTTTTTTTTAATTTCCTTCTTTTTTATTTCCTTCATTCTTTCTTTCCTTGATATTTTCTTTTTGCTTCTTATTCTTTCCTTCAATGTTATTTCCTCCCTTTCTGATTTTCTTAATTATTTCTTTCTTTCAAAGAATTAAGGAAACCTTTTTCTTTCCTCATTTTTTTTTACTTTCTTTTTCTTTCTCTCCTTTCTTTCACACATTAATGTTGTAACCCGCAAGTGAAAACCCGAACCGTACCGTCCCGTATAATCCAATAATTTGCAAGCGGGACCCGCTGACCCGTCGGGTTTTAACCCGCAAGTAAATTTATCTTTGAAAAATAAAAAAAATTTCTGCAATCCCCACACTATACAAATCACGAAAATATATGCCAACTACTAACCTAGCCTAGAGTGAATTTACTTACAATTTGCAAATTCGCCTTTTATTCCGGAGAGAAAATGTTTTTGGGGGTTACTTTGTACCCGAAATGGGTCGGCTCTGATCTCGTAATCGAAAGCATTGCGCAATTAACTCCTCGGGTCGGAGCCGCAGCTCAGCGCGCGCTAGCTACATGTAGCCCAGGCTGCCCAGCAAATTCGATGTTCAGTTTCCCGTCGCCCGCCCGCGTTATGAAATTTGGACCGCGTTTAAAAATCAAATTCTGAAAATAATTCATTATTTTACTATTTTGACATAGATCTAGATTCGGAACTGATATAAAACATTAATATAAGCTTTTCAGTCACAATTACTTGTATATCATGTAAATACCTGTAATTCTTTTCTTGTTTTTTTCTTGTGAATGGAATGACACTGCATGCTCAACCACACCTCGAGCGATGTTCGTGCAGGCCCCACTCAACTTCACTTCTGCTACACTACGCTCTACCTACCCGATGTAGCGGTAGTGAAGTGGAGTGGAGCCTGCACGAACATCGCTCGAGGTTTGGTCGAGCTACCTCAATAAATCCCATAGTCTAGTAACCTCGCATTGGTGAGTTGTCATACGGCATATCAGACAAAAAAAATCATCAAACAAAACTCGATCTGTTTTACAAGGCCGACGGGAGGCTCATGCACGTACGCATTGGCGCTTGTACTAGCTAGCCAGTCTGAGCTCTGTCTCTCTGCCAGAGCTCTGGGGGACAATTCGCTCTGTAAAGGCCTCAATGATGGTGATTTTATGTTTCAGACAGAGTTTATATTTCGGGAATATTATTCAAAACTGCCAATAAAGTCGGATGATTTCTTCATTGTCATGTATATTTAAGTTATTAATGAGTTCATTCTCACCAAATTTAGACTCCCCCATAGAGAAATGCAATTTTCGTGGAGATCTGCGTTTTCAAAGAACATCAGGAAAAGTTAGGGTATGTGGGCCTTTATTACATGGCCAAGTACTGGAATTAGATGGAGTAGAAATTAGATATTGAATTCATTTATATCCAAGTTCAACTCATAGTCACACCCACATCCAAGATTCTAAGCATGAAAAAAATAACTTTAAAATCATGCAATATTAAACAATAAGTAATAATTAATTTAATAAGTGAACAGGGATTCCTCAAAATACAAAAACGTAGCATTTGAAAAGAGCCCCCGAAATGAAAAAAGTAGCCTCCAAAACGGTAGAAATGGAGACCCTGAAATATTACCCAAAAAAATGAAAATGGAAACCCCCGAAAAAAAATGATTGATTTGCTCCCTGGCTTCAAGACAGTTCCACAGAATAAAAGTGCGTTCAAACGTTACAAAAGGTCAAACTTTCATCTTCTGGAAAATAATGAATAATGAAATCCTCATTATGAGCTGGAAAAAATGGGACGGGAAACTCGACATCGAGTTTCATTGGCCTATGCGATGCTGCGCTGCACTGGCGCGCGCTCCTTCTTCGAAAGAGCAACTGATGTATTTATGTTGAACTGTCTCAGTCCTGTTCACAAGACAAAAATACGCCAGCATTTTTTTTAAAGGAAATATCTACGTCTCTAAAAGAATCCGCCACGTAAGAAGCACATGATCCTAACTCAATTTTCATTGTTAATGTTTTTATTATGCGTCGTTACTTCTCCCTTTTTTTTCGCATGACGGTCTGCGGGTTTGAGAATGAACTCGGCCCGGCCCGGCCCGCAACCCGCGATCGGGGGCATACCGGCAGGTTAACCCGTACCGCAACGGGTGCGGGTTACAACATTATCACACATTAATTCATCTTCCATTTATTTCACACATTAATTCATCTTCCATTTCTTTTTTTTTTCCTTTCTTCTTTATTTCAAAGAATGAAGGGAACATTTTTTTCTTTCCCTTATCCTTTCTTTCATAATTTATTCTCTTCCTTTTCTTTTTTCCATCATTTTCTTTACTTCATTTTTCCTTCTCTGTTTTCTTTCTTTCCTTTTTTTCTCTCCTTCATTCTTTCTTTCACTCATTTGTTCACCCTCCCTTCCTTTTTTTGTCTTTATCTTTGTCATTTTCTTCTTTTTTTCTTTCTATCTTTTTTCTTTCTTTCTTCTTTAGTTATTTTCAGTGATTCCCTTTTTTCATTTGGTGCCGTGGACATATACAAAAGTACATGAAAATATATGATAGAGGAAATTAATCAAATGGCGTATTGACACTAAGTTCAGTCATGGCAGGCAAATACAAGGTACACAGGCCAGTTCATGTTAATAAGTGAGGAAAAAAGCAATGGTGTATATAAACCTGCACTTCTTTCTTTGGAGAACGTTTGGAAAGAGTTTTATCCGGACAAGTAGAAAAGTATTTTCGGGCAAGTATTTTCCAACTTTTTAGGAATTCACTTGCCCGACTGAGCAAGTGCTTCAAAAAGTTATGTAGCACCCTGACTTGGGTCAACGAACTTTGGCCATGTTGAGGTATTTTGAGGAATCGTCATAACTTTGAAATTTTATGGATCTACATGTAGTTCATGAAATTTGGACATAAGAGCAATCGAGTATCCTTGAACATCCTGTGCAAGTTTCAGGTCACATGACCAAGGTCAAAGGTCATTTAGGGTCAACAAACTTTGGTAATGTTGGGAGTAGTTGTGGAATTTTCATTATTAATTAAAAAGTTTATGGATCTAGTTCATGAAACTTAGACATACATGTTAGAGCAGCAATGTATCACTGAATACCCTGTGCACGTTTCAAGAACATAGCCAAGATCAAAGGTCATTTATAGATCAATGAACTCTGGCCGTGTTTGGAGTATGTGTTTCAAGAACATAGCCAAGATCAAAGGTCATTTATAGATCAATGAACTCTGGCCGTGTTTGGAGTATGTGTTTCAAGAACATAGCCAAGATCAAAGGTCATTTATAGATCAACGAACTCTGGCCGTGTTTGGAGTATGTGTTGAATTGGCATTATAACTTTGAAAGTTAAATGGATCTAGCTTATGAAACATCGACATAATGGGTAATCAAGTATGAATGATTGTTTTGCTCATGGTCAAAGGTCATTTTGGGTCAATGGACATAATATTTTATTATCATATGAGTGTTTTCTTCTGTGAATAATTATTCATTAGCTGTTTTGCTATATCGATTTGCGTAATGCAGCCGAGACTGCCGGAGGCGTTCCACTTGTAGTTTGTTACCCTGTCCCAATGAAATAATAACGAATAACTGAATATTTGTACAGCGCACATATCCACCTTGCTAAGTGCTCAAGGCGCTCCTTTATTACCCCGGTAAAGCCTGGTGCTCACGTTTGACTCATTTGTATTTGTTTGTTTTCTTTTACAGAAAAAACAGATGGAATCCATCAACACCCGCTTACAGCTGGTGATGAAGAGTGGCAAATACAATCTTGGATACAAGCAGACATTGAAGTCACTCCGCAACGGCAAGGCAAAGCTTGTCATCCTTGCCAACAACACAACTCCACTCAGGTAAGATATCAAGTTTTCATCTTATTGAATTGAATCACTCTTCATCATTTCCCTTCCGCTTCCATTTGAAGAAAAAAAAAGAAAAACACTCTTTTGTCTCCTATTCGAATTTCCCAAAGAGCTTTGTTGAAAAATGTTATTGTGCTTTCATGCCTCTAGCATTCTCACCTCCATTGCCTAATATTGGTTAAAAAAGAAAAAAAATCAGCAATCCTTAAAGAAAAATATAACCATAATTTCTGGGTTAGCCACCATTTTGATAGTTTTTTGTGTGTGTCTTTTGTAGAAATATTTCGGAATATTGCTTTTTAGAAAAGCAGTGTTGATCCATATTCAAAATGAAAAATTTCAGTAAGTAAAGTAATTGGTCAAGAAATATTGTTGGTTTTAAAGTTTTAAAAGTATGTAATGTATTTTTGTATACATACGTAAAAGAAAAAAGATTTATGCATTATTCAAGTGATTCCATAATTCTTTGTACCATTTACACCATAGGAAAAGCGAGGTTGAATACTACGCCATGTTGGCCAAGACTGGTGTTCATCACTACAGTGGAAACAACATTGAACTGGGAACAGCTTGCGGAAAGTACTTCAGGGTATGCACACTATGCATCACAGATCCTGGTATGTATATCTCAGTAGACATGATATGGTACTATCTTGTATGTAAAGAAGTACAAGTGAATCTGCCTTAGTCAAATGTCCAGGGGCCACATAAATCTTGTTTGCTCTTGTGAAATTCAAATTGAAAGACGTAAATAGTGCATGCATGCTGATGCATGTTCTGATCTAAAAATCTGTTTATTCATTATAGTTATTTTCATAAAAATTGAAGTAATAAAAAAAAAATTGGATGTTATAATGTCTTATAGAATTTTGATAGCAGGTTGCTTTGAAGTTATCATAATAAAAAAAATAAATGCACAACATGCATAATTGCTATTTAGTCATTTCACTTATCATTTTCAAAGCATTGATAGGGAAGAATTGAAGTTATGTATTTAAACAAATTTCTGCATATAAAACTTGCAATGCCCTATGGGGCTTATAAGTTGAAATATAGGTTGTTTTCAACAGAATATCTTGAAGCAGGTCTGTGAAGAAACTAAAAATCTACATGTAGTCAACTATGAAAAACTAATATTTTGAGGATTCTTTCTGTTTTCTTGCCCTCTTTAGGTGACAGTGACATCATCCGCAGCATGCCATCTGAGCAGACCTCGTAAGGTCGAGATCGTAGCAGCAAGGGGGTCAGTTCTTGGGGTCAAATAAATCATATTGTCTTGTGCAAATGTAATGCCAAGTCTCCAGCTCATTTGTTGTGTTGATTCTTGTCAGATAAAAAAGAGAAAAAAGAAATCTGTATGGAAGATCACCCACTATTAGAAAGGCAGGTGGGCATTTCGTAAAGCTGTTCGTAACTTCCAAATGACTTTGTGCACGACTGGTGACCCTTTCTTGATATATCCCTTCCAAAACCTACGTAACTGACTTAGCACCTGAGTCCCAGTTGTGCGTAATGTTGTGTGTGACATCACAAAAAGTTTTATGAAACACTCGCTAGAGATCACATTAAAGAGATATTGTAAAGGGTTTGATGGAAGGCAGAGTGGGAGTAGCATGAAAGAAGCAGTAAATATTGGAATGGATGGCGTGGTGGTTGCAAGGAGTGAGGAAGAATAGAAAGTTATGCAATGCTTGTAGAGGTTGGTTTGAGTAAGGAAATTGTTCTTCTAGTGAGGCAATGGGTGATTTCAAGTACGGTGTTGAAATCTGGTGTTGGTGTGACAACACCAGCCACAACACCGTACTTGAAATCAGGCTGGTGTTGGGATTGACCTTTGAAATATGACGTATTTCCAGCAGTTCGTGTTGAATGTCGTCTGCTGAACCCAGCACTGCGGCTGGTGTTGACGATCTACGTGCAATTCCCCCATTCTCCAACACCAACCCCCATGGATTGGGAAAATCATGATTTCAAGTTCGGTGTTGGTGTTGGCAATCTCAAGCTTGTGAACATTCGGCGAACCCGATGAAACATCCCCGTAAAATAAGCTTTTACAGTTAAAGGAGAATGAAACCCTTGAAACTAGCTGAATCCATATTAAAGAGAAAAATCAAAGAAACATATTGTTGAAAGTTTGAGGAAGATTGAATGAATAATAAGAAAGTTATGAGCATTTGAATATTGAGATCACTAGTGCCATGTAGATCCTCCCATCGGCAATGCGACCAAGATCTGTGATATCACACACGTACAACTCCCTCATTACTTTAGTACTTATTTCACTTATATTCTCACTTTTATAGAGTCTATCACAAGGTTAGGTGTTTTCTTTATGAGATGACAAGTACAGAGGTTTCACAACATTATATCATTGATGAATCGTTTGTCATATGATTAGAATGAGCAAAAAGAGATGTTTTGGGGTATATTTTCAGTGTCCGAATGGGAGAATTGTACGTGTGTGACATCACAGATCTTGGTCGCATTGCCAATGGGAGGATCTCCATAGCATTAGTGATCTCGACATTCAAATGCTCATAACTCTTTTATTGCTAGTCCTATTTTACTCAAAGTTTTGTTGATCTTATTCTTTGATTTTTCTGCTTTCACAAAAGCTAACTTGCTCCAAGAGATTCATTCTCCTTTAAGATTAATACAAATAATTTGAGCTTTATAATATTTTGATGAAAAATATTGTTCACTCTTACGAATTCTTGAATTAATTACAGCATTGGTATTTTGTATGATGAGAATTTAATGCATTTCTCCCCGATTTGGCCAGAAAAAAAGGTCCACTCCTCAATTATATATGAACGACATATTCCATTAAAAATGTTTGCTGACTCTCAAAAGGAGGGGGGGACGGATCCGCCACGGAAAGCATGTATGAAATAATATTTCTGTTGGTATATTTTGAATGTACGGGTAATTTGTTTTTAATTGTCTGAGTACCTGGCATTTTACTTATCTTTCACGTTGTGGGGGACGTCTCAAAATACTTTGAAATTTCATAATTCGATTCTTTATATACTTGGGTCAAGAGCCTAGCCACCCTTTCATACAGTAAAAAATCATAATTTGAATGATTCCCGTGAAAAATAAGGCTATTGACGAATATTTAGCAGGTGTTAAAACAAACTAGAACATGATTAGAATCATGAACGTTAATCACAATCGTGAATTCAAATTCTACTCCAGAGGTGAATTCCAGTTAAGTTTCACTCAAATTACGGTATGAATTAAGCATGTGAAAGGCTTGACCCCCCAAAACATCTTTTGGGGGGCGGAGCTTATGTGACCTTTGATGCACTTCCGTAGATTATAGGCCTACAATTGTCATGCACTCATCGCAGTTTGCGATGCAGTGCTTTGATTGACAAGTCGCCAAGGACATATCACCTTCACTCGGATTAGAATTCAATTCAGTTTTCGAGTGAGCGTGTGATAGGTCCTATTATTCTAAAGATGAAATTGTAATCATTATTACAATGATGATTTGAGATTCAGGCGCGGATCCAGAGTTGGACTTTTACGGGGGGGGGGGGGGGGCTGATTAATGCATGCAAAACGCGCTCCCTAGGGGGGGAGGGGGGAGTTTCCCCCCTCCCGCACAGAGCTCTAAGTTTTTGATATCTCCTCAAATTCAAATCAAAAGAAGACGTCTCTTGTGTCTCAAGAAGAAAGCTGAAACTAGGCGAATTTTTTAATGAAGTGTAATGAGAAAGAGAACAGGAGGAAGATCCGAGGACAAAGAGAGGGAGAGAAGGGACAGACAATGCAACATATATATATACAAGTAATTTTTGCAATAAAATTACTCAAGATTATCTGATGTTTTGTGTCCTTTTTATACTGTTATGTATCCTCTTAAATGTCTCGATGTTATTGTCTAAAAATTAACCATCTGAAATTCATGGAAAACCATATCAAAGGACTTCAATATTTCCTTGCATTTTTTTTTAGTTTTCAACACAAATAACCTTTGCTTACATGTAGAAAACAAATACATTTTACATGTATCACCTATGACCTACTTTCAAGACATTTATCATTAAAAGAATTGACCTGTGTTATTTGACACATTGTTTTTACTGTATCAATAATTTTCTTGCTTTAATTCTGATAGAATAAAATGTGTCAGCTTTTGCAAGTTGTAATAATTTTGAAATTGATAAAATATATGTATATTTTTTTTTTTAATGAAAGTTTCAATCTGCAAGTTTCCAGCATTTAGCAATGACATTAAAATTGAACTTTCTGTTTCTCAATAAATAAAACAGACCCATGCTTATGCATGGAATTCGCCTGATGCAAATTAACATAAATTTACAAATTATCTTGGCCTTTTAATATAGATAAACAGGAGCGGATCCAGCTTTCACCAATGGGGGGGGGGGCGGTGGGGACATTTTCAACCATATCCCTGATCGGCCGCTCAAAGTTGATTTTTGTTAATTTCTTTGAAGGGGTAGTCCTATAACAGTCGCTTTTTATCCATATTCTTATAAAACAAATTCATTATCCCATAAGCCCTATTTTAAAAAGTGTGAGTGCAAAGTGCAAGCTGAAATTTTTGGAAGTTTCATGTGTTTTGTCCTTAGTATTGAACATTCTGAGTAATGTTTTTGGTCCTGAACAAGATGCTTATGTAACTATAGGCCTATAATTACAGGAAATTTTAATATAGGTTTTGGCCTGAACGAAAAAAAGTGTTTCACCAATCAAACAGTGCGAGCGCGTTAGCGCGAGTTAAATTTTTTTTATATTCCGACCTAAAAAATGGGACGTTCAAAGCACTTTTTGTAATCATGAGTAGGAAAGGTATATAACTTAATAATGCGATTCGCACGAGCGGAAAAATTGAGATTTAGCGGGACACTATTCATGTTTTGTAAAGCATGAAAAGGATGGGTAATTGGGCATCTTATTCTGATCTAAAACTGGATAATTTAAGCATCTTAACTTGAAAGGACAAGTCCACCCCAACAAAAAGTTGATGAATAAAAAGGGAAAAATCCAACAAGCACAACACTGAAAATTTCATCAAAATCGGATGCAAGATAAAATATTTTAAAGCTTCACTTAATTTCACAAAAAAGTAATATGCACATCCTGGTCGGTATGCAAATGAGGGGACTGATGATGTCATCCAGTCACTATTTTTTTCCAAGTCTTCCCCTTACCTTATTTTATTCACTTGTCTACCTCCTCTTTTTAATTTTTTTTTTCTCTTTCTCCTTGTTTTCCTTCCCCCTTTTTTATAGAAATCCTAAATCCTACGGGCCGCGCACCCCCCCCCCCCCCCGCCCATCGGATAGGCACCTGAAGATTCACTTGTGAAAAGGGGCTTAGGTCAAACGATTTTATTAAAATGTACCCTCTATAAATGTATTTCAATTTTGAAGGTTTGTCCAAAATCCATCACAGGATAAGAGTTACCGGGTATCAACTTATTTTTCTTATAGAAGCTGAAATGAAATTGTGCTAGACTAATGAATGCACAAGATTTCACAATTCTCTGAGAAAATTACACTTTATTTGATTTATATTGTATGTCAAATTTGGGAAAGCTGCTTGCATGTGATGTCACAAAATAAAGAAAAATCCATAACACTCTTCATAATCGGTGGAATTTTGCCAAATGTTCAGCAATGTTTCTTTTTCTGCTTTTATTAATACCAACTTTACACCAGGGTAATCTACACCCTCAAAACCCACTTTTATGCCAGGGTGAGCATCCTTTTTCTCAACATGTGCTCCCATGCCAATGGCTTTTGCCTCTGAAGTTGGGGTGATATACTTATTTCATAAATTCAAAATATTAAATTTATCATCACCAGATTATACGTGTATGTGCAATTGAAAGGAATAGGCACACACAAAGTTGTACTTTTTTCAGAAAGTCAGCTCAACTTGCATCATACTTCCAGTCCTTACTCTCCTATTCTCACTCTCTCTCCCCCTCTCTGTCGTCTCTCTCCCTCTCCACTCTTGCTCTCTCCTGCTCTATTTTATAGTTCTCTTCCCTCCCTAATCCCTCCACCCCCTCCCTTTAAATCGCAGCAGACAGATGTTTTACATTATGTGAATTAAACGAAAGACTGGTGTCTACTGAATACAATAAGCTTTCAAAAAATTAGATATGGAATACATTTATTATTAATGATGCATCACAATTCATCACAATTCATTGCACTGTTCATTTTTAGGGAAGGTATTCTGAAAAATAAACATGATAATGCTCGATCAGAAAATAAAATGGCCGATGAGAAATCACTGGTGGCAACTCGTGGAATTTAGTTATGTTTTCTTTTAACACTACCTATTCTAACTTGCAACATTTCCAGGAATGTTTGTTAATGACTTTGAACAACTATTCTAATACTAGTATTCACTTTTATTGAGAGGGTTGTTGGCTCAGTCGGTAACGCGTCTGCCCGTCGAACCAGACCGTGGGTTCGAGTCCACCTCGGGCAATGACTGAAGCCAGTGCGTTGTGTGTAAACGTCTCTCCCATGTTTCATAGATGCAGGCTTTATGTTAACAATGGAAAACACTCCGTCCCTCGGATAGGACGTTAAATGGAGGCCCCGTGTAAGGAGAGTCACCACCTTTGCACATTAAGAACCCACTGCACTATTCATAGAATAGTAGGGGGAAACCCCGGTGTAGTGGTCCACCTGCACTACCCCAATCAGTTATATCTGGAGGAGAGACCAGCAGGTCATAGTGATTCAGTTCGCTTTTTGCCTCCCAGGCACAGGTGACGCCAAACAAATAATAATACAGGAATAATCTAAAGAATCTTGTGATTTTCAAAAGCAGTATATGACAAATAATATATAAACAAATTAGTGTATGAATTAAGTAATTTATGTGGAATTCACTTTTTGTAATATGTTGAATAGATTTTCATTTCTGGATCATTGAATATGTGACTAATAAAGCAAATAAAAAAACAATGCGAGTCTATCAAAAGCCACCATGCTAGCCATTACTGTAGGTAGCCTATAAACCAACTCGGTGCATTGCACGTTTTCTATAGACAACTGTTCATAATTATCGGAATAATGTCATGAAATTCCTGAGCATGCATGGAGCAAGTTCATGTTCACTTATACACAGAGACTCCTTGCATGTAGTTCTGTAACTAAAAATCACTATTCTATTAGAAGTATGAATACATTTCAATGTCAGTTTAATGAGGACATGACTTCATTGTTTCTTGCATGGCAGAGTTGTTAAATTGTCGCTATTGCAAACACTGATTTCCAGTATTTCACATATTTTTCTTCAGCTACAATTTCTTAAACTTTGCCTTTGGTCAAGTATTTTGTTTTCTTATCAGGGATAAGAGTTTACTTTTTGGAAATTGAGTTGTAACAAGTTCAAAATAACTTTGAGGGGCAATTATTCAAGTCAAAAGTAAAAAAAAATCATTGTAGAAAGGGTATTTTCTTCTAACAAACCTATTCTAGATAGTATTGTGATAGATTGAAAGTTCTAATACACTGTTTGCACTTTCCCCCTTGTTAATCATGAGCCATTACCTTAAACCAATGCTTTTGCATGTATTTATTGAAATAAATACTGTATCAAACTCTATTCCTAAAATTTAAAATTCTTGGTAATGTTCATATATTTTGTTATAAAAGTGCTCTTTGAGTATATACTAGTACATTACACATTCAGTACTTCAATACACTTGTGACCTTCCTGCTTGTGAAAGCTCCTAATGGAAACTGGAATAAGATATTTATGAAAAAAAATATGTCCTGCCTTTCATTCATTCTCCTTGGGAGACAATGATTTTAAGTTATCGGTTTATTACAAATATACAACATGATATAAGCACCAAAGTATAATCAACTGCATTGACATGATAAAGACTTGATAAAAACCTGGGTCCCTTCTAACAAAGAGTTACGATTGATCCAATCAATCGTAACTCTATAGAAATCCATCAGTGTCATAATTTTTTCCATAGAAAATTTGCACAATGCCCTCTGTAAACAAAAAGAAGCACAGTGAATTTTCAAGAAAACACTGAATGCATGAATATACATCATAGAAAATATTTTGAACATGTCTTTTAGATGTTGACGTTGCTGGCCGTTCATAGTTGTGACTGATCGGATCAATTGTAACTCTTTGTAAGATAGGGTCCAGGGCCCCGTCTTACTAAGAGTTATGATTGATCCAATCAATCGTAACTCTATGGAAATCCATCAGTGTCATAATTTTTTCTGCATAAAATTTCCAAAATGTCCTTTGTAAACAAAGGCGAACACACCAAATTGTAAAGAAAACAATGAAATTATGTAATTTACGTCATATCTAGAAAACATTTTGAACATTCATGCATTTTAGATGATGACGTTGCTGGCCATCCATAGTTGTGATTGATCGGATCAATCGCAACTCTTTGTAAGACGGGCCCCTGGTATCCTTCCACAAGTTAATTCAAATACATGTGTGTTTAGCTTGGAGTACAATTACAAAAGATAGAATAATGAATATATTTATATATTCATTAAATATAATTAAATACATCTAAAAATGTATTCTCTGAGTGTTTACACCACAGAGCTCATCAGGATTTGACACACAACTCCATTCAGCAATATCTTGATGTATTCTAAAACAAAGGAAGAAAAATTGTCCAGAAACCAAGTTGTGCAATAATTCAGGCTACTGCTGCACGATATGAAGATATCAAAATACTTTGCCATCAAAACTTCAATGAATAGTCAATAATGGGTCCATAATTAACTACTGTGAAAAATTAGTGGTTTCAATGAGTTTCAGTCAAGAAACGGCCTGAAACAGAAATTATCCGTTAACCCAATCAAACTCAACAGGTCACCCACCCCCCCCCCCTTCTAAAAGATATGTCACAACATGGACCTCCAATAATTGCATGAAACTTCCCAACAATACCCTATCCTCAAATACCAACACCGACACTATTGAAAGATGTTCTTAAGAAAAAAAAAAAATTGCATAAAAACAAGGCACACAAGATGGAGGCAACCAGAAGACAGTAACAGTACAAGACTTTGTTTTGAAATAAAACTGAATTTGTATTGCATGATTGACTTAATACATAAAACAGTACCGCAGTGTGATGTCATCAATCTCACTTTTGGCATTTCAGCATTTTGTCCCAAATTTTTTGAGTGCATGATGAAAAACCCCCCACTCCCAAAATGTGGTGAGAATCTGTCCATGGGGCCCCAAGATATGACCTCATGAATACATAATTAGCCCAATCGAAGTCAGTGTATTATTGGCCTGGTTCTAAAAGATAGGAACCAGGCCAATAATACGTTGACTTCAATGGGGCTAATAATGTATTCATGAGGTCATAACTCAGGCCCCCATGGACCGGTTCTCACCACATTTTGGGAGTGGGTTTTTTTCATAATGCGCTACAAAAATATGGTATAAAAAACGCTGAAATGCCAAAAAGTTTTTTGTGACATCATCACTTCTGTACTCTGTAACATACCGGTATGTGTCCAGCCACCCCAAAACCAACAATAGCTGAAATATCAAGTTGGACTTAAAATAGTAAATATAAAAAAAAAAAACTTGTTCAAAAAAATTCTTCATTCTGTCAAGATTTGAAGTTGTAATGTATAATACAGGAAAAAAACACAGGTTTCTCTGGCACCTCTTTCTTTCTGTACTTGAAAATTTCTCAAAATTTATTTTGAGTAACATGTGTGGTTTTGGGAAGCAGGTCACATATTCTCAAATTATAACCAATAGTAAAATAAAACAACGACAAAAGTACATAAGCTTCACTAGATGATTATGATAATCTTTTATTACCATTGAGAATAAAAAGATGGCATTTATCAATCATTTCATATCTTTACCACAAACTCTCATTTCTTATAATGAGAATCCTTGTAAGTGGAAAATATATTCGCACGAGCACAATTTCAAACTCGCATAGACAATTGCACTACTAATTTGAAGAAAAAAAATTATCTTTGATCTACGCTTGGCGCCCTCTGATGTTGGTTGTGAGAAGTACTGAAGGTTAATGCATCGTCCATGTCTTGTCATCTGTACACCTATCCCTGTAAGTTCATCCTTTGGGTGGCAGTAACGCATGGGATATCTTCTCATAGACAACGAATGTTATACAACAGGCAGGTGTGACTCTCAAAAGGTTTGGTACCAATCCCTTATAAAAGCCCTTCCATCCTTCACCCCTGTGAAAAAGAAAGAGAGAGAGAGAGGGGGGGGGGGGGGATAAAAACAAATGATAGAAATATAAGCATAAAATTTTAGTTAGGCTGACAGGATTCCACCATCTACTGACTATAAAAGGAAGCAACTCTATGGAATGTGTTTCTTAGTTAATGAAGAAAATGTGTCGTTGTTTGATTCGAAAATATATAGTTACTTGCTCTTGAAGCAACCATCAGTACTCCAGAAATTAGGGGCTGTGTGACTCCAATTCCTTTAGCATCATGTAGAGTACACAGGAAATATCCCAAATGAAGAAAAAAATGAAAAATTTTGTCAGTGGATGACAGAATTGCACTTTCAAGATTGCAAAGGCTATAGCACCTTCTGTGGCACCCAGTAGTGCATGCTATGGTAGTCTCCTTTGTGTGAGACGCTGTCCTTTGTGTGAGACGCTGTATACATATACAGTTGAGGCCAAAAGTTTACATACACCCATGGAATTCAGTTAAATTTGTTCACTTGCCAAACATTGTAATAGTTACTATATCTTAAGAAATATAAATACTACAATGACTTATTTGGTATCAAATAAAAGAGCGTATTCAGCTTGTTCACATAATTGGGATGTCATTGGAATTAAAGTATATTTAAGGTGGAATTTTTTTTAAGCCAAAAAAGTAATATTAGTTGTAAATGTATTCTATTGTTTGTTATTATATTTTCTAACATCGTTTCATAGAAATATATAAATGTCAAATCTATGATTTATATTACATTTTCTATCATGATATGTCACAACTGAACAAAACAGTGTAATCTGAAATGTTTGTGTTGAGAAGTCACTAGCACAAATATGAAATGTTTTTGTCAAGTTTTTATTTCTAATTTGTCTAAAATATGAAGATTTTGGGGGAGAAAATGACACCTAAATATTTTTCAGCTCCTGATGACAAAGCAATGAGATGAAGAGGCATGACATACTCATTTGTTTGATATCAAATTCGTCACAATAGCACAAATATTTTATAAGATACAGTAAATTTTATGATGTCAACTTTTCTTTGAATTTCCTGGGTGTATGTAAACTTCCGGCCTCAACTGTATGTGAGATGATGAGAACATGCTAATCCCAGTGTAATAGGTTTCACAGTATACCATGTATCTTTCTAGGGCAATTATTGGTCCTGAACAGGACCACCCAAACTTGATGTTTCAACAAGTGTGTTCTTGACATCTTCAGAAGTATTTTCTACTTGATGCTTAGAGCATTTAAAAAAAAAAATCATTTAAAAATGCTTATGATATAATAATAATAATAATAATAACAATTTTATATACCGCAAAATCGCAAAATTGCCTCTAAGCGGTTAAGAGAAAGGAAAATGAAGTATAAAGGAAATAGAAATAGAAATACTTTGCACAACAAAATGTATCAAAACTAATATTACAATTTACAATATAGTTGTTGGAAATATGGAAATCTATTATATTTCATTGAAGACAACGAGAACACACTTGTCAAAATGTCGAGTATGGGTGGTCCTTTTCAGGATCAACAATTGCCCACTAAAGATACATGGTGTATAGTGAAACCTACTACACTATTCTACTTCGCCATGGAAACCTTCAGAAGTTAAATGCTAATGCTACTTTCCTAATTGAAATCATTTTTAAATGCTTATAATATAGTTGTCGGAAATCCATTATATTTCATTGTGTTTTATGTATATGTTCAAATTTCCAACATCCTTCTATCTATCTACCTATGCTGTCAGAATAAAAAAAAGATTTTATTTGGCATCACTCAGCCCCCCCCCCCCCTTTCCCCAAAAAAATATTACGCTTAGACGGACAAACCAAAGCACAGGACTAAAACATCAAATGGGTTGGGCTAGTATGATTTGGATCATTTTTTTTGTAAACTCACATTAGGTGTTGGAGCGAAGGAAGGCAATCTAAATTATGCTTCAACCACCAACACCAACATTGAATTTGACAATATAATGCATTGTTATATTGCATTATTAATTCAAGAGTTAACACAGAATCACAGAACAAGAAGAATTACACAAGATTTACCTGTACGTTACACTAATTGTATTCCTGACTCCTTGATACTGCGCGTGTTGATCTTGTAACCTGGACCGTACTACTTGGTAAGGGTATGTGGTTACTACGGCAAACATCTTTGATAGCGCTGCAAAGGTGATGTATTCTAAGGCACCCTGGGATAGACAGAAATATGGAGGTTTGATATTTATTCCGAAATAATTTCAATCCTCTTCAGTGATTTGTAATAATTGATCGTCAAAGAAAAATATTTTTATAAAATATAATAAAAATGTGTGTGGTTGATAGATCTTAGAAAACTATAGTAAAAAATGTTCATTTGCATATCTATAATTATTATAATTATCATTCAATATACAATGTATACTGGTCTGATGAAATCTTGAATGAAAAACTGTTACAATATCAAGAATCACCATGTAAAATAGAAAGCTTACCAGTTGTCCCGTTGATGGTAGACCCATGTGGCTATTGTACGACTTCTTTAGCTCTTCATAAGCCATGAACTGCAATGCACCATGGGATACACCAAACAGTCCTGGCACAAGACCCTACAGAATAAATTGATATTTATATTTTTGACTTTATGATTGCTTTAATGTTTGATGATCATCATTCTAATGCTTGTAGATACATAATGATGAGATCGGGGGAGGTATTGTGGGGGTTGGCTTTAAGTGACCAAATCACATGTATGACCATTGTATTTTGCCGAATATCTTAATTTTATTTTTACCATTAGTTTTCTGACCTGGATGGAGTTGGGGAGGTATGGGGAGGAAGACCTGTGGGTTATGGCTATTAAGTTAGCCTTTTCCATACCCACTCCAACTCTCATCCGGGTCTTATTTTCTCTTTCATGTATCATCATATCTGATTTGTTTGTATTCTCTGTTTTTTAAAATGCCAAATAAAATAATAACAACCAAAGGAACATGTTATCAGCATTATAGCTAGGCACCTGTAATTGCAGCGAAAAATTATTTCATGAGCAAATCTTTCAAATCAAGGATAATTGTCACCATATCAAGGGAGATCTAAATTTTGTTTATTTACACAAATTTAACCCTAAAAGGACAGGGGGTTATATTTCTGAATTTCTGAAACGCATAAAGATAGCGCCACAAAATGTTATGACTTTTTTTCTTTCAAGTCTCGCACAACTTTTGAGACCAAATTCGCGACATACGGGTATAGCATCGCGATGTCACATGACTTTTTACGAGACAATGTCATGCCGAAAAAGGCTCATTTTTATACTTTGTGTACAAAGTCTATGGGAGATGAAATTCATAAAAGGGTGATTATTTTTCATTCTAATTGGTCTGCTTAATTAATTTAGGGTTTAATTTAGTTGATAATGGTCTGTAATAATTTCTATTGAAAAAACAACAAAAAACAAAAGATGAAATACATAAGAAATTCTAAAAACAAAGAAATACATTCAGGAAAAAATTGGCTTTCGCAATTTTTCTTTATGGAAAAGTATAAATCAGATTACAAAGATGACATCTGCAAAAAAAAGAAGAAATTTTGAAGTGAATTGGGTGTAAAATATGCAAATAATGTTTTTCATGAATAAATTTGCATATTTTATTCATAAACAATTCAAAATAATTATTTTTCAGAATTTTATTTTAAAACTAGCATGTAGTTTATGTGGTAAAGAATGTGTGTGCCAAATTTTGGCGCGCACCCTATAGTCCTCAATACATCTCAAATAGCCCAGTCCTTATAGGGTTAACTCTGTGAAATGATACAATATAACCTGAAAAAGACAGGACATTTGGCTGGATGGCCGTGAATGTTTAGTCAATTCCTCAGCAATTAAACATTTTTTACCAAAATCATGTGGCACATATTTTGCATTTATACACAGAAACACTCGGTTGGTCATTTCACTGGAATCTGTTCAAAATTAATTTGAAAAAAAAAATGCTGAAGTGTCTAATCTCACCCTTGCAGTGTCTTTGCCCATATTGAGTAGTCATACATGTGCATGTAGAATAAGTATTATGACTAGTTTGGGTTTTGTATGGCGACAGCTTATCAAATAATAAGGATTCACACCTTTTATAACAGATGATACGCATGTTCAGGGATGAATTAATCGTTGTTTTACACGACAACAGGGAGAAAATTTGAATATTTCATATAATAATATACAAAAGAAATAGTGAGTGAGTGATGTCATCAGTCTCCTCATTTGCATACCGACAAGGATGTGAGTATAACTGTTTTGTGAAATTAAGCAAAACTTTAAAATGTCATAACTTTCTTATTTTACATCCGATTTTGATGAAATTTTCAGTGTTATGCTTGTTGGATTTTTCTCTTTTTATTCAAATCAACTTTTTATTGGGGTGGACTTTTCCTTTAAGTATTATGACTAGTTTGGGTTTTGTATGACGACAGCTTATCAAATAACAAGGATCTACACCCTTCAAAGCAGATGATACACATCACTTGTTCAAGTATTAGTATTATAACCCACACTTAGTTTGAAACAGCTACACACCCTTGTTGTATATTTGTATTATTTGTATACTACAAAGGGGCATGGACCTTTTATAAATTGTCAACAACAGTTTTAAGCTAATAAAATTATTTGATTTGATTAGCTGATCGTAAATTTGTTACAGAAATCATGCACTTGTTTTCATGACAGGACCCTGAACTTGAATCACCTTATAGAGTCCCCGAAGTCCTTCGTATCTATGGATTTTGATCAAGGCATCCCACATCCCTCGATATTTCCTCCCCGAACCTCCAGCATCGGTCTTCTTGTCAATGCCATCGTACTGAAGACAGAGTCGTGTTTTCACCACCCATATGGGATTGGTTATGAAGAGAGTTAATACACCTGCGAGAAATAAGGACATCATAAGATAGGCTGGTGAGAACACAGTGAATTATTCTATTTTACCGTTGTACTAAAGAAAGAATTGTGTTTTCACCAGCCAAATAGGGTTGGTTATGAAGAGTCTCTACGGATATCATGAAATGGGCTGATGAGAACATGCTAAAGTATTCTAGTACCACTGAATAGGCCTTGCCTTTCAGATTCCAATTTGGGTAAAGTGTGTCCCAGGTTTTATCAAATATCTTGCAGAGCAATTGGACCATAATTCTAATGTATTTTCTGACTTATTTATGAAAATTGAGTACTAGATGAATGTACAATCAAGTAAACAACATTACATCCAGTAATAATTGAGGTTTATGGAATAATGTAAGTGACTTGGGAGTATATGAATTGAGTGTGTTTAAATTAATTTTGAATTATTTAAAATCTTGATAATTACAGTAGAAGCAGAAAACAAGAGAATGAAATATCAATAAAAAAAAGGATGAACTGAAATTAATATCAAGCATGCATCCTGATAGGTATGACATACCTTGCTTAAAAAGATCCAAACATCCAAATAAACTAGAAATTGGACGTGTCCAAAGGACACAGATGCCCCCCGCTTAACGCGATCAGAAATTCATTCAATATGATTGAACTTAATATCAATTAGAAATCAATATGCATAAATATAATGAACAAACTTAGACCTTTGAACCAGGTCGCATATACAGAGCTGTGACCTTTGACCTGCGGACTCCGAATTTGAATTTAGCCTGTATTTTGGTGTCATCTACCTACACACCAAAAATGTTCAAAATCCAGTAATATTTTTCGAGTTATTGCGCGGAAACCAAGTGGGGGGACGGACAGGGGCAACGCTTAATGCCCCCTCCGGACTTCGTCTGCGGGGGCATAAAAATATCCTACCCAAAACCTACTGGTAATATAGGATTTCAATTATCATTCTTGCTAGGAAATATTATAATTGTGAAAATGAGAAGATAGGCATTCAAAAGGAAAACTTACCCGATTGTGCAGCGGCCAACATGTGATGTCCAGGGCCAAGCGGTGTCGAGGTATCTCCCTGCATGTATGTCTTTATTGCATTGTAACTATAAACAAAACAAAGAAATAATTCGAACTTACAAGCACCGTAAATGAAACACCATTAAGAAACTCTGGATACAATTACGGTGAGGTTCACCCTGATGATAAATTGGTTTTTAAAAAAGATGAAAAATTTGAGAAAAATATTGGTGAAAGTTTGATAAAAATCTGTGACAGAATAAGGGAATTCTACATCATCAATATGAAGAGCTTAGACTATGAAACGTCACCGACGTACAGCTCCTCCAAATGTGTGATCATATAAAGTCCCCAAAATGCCTTTTGCTCAAAAACTTAAAGGGGCACATATACCTGACTTTCAATGAGGGTACAAAATATTAGTTGGAGAGATCACAAAACAAAAGATGAAATTTATGGAGATCTTCCACCTTTCTCCACTATGGTAATTAAAATATTTCCTGGTCACTGTTTTCATAGTGAGAAGGAAGTTATTTCTTATGTACTTTTGTTGCGCCTTCCTCATAAAACCAGAGGACGGAGACCTTTATATTTTGTTGATTGCATATGTAGGGATACAAATAATTTGTTCCATGATTTACCAACTCTCGTGTCAGATCGCGAAGCCTGGCGTACCATTGTTGATTCATTCTCGGATGTGTCCTAATTTGTAGTGTAGTGTGAAAGTGATATTTGTGGGGTGGATACATCATCAGATATACATCATTTCATACCACTTCTATAGCAAAAATATGTTAATTCATCATGTTTAATTAAAGTATTGGAATTATGAAATTTATATTGCATAACTTACATGGTGAGCTGCTCACTTTGGGCATCAATAATCTTTAAAAAAAATTAACAACTCTCTTATGATTGATGAATAAAAATAAATAATAAAACCCACATTTTTCTCTAATTTTTCTCCTTTTATCATCAGGGTGAATTCCCCTTAACAGCTCCGGTACACACAACTGCACATATTAACTTGAAAATGTTCAATGCATAAACAGCGTATCATTTGAAGTTGAATCAATGGCATGGAACTCACAAAAAGAAGTAGAATCCCCATGATGCTCCTGCACCCCACACGTTAGGTGTGACCCCCTGGTAGAGGCCTTGGTAGCCCCTCTGCTTGACAATGCTCCGGAAGGCATGGACCAGTCCATTGTACGTGGGTCGTGCTTGATTTCCATCACTCACTGTAATAAATGACATAAAAACATGAATTATGAGCATATTTCAGACCATATTTCCTTTACTAGACTGTTTTTTTTTTTAAATCGCAATTTTAACAATCACCACAGATAATTATCAATTCTGAAATGAACATCCACACCTTACTTATTAACACTCTGACTAGTTTAGGTGTTCAGGGCAAGGCCCTACAATGGCTGAAATCTTATCTCTCATTCCATTCACAGTCAGTCCTAAATGGTGTTACCTCTTCATCTACGCCATTGGTGCGGCGTCCCCCAGGGCTCTGTTGGAGGGCCCACTGTGTTTCCATTTATTTAACAGGGCTTCGAGATATTTTCAAACGTCACTCTGTTCACTATCATTATATGCAGATGATATTCAGATTTTCTTTTAATTTTTACCCAATCAAACTAGTGCCACACAAGCCCTGTGTAATCTTGAAAGATGCATAATGGACATTGACACTTTGTTGAAGTCAAACTTGTTACTTTTAAACCATAGTAAAAGTGAGTTTTTAGTTTTTGGCTCAAAGTTTCAACTTTGATTCCATTTCTATCTCAGGCAATGACATCCCCTTTCAAAATCATGTCGCAATCTTGGAGTTATTTTTTATTCTCACATGTCCATGTCCAACCAGATTACAGGCATTTGCAAATCAGCTCGTTATCAATTGCGCAACATTGGCTTCATAAGAAAATATCTCACTCGCTCAGCAACAGAGAAACTGGTACATTCACTCATTTCCTCATGATTCGATTTTGGTAATAGTCTCCTTTACAACTTACCAGATTCTCATCTTGGGAAATTGCAAAGGTTGCAAAATACAGCTGCGCGTATTGTAACTCTACATTGTATCTAGCAAGCGCAGCCACATAACCCTTATATTGAAAACTCTTCACTGGTTGCCCCTGAAGGAACGCATAGTCTTTAAAATCCTTCTTTTGATTTTTCATACACTCAATGGAACTTCCCCCAATTACAATAAATCTTTGATGCATAATTACCAACCCTCAAGAAATTTATGATCCTCATCTAATCTCTTACAAATTCCAGTTGCTAAGAAATCATGCTGGGCCTAACCTGTAGAATTTTCTTCCACAGAGTTTGAAAACCCAGACTTCAGTGACCACCTTTAAGGGCAACCTGAAAACAAAGCTGAGTGCTTTTTGATAGACATTGACCTATTGTTCAGACATGTATTATATGTAAATAGTTTTTGTTCTGCTCTGAAGCACCTTGAGCATCTAATCAAGATGGAAAGTGCGCTATACAAATCTCATTTATTATTATTTTTATCTTTGTCGCATTACCAATGGGAAGATCTCCATAGCATTAGTGATCGCAATATTCAAGTGCTCATGACTTTCTCATTATTTGTCCGATTTTTCTCAAATTTTCTTTGTTCTTATTCTTTGATTTATGTTTCCACACAAGTCCACATGTTCCAAAGGGGCAATTCCATGAAATATTCAACCATTTTGTACGTCCGACCCCCATTTTTCCTTTTCTTACTGCACTTTATAAACTGACCAAGTCATGGTCATCTGACAGCTTTACAGACTGTTATAAGAACCAGAAATCAGAGACAGAAAATTTCATGAAGGTCTCACATACATGGGGTCGGATGTACATATTTTATGGAATTGCCCAAAAGGTTTCATTCCCCTTTATGTCATACATCAATCTTTGCGGAACAGCATGCAGTTATTGTACCTTGAAACCTGACTTTAATGAGATCTAGCGGATGAAGGACCATGGTCGAAAGAACGCCACCACTGATGCCTGCCACGAGATGCTCATACTTCAACTGAGAGAAGAGTGAGGATGCCTGCTTCTGGATGTTCTCTGATGCTGCTGCCGCCATTGTTTATCTGGTGTCACTCAGATCAATCGGCAACTCCACAATGGCAAGATTGCCTGAGTGAGATGATGTAAAAGACAATCATTATGAATAGCAACACGGCATGAAATCAACAGTTGTTTTTCTTTCAATTTTATGCCTTTCTTTCATCTTTTGTTTTGTTTTCCTTTTTTTCTTTTCTTTTCTTTTCGCACGTTTCTTGACTATTTTAATTCCCCCTTATTTTTAACCCAATATTGCAACTAGCATGTCTAGCCTCAGAGTGGATTTATTTTTCTGACTAAACATAAACAAAATTAAAGAATTGAACACATTGACGATGAAAATTTGTCAGAATTAATTTTAGTTAGGCAGAGGCCAGTAGCTACTTTTCCTCACCTTGCTAAATCATGTCTTAATTAAATAAATATGCCCGGGGGCCACTTCTAAAATAAAAACGAGAAAAAGGATCTCTTTTACATGATAGGGCATGTTACATACTTAAAGTAATAAAGGTGTCAAAAACACTAAAAGAATGAAAAAAAGGGTATACATTTTGCTAGGAAAACTAAAGTAATAAAGGTGTCAAAAACACTAAAAGAATGAAAAAAAAAAGGGTATACATTTTGCTAGGAAAACATTGGCCCGAATTCACAAAGGTGGTTTTGAAAACCCACGGTTGAATCCATGGTTTATGCAGATTTCCTGTATAAATTACACTTAATTTATCGCGTATCGGGCGCGTGTATAAAAAATGTCCAATGCTGATGCGCTCTTTTGTCACAGTGCGCCAAGTTGACGCCTGTTGCCATGGTTATCCACGCTATTTTATTCATGAGTCCACTATTCAAACAGTGGACTCATGAATAAAATAGCGTATATAACCATGGTAACGGGCCATTGTGTTTACGGTCCAATATGCGAGGGTATAAAAAGACTAAAATACTTTATAAATGTACTTTTTGCCCTAACACTACGTGTTTAGGGTCCGATTTGAGCGGGTTGTTGTGGGGTGGTACTAAACCAAATGAAAGTAAAGGTAAAGCCAACGTCCGTTATCTCGTCCGTCTCACCACAGATACCTGTTTCCGGTGATGCTTCTATTTCAAAGCTCCTAGATCCAGCGATAGTAGTCTCTTCCCCCCCTGACACTAAATATTTTTTCTCTATTTTTATATGCAAGAATAATTATTGTAGTGCCATCAGCGTAATTTATTCTATAATAAACTCTATCTTGTCGTATCCTGAAACGAAATATGATGCTTTTTTTTGGGGGGGGGGAGGGTTTGCTTCTTCTCTTGATCATTCTCTGTACTATCATTGTTATTTATATTATATTATTTTCATTAATTTTTCATATTGTTGTAGAATGTTCATTTTCATCAACATATCACTTTTGTAAACCCCCATTTTGTACCGCCCTAGATTAATATGGGTGAAGGGAGAAATATGATAATGAAAAGGGGCAAGGAACTCAAGTGATAAAACAAAACATAATTTCCCATTTTTTTTTATTGAGTTTCTTTTTATTTATTATTCATTTTTAGGGGCACATAGACCCATGCCCCTCCCCCTTGAAAGCTATAGAAAATCTTTGTTTGGCATTTATTTTTGTTGGGATAATTTGTAAAAATTGTTAATTTCATTTGATTGTAAACCTTTGTTTGGATTTGAAATCAAATAAAGTGAAAATTTAAAGTTCATATTGTGAAGCGAGGATCTCTTTTTTAATTGTCAAATTATTAGTGACACAAATCAGCTTCAATGGAACCTTATTTTTTCTGTAAAAAAGGTCACTCTCCCCCTTGAAAAATCTGGATCTGCCCCTGAATAGGCCTTCGTGGTAAGAGGGTTTTTTTACTGAAAATCCTCTATGTTTGGATTTGAAATCACTGAAAATAAACTTGAAACTTCATACTCACTGTAAAGCGAGGATCTTTTATATTAATTGTCAATTCGTGACATAAATCTCCTTCACAGGGGGGGGGGGCTTGTTATTTTTTCTGTAAAAGAAGCCCCCCCCCTCCCAGGATTCACCCCTGATTAGACCCACGGTAAAGTTCGTTATTCTGAACTTCTGTCACGTCAGGTTCATTAATCAGAAAAGAATAAGAAGCTTCTTCATGTTCTTCATCAAGAGTCCCATAACAGAAATTGATTTTTGTTGTTGAAATAATTGACTTTTTTCTTTATTTTATCTAATTCATACAATGACTACAAAAGGTGTTTCATGTTTTCTAACAAAATCAGCAAGCGCTTGGCACTCAAATTAGATGAGTATGGTGAGATATGTATTCTCTTATTTGATTTCTAAAAAATAGTCCTTAAACTGTCTCTGTTTGGGGTCAATAAATACAAAAATTTCAGCTCGCGCTTTGCGCTCGCATTGTTTGTTTAGCGAGACAGATACGTATTTTTATTTTTTATTTAATAGCTTATTTTTACCCTTTTTAGGTATGAATTTCAAAAATATTCAGCTCGCGCTTCGCGCTCGCATCATTTGATCAGTGAGATACATTACATATCCGTTTAATGGCACAGTCCTTAAAATGTCTCTATATAAGGTCAATAGGCCTATACCTGGTAATTGAGCGCGCTTTGCGCGCTCACTGAGCGACTCAAAATTTTTGCTGGTGCCCCCCCAATGCCGTGACCCACGGTACGCCACTGACCTTGGCAGCAAATAAAAATGTGATAAGGAGATTCCTCATGAAAAATTTCCCCTTTTCACCGTCTACTTTTGTTTTGATAAGGATTTTTGTTGTCAATCACACACAAAACAAATGGGCTTCTGACCTCAGTGAGACAAAATTTTGGGTGGAAAAAATCATGCTTTTGTTGGTGTTGTTTCTTTTGTCCTTTTGCAAAGCAAATCTCCAATGTGGGAGATTGTCTCCCCTATTGGAGAGTCTCCCATATTGGCCGTGCACCTCTACTGTGTGTAGCCTTCTTTGTTGATCTTTTTTTATTAAGACCTGGCTCCGTCGATCCGCTCATGCAGCGTACTTTGTAGAATGTCCCGTATTTCATTTTGTGAAATCTGGTCACCCTGAGCTTCACGTAGAGAAATCATTGAGTTTTTATTCGTTTTTTTTTAAATATGATATCGATGACTTAGAATGGCCTTTCCATCAAAAAACAGTTTTAAATTTAATTAACCTTGTTCATTGAATGAGTGATGATTAGTATCATTAGTTAAAGTTTGCATTAATTTGCAATGCTTTGGGCGAGTGATGGGGGGGGGGAATGGGCAATGTATATTTTCACAATTGGACCATATGCTGCCAAGAACGGGGTAAGACTAGATGAGACAACCTCGTTCGTAGGACGAGTGCCACAAATTAAAATCCACACTCCACGCACAAAATAATCTGTCTCCGTAAGACCTCCTCATTTACTTAACCCCAACGCCAGCGCGCTAAGGTGTCCATTCTCTCCCATCATCTTACTCTTGTACTTAGGCTTAGAAGCAGAGCCCGAGGCGCCGAGGCAGAAGGAAGAATAAAGAGACAGCCAATAACTTACACAAATATTAATATGTGGGACAAGAATTGTATTACGTAAATAAAAAAAATACAAATCACGCGTTACACTTATTGTTACAGGCGATTTAGTCAAAGTTGAGAAGGTTAAAAAAGAAGGGACTTAATTCGTTCTACTTACCAAAAATTTAGTTGTTCGTCAACTTACAGTACAACTGAGCTGAGGTATAAAAAGTTGTTTACCATACGGCATACCGTGCATACGACTTACGAGATCACCGCCCACCACTCTGCATATATATCACGCATGGTCCATGCATGGAGCTAGCTAGCCAGCCGAAACGGTGCAGGTGCGGGCACCAACGAACGTAGAGGGCTGCAACACACAGCTAGCAGTGTTGCTATATTAGTATTAGGAACTTTGAACTTTATTGAAAGAACGCCTTAATTTTGGCCCTGTTCATCCAAAGACTATGCTAAATTAATTGGAAAAGATGATGTTTTCATTTGACATTTGAACATAAGAAGTGCTAACCAAAACTTCGAGAAATTTCGATTATCATTAGAAAATATGCAGTTTGCCAATCATTGCTCACTGAAACCTGGTTCACGGAAACTCCAAATTCCCTATGCACCCTCCCGAATTGTTAATAATAAAAATAATATATGGATTTATAGAGCGCAGAAACTATTCCATAAAGTATATATTCTACTGCGCTTTATGGGACTCCTAAAATGCTTGTTATTGATTAAATAGATGTGTTTTGAGCTTTGATTTACAGTTGTTTACAGATGGTGCTTTCGTAACTTCCAGGGGTAGGTTATTCCAGAGATTGGGGGCTACACAAGCAAATGCTCGATCACCTAGTGTTACTTTTGTTTTAATGGATGGAATCTGACAAAGCAGAGGATCCACTGAAATGCGCAAATTGCGACCATGATTACTGGTTTACCTCGATAATTCTGTAATGTAGCCAGGAGCTTGACCAAGAAGTGCTTTGTATACAATAAGTAAGACTTTGAATGCTATTCTCTGCTGTACTGGCAACCAATGTAGGTTTCTTAGTAGTGATGCGTGCATATTTTGTACAACCACATGTGATTTGCACCCTATGCAATTTCAATAATTGAGAGTCAGGGATCCCATACAGTAGACATTTTTACCGAAACGTTTCTAGCAAGTGAGAATGGTCTCAATGGTGTCAAATGCACTGCTCCGTCAGATCCATTAAAAGTAAAAGGGTGACTTTCTGAGAATCCATAGCCATTAACAGATCACTTTTTATTCTTAGCAGTGCAGTTTCAGTGCTGTAGAATTGTTTATATGCAGATTCGAGTACATGGCAAAAGAGAGTTGCGTCTAAGATGTTCTATAATCTGTTGGGTACATGTAGCTCCACCCTCGACCAACTTTGATATGTATTTCAGATTGCTTACAGGTCGTAAGTTCTAAAAGTCTGCATCAAGGACGGGTTTTTTCAATAACAGGAGTGATAAGAGCATTTTTCCATATTGGAAAGTGACCGGTCGAGAGAGATTGATCAATGATGTGAACACAGGAATGAGTACATCGACACATTGGAGTTTTGTGGGTATAGGATCTAATGAGCATGAATTTTTGCTGAGGTATTGGCAATGAGTTTTTCAACTTCGTACTCAGAAAGAGATTTAATATTGCTTAAAATATCTACTTCGTTGAAAGTGTCATCAGGAGGATCATTCCTGGGATCACAGATTGCATCTAGATGTGTTTCAATATTCTTTTGGATTTTCAAGACTTTGTCAGAAAAGTGATTACCTAGGTCATCGACGAATTCATGTTTATCAATAGTACATGGTATCGAAGGTTGCTTATTTGACATGTTCACCATTGACTTGACAACACTGAAAAGCTTCTTTTGATTATCCTTGTTTTCCAGGATGAGATCTCTGTGGTATATTGTGTACGAGTTTTGTTCAGAAGTTGCAGTGTCGCATTTCGAACTGACTTATATTTGTCCCAATCATTAGCAGCCCTAGTCCTTAGCCAATGCATTTCAGTTTTTCTCCTTTTCCTTTTTTCTATCCTCACACCGTTAGTATACCACGGTACTTGAGGGCGTACAGCTACCCGTTTGGTAACACCAGGAGCATGTTTCTCTAAAATATTACTAGGTGTGACATCATATAAGATGCTTATTCAGTTAGATCACCAGGTGTGTGCTTACAAAGCTCATTATTAGCTATGTCTGCATTGTTAAAAATAATATGAAAAACAAAATTGGTGGGGGACTAGCAATATATATTCCATCTTCATTTGATTATGCAATTAGACATGAATTTGAAAATATGAATATCATTGAATCCTTATTTGTAGAAGTAAATATAAAAAAAGATGAGAAATTTCTAATAGGTGTTATCTACAGACCTACGCAAACTTCTTGTATAGAGGAGTTTTTACTTGCTACTAATGAACTTTTGCAAAACGGTGAATTGCCAAATAATTGTATCATCACTGGTGATTTCAATATCAAACTTTTGACTAGTAATCACTCTTTAACAAATTACTTCCTTGAATTAATGTTATCCTCTACTTTTTTGCCTGTTATTTCCAGACCAACCCGTATTATTGATCATTCTGCTACGTTTATAGATAACATATTCTGTAACTCTCAGCCTCTTCCGGAAGCTGGTATTGTTAGTTAAGACAGACGTGTCTGATCATTTTCTTATTTTTACCCATTTCCAAACAAAAAATGGAAAAGAAATATAGAATCTGTCGCAACTTTTGTGATGAAAATATTGAACGCCTCCAAGAAGGCTTAAGCTCTACTGATTGGTCTGATGTTTATAAATGTTGATGACTCATTTGAAATATTTTTGAATTCTTTCAATGACTGCTTTATTAGATTCATGTTTCCTTTAAGGAAATATTGAAATTACAAATATAAACGTGTTCCAAAACTCCCATGGGTTTCAAAATTGATCGGAAAAATAATCTGTATGTTTCTTATAGATCAAATCCAAATGATTTTTCACAGAAAAGATATACGTCTTATGAAAATACCTTAACAACTACTCTCCGTTTAGCCAAAAGGAGATTTTAAACAGAAAAATAAAAACGATCTTAGATATACATGGAAAACTATAAATGGGGCTCTAAACAAAATTAGCAAATCTAGTGCTGTTAATAAATTATGTGTAGATTGAACTGTGGTTGAAGATACTCTACTATAGCCAGTGAATTTAATACATATTTCTCTCAAATTGGCCCAAAGTTAGCTGGAAATATTATGCCCGTAGAAAATTCTTTTAAAGGGGAATCCAACCCAAATAAAAATTTGTTTTTATAAGAAAAAGAAAAATCAGACAAGTTGATAGGTGAAAGTTTGGACAATATTGGACAAACAACAAGAAAGTTATGAATTTTTAAAAGTTGTAAATATTGGTAATCACTATACCCATGGAGACTTCAAATTGGCCGCATATGGGATGTCATAGTGATGTAAGGCAAGGACTACTCTTCCATGTACTCCAGTACATATTATGGCTAAAATGTCATTTTTCCCAAAAGTTTTATTTCAAATTATATTTTTCTTTCATGAGGACATAAAACAATATAGTACCTGGGTTATATTTAGATTACTGCCCCAGGGGAATGGGTACTTAGGAGAAAACCACAAATCCCTGATAATAAAGTACATGGCCTATGGGAAAGTTGTCCTTGCCCCTTGTCATAATTTGCTTACCCAGTTGCCAATTTGAAATCTACATACTATTAATGATCTCAATTTTAAAGCAGCTATAACTTTCTTATTGCTTGTCCGATTTCTTTCAAACTTTCACCATTCTGTTTAATTTATTTTTCTCCTTCCCGACACTACATTTTATGGCCAAGGCTGGATTCCCCTTTAAGGACTTTTTGGATGAACAAAATGAGAATTCAATATTTCTTACTCCAGTTCATAGACAA
Source organism: Lytechinus pictus (assembly GCF_037042905.1). Lineage (NCBI taxonomy): Eukaryota > Metazoa > Echinodermata > Echinoidea > Temnopleuroida > Toxopneustidae > Lytechinus > Lytechinus pictus. The sequence continues at coordinate 34,743,036 of NC_087245.1, forward strand.
GAATAACTTGAGATTGTATCTAATTTGAAGGTAGAAAAAACTACTGGTTATGATAGCATTACAAATAGAGTTGTGAAAAACATTATACTTTCTCTCGCTGATCCTCTGCTTCATATATTTAATTTATCATTGCAGCTTGGCCAGGTCCCAAAGAAGATGAAAATAGCTAAAGTTATACCCATTTTCAGAAAGGGAGACCAATTAATTACTAGTAATTACCGCCCAAAATCTTTGTTAACTTCGTTCTCAAAAATTCTTGAAAGGACAGTTGCTTTCTTTCAAAAATATAGTATCATATCATATTCCGTTTTAGAGAAAAGCATAATACAACTCATGCTATTTTGACATTAATAGATAAAATATCTACTTTTGAAAATTCTGATCATGACATACCGTAGGGTTGTTCCTTGACTTCTTGAAAGCATTCGATACAATAGATCATGAAATACTTTATATAAGCTATCAAATTACGGTATCAGAGGGACAACTTTACAATGGTTCAGGAGTTATCTTACTCATAGAATTCAGTTTGTTAGGGTAAATGAATCAGGTCAGTTGCATGTCAAATTGTTTATACCTATATTAATTTATAAAATTTTGCTGATTATTTTACTATATTCATTATCATATATTACCCTTGTATATAATTTTGATAGGGGGTCTACATCTTACAAGCTTTGCTTTTTAGTAGGCCCCTCCACTTTTTTTCATTTTATCGGTACGTTTCAAAACTGCACATGCAGATGTTGTATATTTCTACTATAAATGATTTATTATGAAATGTACTTTTAGAATTTGTGGAATATGAATATTTGAATAAATAAATTAATAAAACCCCAACCCCTGACCCTAACCCACACCCATAACCCTAACCCTTTATACGTGGGCAGGCAAGACAGCGGGCAGCCAATGGCCGTCTTGCCAAGCTGTCCCGCCACATGAGCAATATTAAATTCAACATGAATTAAATGTATTTTCTTTAAAAATAGCTTTGTAATGTTAACCTACGCCTATAAATACAGCTTAGCTGATGAAAGAAATTAGCCAATGGAAAGTGACAAATACAAGAAATTACTCATTGACAAGTCATTCATCTATTCATTGTTTTAATCATGCCGAAAGGAGACAAACAATGTGTACAACAGGGTGATTTTATTACATCCCAATAACCATTAAATCCAAATATCCTCACAGATCACATAGAATCAGGATCAATGCTGGTTCTAAACTTCCAAAGAAAATATAATAACTGATTATGCCATTACCATGGTAATGCAGTTTCCAACACATTTAGAAAATGAAATTTGCCTGTCTTTACCACCAGATGAATATTTGTTCCAAATTTCATGAGCACTGGCTAAAAACTGGGGAAGTAGTTCGATCCATAACGAGTCTCCCTGGATTTTTTTCCATATGTTATTACCATGGCAACACAAGTCTAATAAATGTCAAGAATGTGTCTAGCCCCAACTTTACTCCAAGATTTGCGAGCCAAATTTTAAGATAATGTTAAAAACTGATGAAAAGGTTCAAACTGCAAGATTTTTACCAAATATTCACCATAGTATACCATTCCATCAACAACACAGTTTCCGGTACATGTTAAACATGTCTTGCAATCTTGACCTAAAGATCAATGTGTGATTAAATTTCATGAGAATCAGTAAAAAACAGTGAATTTGAACTGCAAGATTTTAAACCAATTTTTACCATATATGTTGCTACCATGACAACACACAGAAAAATGTCTTGCACATCTTTACTTCAAGACCAATGTGTGTGCCAAATTTTATGAGAAATGGCTAAGAACTGAGGAAGTTCGAACAAGAGATTTTTACCTACTTTTTATCATTCCGTTACCATGGTAACACAATTGCAGACATGTGCGAAAAATGGGCCTTGCACATCTGAAAATTGGAACATATATTTGTTTTGGTGTAAACCAGAACTGGTTAGAAATTGAAAAGAAGTTTTCCAATGGACCAACGAATCGCCCGATCACCAAACCGACCAACCTACCATATGCCGATCCCTACATTCCCTTGTAAAATTGTTTGGCAGAAGTATAGAAAACAAAACAAACGAAAAAACCCAAAATATGGACATGCTGTACAGCTATGGAATGATGCTCAGGACTGTTTTTGATGACCTCTACTTTATAATGCTTATATTTCTACAAATTTTTTCAGACTTTGGATGTATCATCCTCAACAGATTTCTTCACCTTTTTTTTCCATCTATGAATTGATTGAACAGTGACTATTGTTATTTTCTAAAAATATGATTTCTACATGATATACATGTCCAAATGGGGAGTTGAAATCACTGAAAAAAATGAATATTTCGGAAGTGGTAACTATGATGTACTATACTATTTGACCTATACCAAACTATAACCCCCTATTCTCTAAATCTTTTACTTTGTAGATTCTGACAAGCCAATGCTCAGTGGTATAAGCTTCCTCCAGTACATCCAGCTCAAAATCTTTGTTTCCAATCTCTGTGTTGCGCACCCTGTCGTATCCAGTGGGCTTGCCTTGATGGTGGAAGAGAAAATAAGAAAACATCATCATGATATGGGATTTTCAACTTGCATATTTGTATTTTGTGGCTCCTTGTCTTTCCATTCAGATAGCATGGGAGAGGTTTAGAGTTTACCATATTGTTAGTCACGAAAAGGACTGTTGGTGGCGAAAGAGAAAGATGAATGTGAGAAGTATTTTTTGTGGTGTGTATAAAGACTACAAATCGGGGGGGGGGGGGGGGGGGTGTTTCACAAAGAGTTAAGTGCGACTTAAGTCATGCTTAAACGCCAACACATAAAGTAAAGACTACAAACCAGGAGTGTGTTTCACAAAGAGTTAAATGCGACTTAAGTCATGCTTCAACGCCAACACATAAAGTAAAGACTACAAACCAGGAGTGTGTTTCACATAGAGTTAAGTGTGACTTAAGTCGTGCTTAAACGCCAACACATAGAGTAAAGGGATGTATCCCAGTTATTGAAGTAAATCACATTTTTAGTTTATATCATTCACACATCCGTTTTGGGGCACTAGCATAATACCATCCAGTAAAGATTTGGAATGTTGGGTGATTTAAGTTATGGAAAAAGTTATGGAAAAAGTAGTACACGACCAGTTGATGCATTATATAACAAACAATGATATTTTAACTCCGTGTCAATCCGGCTTTAGACCCAAACACTCAACGCAAACTGCATTGATAAATGTAACAGATCAATGGCTTTCTTCAATTGACAAAGGGGAATTAACTGGCTTGGTTATGATTGATCTAAAAAAGGCCTTCGACACGGTGGACCATTCGATCCTGTTGGAAAAAATGAAAATGTATGGATTTGATCATCACACCACTGAATGGTTTAAAAATTATTTATTTCATAGACAACAGTATACGTGTATTAATGGTATATCATCTCTTACAAGGCAGGTTAACTGCGGTGTGCCACAAGGCTCATTGTTAGGGCCCGTATTATTCTCATTATATATAAATGACCTACCTGATAAATTACACTGTAAAGTGTCTCTTTACGCGGACGATACATGTATATTTTATTCTTCAAAAAATCCCGAAGTCATAAAAAATAAGCTGAATGTAGATTTATCAACTATTTCATCTTGGCTAAAAGATAACAAATTAATCATTAACACCACTAAGTGTGAAACCATGTTTATTGGTTCAGCCCAGAGGCTTAAGAAGAATGAGACCGAACTTAATAGATGCAATGTATGTATTGATGACTGTGAAATAAAAAGAGTTCATGTTTGTAAATATTTAGGCATATATATTGACGAGTCTCTACTCTGGAATGATCATGTCCAGTCTCTACGTAAGAAAGTTATTAAAAGCCTATATCTCCTTAGAAGAATTCGTCACTACATTGATAAAAAAACTGCTCTCTTATATTACAAAAGTATCATCCAGTCTCAATTTGATTACTGTAGTACGGTTTGGGGTAATACGGGTAAAAACAATTCTAAACAACTGCAAATTTTGCAAAATAGGTCCCTTCGGTCAGTCCTTAAAGTTGACCATATGTATCCCACTAAAGTATTGTATAATACCCTAAAATTTGATAATCTTGAAGACCGTAGATCAAAACAGTTGGCTCTTTCTATGTATCGTGCCGTCTACAAACTTGCTCCTGATTATATTTGCAATACATTTTCCATTCGTAACACACCCTATAATACCAGATCTGGAAAAACCCAATTAAGGTTAATACATCCAAAGACGAATTATGGTAAAAGATGCTTCGTCTACCGAGGTGCCCAAATATGGAACTCTATTGAAAAGAAAATTCCCCCTTGTATCACTTTATATTCCTTTAAAACACATCTTAAAAACATGCTCATCCCCCCTCATCCTGATTATTGTTGTTAGCAACGCCTGCATCATTTTCCCTCCTCATTTTAATCCCTTTGCCCCTGCTTGAGTTTAGGTTTTCTTTAAGTTATTTTACTATTGGTTTACATTTTTTTTTTTTTTTTTTCTTTTAGTCCCATTTTGCTTTTATATATATTTTGCTTTTATTATCATATTGTATTTTGTTTCTTTCGCCATTATTGTATGTTCTTATGATTTATGTCATATGATTTTGTGCTTGTGCTTTTGTCATTACCATGGTTGATTGTATATTGTACATTTTTATTGTTGTGTGTATGGACCCCTACGAAAAACAGCACTTGCTGATAGGGTGTTCCATCCCACAAGTGGTAAATAAATAAATAAAATAAATAAAAATAAAAATTTACCAAGCTAGTAAGGCTTCAAATTACCTATATTCAATACTAGGTAAAATTTTCCTGATACTATAAAGGAACACTCCTTAAAATGCCAATTTTCTTAACCCCAAAAGTAGGAATGTTGGAATTAAATTAGAAGACTTGGCAGATATGAATTCAGGGGTTATTAGATCCTACCTGCTTCCGTGTAGACTCTACCAAAGCGATAGTAACACATCTTATACATGAGGCAGTTGAGCAGAGTTGGTGAACCATCTCTATCAATACGGAACTCTCCATGAGGTGTATAATAGTCAGATTCTAGTGCATGAAAACAAAGACAAAAGAGTAAAGGTGTAACATTATTTTTTTTTATCTTTGCAGTTTTTATTCGTCACAAAAACAATCAAAATATACAAAACATTTGTTGCACTTCAATTAAACAGAACATTGATACAAACTGTGTAAGTACATAAAAAATATCCTAAATAAATTGCTCTGTACTCAGAATAATTTAACTTGTACCCCAGTCCTGTCGACAGGACGATCCATAAACCCCAAAAAAGGGTACGGTATTCCTACATTATGCCATTTTTCATTATGGAAATATCAACTAGAAATAGATCCACTGGCCTTACGTGAAGAACATACAACAACGGGATGCCAGTGGCAAATGTATCCAAGGCTTGAATTTTGTTTGAAAGTAAATCACTACAAAAGAACAAAGTCCCTTTGACGGGATCCCTGGAAAATCACTACAAAAGAACAAAGTCCCTTTGACGGGATCCCTGGAAGCTCTTGGGTTCTAAATGCTCTCTGATGCAATCTTAGAATATCTGTGGAATGAGGGGTCTTTTTTCATATATTTAACAAATTTTATAATAAACAAGTGGAAAGCCTCTAGCAATCTCACCTGCATTACATGATTCAATATAGCAGCAGTGCTGACTTTGAAAAAAACAAATACTGAATTTATTCACAAAAACACCACTCATATCGTAAGGTTTGAAAATTGTAAGTTTAGTTCAGGGGTAAAAATGATAAAGTTCTCATTTGTAGCTAAAATCAATCAATCATCAAACCAAAGGGAAAATAAGTGAAACTAGGAGAAGACACAAATAAACTGAAGTTATGTGAATTTTTTAAAATATGCATAAATTAGCATAAACAAATTTCGAATAGAAATTTCAAAATTCTGTGTATAAGTTAGGCGAACCTCATGAATCAAAATCAGAATCGGTCAAAAAATTAAGAAGGAGAAACAATTTTCTAAGACCAATAGGTGAGTGACAAGTCTCATATTCATCACCAGAAAAGTGAGTATACTCATGTAGTACGATCAGAAGATATTCAAGGGACCGTATCAATAAAGGCCAATTGGCCTGTATTCTGCGGTCCAGTTTAAAGTGATTGGTTAACATTGGTTTGACTTTTAAAAAATCTGAGCTAGAAGGTCACACTTGTCACCTGTGTCTGTGATATGTTACAAAAATGAAGCCCAGAAAAAATTGCGTTCGAAAATAATTATTTAGTGCTTCAAAAATTGAAATAAAAAGTGAACGAAAACACCATCTTAATTTCATCCCATACACTTATGTGTACTATTTAGGCGTCTATTAGATGCCTATTTACAAAATCTGTGTTTGCCTTGTAGTTTTAGCTTTTCATTCTCAATAATGGTTGTTTTCAGGGTTTATTAGTTCTAATACATGCACTTGTACACATGTTTTATCTTGGTTTGAGAATTTTTTAAATCGGCTGCTCACAAAGTTAAACAATACCTTTAACTTAGACCAAAATCTATATCCATGATCAAATCATGAGAAGTAAAAAACTATCAATAATTTGTTTACATTATACACAGTAATTAGATGTAAGTATTCCTGATTCACGACAAAGTGCACAGTATATCAAGCACATTATCCACTAGAACCAGAAATACCTATCCAGTTTAATGGATTTTATTTAGCGAGATGAAAAAAGGCCTGACCCACTAACACTAGGTTTGCCAGAGTGTTACTCGCATGAAAAGGAAACTACATCGGGCAAATCATAACCACATAATGCTACATCTAAAAGAAGAAATCTTGTGATTTTGGGCAAATGAATCATTGATATTCACCCTTTTCATGCTTTAGGGGATCTATTATCTTGATTTCACAAAAAGAGATCGTTAGGTCTAGAATGTGGCCCAAAAGCATAAAAATGGTGAATATCAAACTAATTATTAAAATGGCTATCTGGAAAACACAACATTTTCTCACCTTTTATGTGTTTGCCTTCTTCTGTACTGCCACCAATACGAACCATCCACAAAAATTTGTTGATATCTGAAAATGGAAAGAAGTTGATTACAAAAGAAGGGGAAAATATAAATTTGCCTTTTATTTTACATAACATATGCTCATTTATGAAGTCACAGTTCCAAAACTTAAAATTCTAATAACTTTCTTAATCCTTAAGTGCAGATTTTCCTCTAACCTTTGAACACTAATATTTACCATTGTTTTTTCTTCTATTTCTACAACAAACTTTTCTTCAGGGTGAACTTCCCCTTTAAGATTTCAATGTTGACAATTAATGCTGCCGCCATCCAAAAGTGGCGCCTATAGTCTGGTTCTGTATGTATTCAAATCTTACCATCTGAAGAGTATCCAATAAGTCCACCGAAAATCACAAGAACATAGTCTACATCCAGCTCTCTCATAATGCCATAAGCATGGTCTTCAGGTGATGCCATGGCCTGCAGATGGAATAAAGCAAAAACATATTGACACATGAAATAACATATCATAACAAAATTGCATGTTTAGGGGACTGATTGTAGAGACAGGTAGCATTTTAGAAAGAACATAACAACTTCCAGGCAATTCTGTAAAGTATACAGGATGCTACGGCTATATAACTTCTTTGAAGCACTTGCCAGGTCGGGCAACTAAATTTCTAAATAGTTGCCCCAAAATATATTTCACTTGCTCGAAAAAAATCCTTCAAAACAACAAAGAATGAAAAAAAAGGAATGAAAGTAAAAATGAAGGAAAGAAAAGGGTTTCTTTAATTCTTTGAAAGAAAGATAGATAGAAAACAAGAAAAATATGAAGGAAGGATATAGCAACAAAGGAAAGAAAGAATAAAGGAAAAGTAAGAAAGAAGGAAAGAAGAAAATAGAGAGGAAGGAGAGAATGAAGGAAAGAAAGAAAATAATGGAAGGAAGGACAGAATAAAAAGAGAAAGGCGGAAAAAAAGAATGCTAGGAAATGAAAGGAAAGGGAGGAGATAGTACATCAAAGCAGAGAGAGGGGTTATAGAAACAAGAAAAATATATAGAAAGAGAGAGACGGCGAGAAAGAGAGAGATCAAGTGCTATTAATCGCTCTTACAAATGATGTTTCAGAGCAATTTTAACTCGACATGTACTTGTGGTCTCAAAAGAATGACGGCGAGAAAAAGAGAGAGAGAGAGAGAGATCAAGTGCTATTAATCACTCTTACAAATGATGTATCAGAGCAATTTTTAATTCGACACGTACTGGTGGTCTCAAAAAAATGTGCGAAACTTGAACATCACAACTTCCAGGCAATTCTGTAAAGTGTACAGGATGCTACGGCTATATAACTTTTTTAAAGCACTTGCCAAGCCGGGCAAGTGAATTTATAAATAGTTGCCCCAAAATAAATTTCACTTGCTTGAAAAAATCCTTCAAATGAATGAAGGAGAGAAATAAAAAAAGGAATGAAAGTTAAATGAAGGAAAGAAAAGGGTTTCTTTAATTCTTTGAAAGAAAGATAGATAGATAGAATGAGAAGAATGTGAAGGAAGGAAATAGCGGGGCAGCAGAAAAATTTGTGTGATAGAACGGTCACAAAAATGAGGGGGGGAGGATTCAACCCCTCCCCCTGTCCATTACAGAGTATAACTTGACTGGAGGCATTTTGTATGCAAAATATTCTCCATTGAGAAAAGGTCAACACACTCACCTGGCCCACACGTGATATGTGAGTATTATTCCACGTATTATTGTCCACTAATATTGTCCGATTCGCCATCGCTGTTATCTGATACCCATAATCCCACCATGACATTACCTTGGAATTCTAGAAATGATATAAAACAAAAGAAATTAGCGCATTACATGATCACCAGGCTGCTAAATCTTTCAGCCACATAATAATTGTCATTATTTTCTTCCTACTTTTTCCCTCCTCATTTTTCTAAAATCAATACTTTTCTACTTGTATGAAGCAATTTGAAAGTGATAACAGGTCACTTTCAACACATATCATGGGTCAATCCATGTCAAATCAACCAATGCTTGTCACCCGACCCCCTCCGATTTTCTTTAAACTCGCACCAAATGTGCCCCCAAATGTCTGATGGAGAATTCTGAAATATTTTGCCCCAAGGTCAAATGGTTGCTAAGATACGGCCTCCCTCAGAGGTTGCCAAGATACGGCCTCCCTTAGCAACCAATGCGCGGCCAAACAATCAATTTGAAATAAAATTCGCTATTTTTGATTGAATGCTTGAGCCAAGTTTGATGAAGTAGTGTACCGGTACTCATTTTATGTAAATTGGAAGAACTTTATAGTCTTAACATGGGCAGTATATTATGGCGCGGATCTGACCAGCCGTTACTGCGTACAAGGTCGCCGAAAATGGTGTTAAGTGTCCAAGTCAATGTTTTTGGGAGCACATTTGGAGGCTCATAACTACTAAATTCAATTACATTAGAACCGAATATAACGCATATTTCAAGACTATGACTTGCTCAAAAGACCTACAAAAAATTGGCCAAAACATGCGTGTCGATTTCTTGTAGGGCGCCCTCAAAATTGATTTTTTTTTTTCTCTCCAAAATTTGCCAAGTTCAAGGTCACAAATCGTCTCTCATCCCATCAAGGACCTACACCAATTTCTGTATACTGATAGACATTTACCAATATTTTCATGGGATACTTAAATTTTTTTGTGACCGAAATGTTTTTTGAAAATTGTCATAAACACCCCAAAATCAATGTAAAACAACACATACAAGTTTTCAGCACATTTTAAAGTGGGAATATCAAAAATGTAAAGGCAACAAACACTGGTATTGTCTGTAATGGTAGTCTGTAATTAGTCCTAAAAGGATATGCATCACAAATAGTTTGGCTTATTATATAAATATTTCAGATTTTTCTGTGGATTGACCCATATTCATCTTGTATTCAACTTGCTTCCAATATATCTTTTCAACCTATTTACAATAAATATTCAACCTGTGGGCAATTCCATGAAATACGCACGTCCAACCCCATGTATGTGGGACCTTCATGAAATTTTCTGTCCCTGATTTCTGGTCCTTATGACAGTCTGTAATGCTCTCAAATGACCATTACTTGGTCAGTTAATGAAGTAAAGTAAGAATTTAAAAAAAATAGGGTTTAGACATACAAAAAGGTTGATTTTTTAAAACAGAATTGCCCTCATACTTCCCTATATTCAACATAATTCAATTTCAAACAACCTATTTCTCCTATTTTAACAAACCAACATCATTATCATTTAACAAGTTATATATTATATTGTTGTAGGGGGCAAATGACATCCGATAGAGAAATCACTCTGACCCTAAGCTCGTGATGGTAAATACCAATACGATGCATATCTTTACCTCGTGTGTGTTTTGTCTTAGCCAATAGTAAGCTTCGCGGAAGTCGTCAAAGATAATCCTACCACCGTCTCCGGCCCTTGCCGACAAGACAATGGAAGGAGAAGAATAGGCCTCGGACGTGACCCAGGTGCAGTGGAAGGTGTACGTGATGAGGAAGAAAGTCATGAGGAGAATGACTGCTGTTGCAACCTGTTGACATGAAATAATAATAATAGTAATAATAATAATAATAGGCATTTATATAGCGCCATCTATCTAGAAATATTCTATTCCAAGGCGCGTTGTTATTATTATTACTACCCCTGTTTTAGCTCGAGCTGCCTTTCAGCGATCATGCATTCAAGGAATTAATCCTGCCGGGTACCCATTCACCTCACCTGGGTTGAGTGCAGCACAATGTGGATGAATTTCTTGCTGAAGGAAATTACACCATGGCTGGGATTCAAACCCACGACCCTCTGTTTCAAAGTCAAAAGACCAATCCACTGGGCCACAATGCTCCACATAAAGAAGGGTAAATTGCTAATAGTCTACACTTGCCTCATCTACTTTCCATGTGGTGAAATTGCCATCTACCCCTGACCATTTGATTTGATTTCCAGTATAGCTATACCCATATTGTCTATTTGCCCCCCCCCCTCCCCCTCTCTCTATGTAATAATTCCCTCTGTACCTCAGAATAGGAAACTAGATAGAAGGCACACCCTAAATGCTATATATTATCATTATAATACCAAGTGCCTTGAGCACATAATCTGGATTTGGTGTTTTAGAAATACTCTATGTTATTATTTTTATTTTTATTACTATTAATATTATTATATTTTATAAACCAAATTTAGACTAGATGAGAATTAGACCAAGTGTCGTGTAGAGCAATAAGACTAAACTGATGGAAAACCAAATGAATTTTGCCCATTTAATATTGGAGTACATGAGAAGTAGACTGAATGAATGTAAACCAACAAATAGTACATAGTTATATTACATTGAATGGCTCAGAATGGAATACCAGAAATATTCCAAGAGTTTGGGCAAACATTTATGTAACACTTTTTCACTGGACAAGCTCAAAGCGATTCATAATACAACAAACGGTAAAATTCTACTATCCAAGTGCTTACTCTGTATTATATAAAGGAGATATTACTGAGGAGGAAGAAATAGGTTTCTTAAACACCTTGTTTTTTAATACTCATACTGAGGATTGAAATGAACAGATGTTGATAGGGAAACTATTCCAGATACTGGGAACAGTGAAACTTTTACATTGCTGACCTTTCTTGGAGTTCATTTTAGGAATTTATATAAAGGATCTGATCTAGAATATAATGAATAGTGAGATTGTTGGACTGGAGAAAATAAGCATAAAATATATTGTGGTGTCAGGTTATTGAAGTACATGTACACAGACAAAGCAATTTTTATAAGTTTATAAGCAGTTCTTCTTCGGACCGGTAACCAGTGAAGTTCTTTGAACAATGAAGACACATACTAATATTTTCTGGCCATTGAAAGGCTGCATAATTTTGAACATGTCTGTTTATGTCCAAAATTTTGATATAAGACAAATGAGAATTAAAGTTGTTTAGAGGTCCTGACACCAGTGAAGAGCATATATTTATAATACAATTTGAAGTAAAGATCTTGAAAATGTTATTTTAGCCATTTTATTGGAGTAAATGGAAGAGTTGCCTTACATCAGCATGACATCCTTAATGCGACCAATTTGAAGTCTCCATGAGTGTAGCGATTACCAGTTTTTATAACTTTTATAAAAATTCATTACTTTCTTGTTGTTTGTCTGATATTGTTCGAAAATTGCCTGGCTGCTTATCTGAATTTTCTTTTCAATCTAAAAACAAATTTTTATGGGTTGGATTAATTATCTTTTAACAGTTTAACGTGGTAATGTCCACTAACCTCATTCTTAATTGGGTAGGTGTTGTCACTGTACTCTTTCTTGGAAGATTTCTTCTCCTGTTTGGTAATGTCAAGGTTTTTCATGTAGGTGTTGAGGACAGACGAGATACCGATCCCAGACAGGATGCACATGACAGGTGCAAGAACCAACATAAGACGTACCATCACACCCTATAACAACATGAAACGAGAATCTCAGTGATTATTATTACCTGAATGAGGCACCTTAGAGAACAAATATTAAAACATATTGTCTGTCTAATTGATTACCTCAACAAAAAATCCACCACAATGACCTAACAAGGCTTCAGGTTTTTGACTAGGTCCGTTATGAAAGTTCCATCATAAGTAATCGCAGGAATTTCAAAATTTGCTTAAAAGATAGTATAGGAAAAAGCGTAAGGGAAGGATTTGTGATGTAAATGACATAAAAAAGTTATGTCATTTAAAAACTTAACCTTCTGTTAAGATTTGATGTTGATGCCGTCAGAAAAGCGGTGCATATATAGCCTCGCTCTACTTTGCAGGCAAGACAAAAACACATACTTGGGGGATACTTTTGGGAAGGGTGGATTACGCAAGTACAACATTCTTTTTGCCTATTGGGATAGTTGTCCTTGGTGAACATTTGCTAGATGCATGTAATTCTTTGATTCCAAAATACAATGGTTAAGGTAGCCATAATAATAGGTTTTTTCTATATTGCTAAATCTGTGTACTAAGGTCATACTCACCGAGAAATAGAGACTAGTGATACCATAGAGGACAACAAAGATGTTAGCATCAGTGAGCTTCAAGAAGCAGTAATACATGCCAACTGTGTAAAAAGATAAACATATTTTGATCAATGCAACAAAGGTACCTGTAAGAAAACTTGAACAGGGGATTCATCAACAACCTCCTGAGGCTGTTAGGTTGAATAGTGCATTATTCACGGATGACACCGTTATCTCTTGTCCGATCTATGGCCCTGCAGATCAAGAGATTCTTCAAGATGACGTCAATGGCCTAGCTAGTTGGTGTGACAGAAACAAAATAAGTCTGAATAAGTCTCAAACTTAAGTCAAGAGAATAAATATCCTGGGAAAGGCATTATCTCAATGATACTCAGTTGGAGGAAGAATCCGAAATCAAATTCTTTGGTGTCATCATGAACAATCGTTTGAACTGTGATAGTCATGTTGGGATCTCTCGAGCGAATTGGTTACTCCTATGTGAGCACGAATAACTTGACACCTCACAAATCCCCAAGTTTAGAAAAAAATATGTCATAAACGCATTTAATCCTTATCTATGGCTGGAAAGAGTACCGGTATCTTCTCCCAAATAATATGATACCATATATAAGGGGTATGTGTTAACGCTTGGATGATCAGGAGGTATTCTTTGAAGCAGTGTTAATTTTGATTTGCACAAAAGTTAGGCATGACTGCACACATGACTCACACGTTAAGTCTGATGACTAGCTTAGCCTCGGGACTATATTCATTGGCTGTTTTCACCTTTATATACAAGATTTTGGTCCTATCCATTCTTGAATTTGGCCTTCCCATATGGACACCTCACAAAGTGAGCTCAACCAACTGGCTTGGCAACTTCAAAGATTGAATTGGAAATCTCTCAAGTTAAAGAACTTACTTGACCCTTGTTTTATTGCGAAGTACCTATTTAAACATACCCAGTGCCCTGTTGTAGTGACGAACACAAGTCATTTGGATGACCCGAGGTTCAAGCATCTCCTTGCACGCATTGATAGTTTGCATTTCAACCTATCTCATGAGTTCCCCAGACTCTGGAACTCTTTACCTTCTGACCTGTGGAACTCTATCCTTACTGTGTCTCTTTCCACGTAGTGCAATGACTTATCTTGTCAATGCAAATTAAGTGATCAAATTTGATATTCAATTCAATTCATCTTTATTTCACAAGCCTATTAAAAAGACTCTTTTAAAAACAATATAAATACAGTATAAACAGTTCAAAGATGACAATGTAGAACAGCTCATCACAGAATATGTAGATGTTCCATAATGCATTGAGGTAAAATAAAATACATGATAACTAATCACTACAGTGAAAAGGAAAAATAAAAAAAAGTGTTCTAAAAATAATGAAAAACTTGTGAAACACACCTAAAAAGGCCTAGAGGCCTGCAGGCAAGGTAGCCTGATAAAGAAAAAATAGCTCTAGATAAAAGAAAAGAACACAGGGTTAGAGCAAGAGGCTGAACAAGAGTGTCGCTAAGGCGAGCACATAATACGCCCGCCTGTAAAGCGGAAAATTGAGTTATTGGTCAAGCAAGAAAAGTGGAAGGTGGCGACTTCACCTTTGACTGTCGGACCTCAAAATCCAGAGGTTAAGTTCAACTAAAGTTATCGCGTTAACAAGGACTTCAGAGGGGTAAGATGAAAACATGTCAGTATGACCTTGACCTTTTGACCTAAAAATCAATAGGCTTCCTGGGATCATGCTAGTATCATACACACCAAATTATATGAGCCTAGGTTAAGTTAAAGTAAAGTTATCGCATTAACAATGACTTCGGAAGGGTAAGATGCAAACATGTCACTGTGATCTTGACCTTAGATGTTTTGACCTAAAAATCAATAGGCTTCCTGGGATCCATCCTAGTATTATACCCACCAAATTATATGAGCCTAGGTTAAGTTAAAGTAAAGTAATCGCATTAACAATGACTTTGGAAGGGTAAAGGCCACCGCACATCTTACGACTGGTCGGCGACTCGATTTCAGAATAAAATGTAGTAGAATTTGATGCTAATATTGAGACTTGGAATATCTTACTGTGTAATGTTCTAAATCATTGTACGAATACCTATGTTCAAATCTGTGACTATGCTATCATCCTCCTTAGAATAAAAGCGAATTCAATATTTAGTCGTAATGACGTCATAGCAGTCGTACGATTGACTACGATTTGAAACTAATTTGGCCTTTACTAAAAAATAAAAGCTTGCAATCTTTCAAAATGGTTATATTAGTATTCTTTCAATTGATTTCAACCTCAAATAAAATGATATGTTCCATTCACATTTTCAGAAAATAAGCAAAATGCGATTTGTTCCAAAATCGGATCGCGAACAGTCGTAAGGTGTGCGGTGGCCTTAAGATGCAAACATGTCACTGTGATCTTGACCTTAGATGTTTTGACCTAAAAATCAATAGGCTTCCTGGGATCCATCCTAGTATTATACCCACCAAATTATATGAGCCTAGGTTAAGTAAAACTAAAGTTATCGCGTTTACAAGGACTGCAGAAGAGAGATGAAAAAATGTCACTGTGACCATGAACTTTGACCTTATGACCTCAAATCAATAGGCTTCCTGGGATCCATGCTAGTATCATACACACCAAACTGAAGTTATCGCATTTACAAGGAATGCGGAAGGGTAAGATGAAAACATGTCACTGTGACCTTCAGCATAATGATCATAATGATCACCCTCATCATCCATCAAAATAATCTTCACAACCATCACGATCATCATCATGATCATCATTACCTGGGAACATGAATACATGCATCTGCAAGTCAAAGTAGAAAGAGCTCCATGTGGTAGGCTGATGTTCAGAGACGGAGGCAATGATGGGGATGTTATTCTTAGCGTAAGATGGATCCAGGAGGGAGTAGAAACGTCCAGTCCATGGGGAGATCTCTGTTCATCAAGCTCAGGAAACATACTCAATTCTTATTTGGTAGACAGTGAACCTGTGTAGTCTCTATGGATAGTTCACACAAGTATGGAGTACCCCAAGTTTTCTTTTAGTTTTCAGACCTATCTATGATAATTTAAAAAATATTAGTGGACTAGCCAAAACAATTTTTTATACTTTGGACTGCAAAATTTGTTAATGCTTGCTAATGCTTGGCAAACAAGCCAAAATACTGATGAAAAACAAGCAATTTCTTTTGTAAAATTTGTGTATGGTTTTTAAAGTGAAATAAATGAAATGAAATGAAAAAGTGAATGAATGTCCCAGTAGACTTGATTTGGGAAAACTCAGAATCTTAGAATTAGCTTTGTAGCCTGAAGTGATAAAAGGATACTGCCTGTTGCTGAGAGATAAGCTGTTACAGTTGCTAGGGCGGCACCGAATACTAGAACAGCACTTCGGATGAGAATGTTGAAGTACTGTGTGCTCAGACGTGACCTTACATACTCCACAAAGCAGTAGATCTGACACAGTCCAAACACACCCAGAGCCTGTAAAAAACAAAGGCAGTAGAAGGATCAATCTGTGGTCACAAGTTTTAAAAAGTATTGAAATCGCACTTCCCACTAGAATCTTTATAAGATTACATTACAATATATCTTGTGGTATAACATTGTTCGCTGACTTGTTTCATTCGTAGATAAGAACACCCCTTAAGCCCACCAAACCTGAAACCTCTACAGATTTATAAAAGTTCCTCTTCTATCCAAGTACTGTAAGAATCGATACATGTACTATAAGAATAAAAAGATTTTAAAATATTATATCTGTCAAAATAATAATGAACAGGCAATGGTCTACACCATCACATGACCAAAGATAGTTCCCAAATTGAGAAAAATGCCATGAATCCCAACATCTGATGTCACAAGAAGGGAATAATACCCTGAGCCGTAAATAGTTTTTGAACTATTTACGGCTTAAATGATGACACTGATGGGTTTCCATAGAGTTACGATTGATCGGATCGATCGTAACTCTTTGTAAGACGGGCCGCTGGACTACTGACTAACTAGCATTCATACTCACAGCCATGTGTTCGGAGGACTGGACTGGTTGGAATCCAACAAAGGGGATCTGCATGGAGAGGATGGTACCAAGACAGTAGACAGTGCAGTACACCACGTAGATCCTGTGGGTGAAGCGTCCAGTGGCCATCAGGGCTAGGGTGTGCATTGGGATCAGGTTGATGAGGAAAACGTAGCCTCCCCACGAGGAAACCTAGCAAATAATAATAATAATAATGTATAGCGAATATCACATTATGAATAATGTCTCTATGCGCTTCCAAAGGACTTGGATATTATTACCCCAGCTGTAGCTTGGCAGCCCTAATTACTCAGATTACAGTGCACACGCATTTCAAGGAATAAATTCCTGCCAGGTACCCATTCACCTCACCTGGGTTGAGTGCAGCAAAATGTGGATGAATTACTTGCTGAAGGAAATTACGCCATGGCTGGGATTTGCAACCAGGGCCCAGTAACACAAAAGATTGTGATGGATTCAAAATATGACAGAACCATCCTGCTTGGTTGCTTGTATTTTGAACAAAATAGCCTGCAACTGTGACATTGATTGGCCATTATAATATAGTGACTGATTTGCGAATATTTTGGTTTACCGGGTATTGAGCCCTGCTAGTGTCCACAATGTTTGGCATGAATAAACTAGCTGTTTAATACTGAGGTACTTGCATACACTCACCTAATTAGTTCATGAATTCAGATCTTGACCCCTTCCTATGCAGTATGTCTGCTGCATTTCCTTAAAGCAATACTGATATCATTTGTTTGTGGGAATTTAATCTAAAAGATTCGAAGATTTCTTAAGTCACTTGATTTTTTTTTTTCAAGCCATAATGTATGTATTTTTTAAAAGTATGCACATTTTTAGAAATAAGAAATGGTAGCCCTTTTAAGGATCACATATACATGAAAATGAAACTTATTCAGCATAGTATAAAATGAACAAAAAAATCTACA
Organism: Lytechinus pictus; assembly: GCF_037042905.1. Lineage (NCBI taxonomy): Eukaryota > Metazoa > Echinodermata > Echinoidea > Temnopleuroida > Toxopneustidae > Lytechinus > Lytechinus pictus. The sequence goes on from NC_087245.1 coordinate 34,761,077, forward strand.
TATTAATAATCTTGATATCGGATTGGTCAAAAGTCAAACACGAGATGAAGCTTAGTTTCGCCATCAACCATCACTCGTGGTGATGGAGTTTTTGTGTTTTGCTGATCACTTCAGGCAAAAGAGTCAGAACTAATTATTTTGTGTATGTGAGAAATAGCACTCCATTTTTTGGTTCCATCTTTTTTCATCACATGCAGCAACTACCTTACATGGTCTAGATATATGCACAATGATACGCACTATCAAGTGCACTCCCCTCAGTTGTTTTATTGCGAGGGTTAAATTCCTTTGTGAGCTCACAATCATCTTGCTTGAGCAGATCGAGAAGCGTGTACAGTTTACATACATTAAAACAAGCGTCGACTCAAGTGATTTTTTTTTCTCATGGAAACCTCAATTTTCTAAAAGATCGAAATTCCTTCTGGTAGAGAAATGTGTATATTGCTTACTCCTTTTATAGTGGTTTAAGATGTGAAAGATAAAGCAGATAATTACCTCTTCATTTCAGGAGACTGGGCCAACTATCATTTACTAAGCAAGCTGGAGGTATTATCAATCTCTCCTCAGCTTCACTTTGGAAAGATAGGTACATCCAGTTTACCTAAGAAGTGATAATTTGCCCAACACCTTTTCCAAAAGTGATTATTTGCTTACCAGATGAATGGTTCATTCTTTAATCCCGAGGCATCAACCTGAATGCAATGACATCACGCCCCCACCCCCCCCCCCCCAAAAAAAAGAGGCAAAATCATCAGCAATAATCAGGAAATATTACCATATAAAAGTAGGCCAGCGAGCAGAGAGCAGCCCAGAAGACAGATCCAGTTTTCACAGACTTGATCCAGAGTGCATATGTGAGCAGCATACAGAAGATGGCAATGCCCTCATTATCATAGGATCCAGCCACAGAACGGGATATGTAACCAGGAACGATGGAGATCATGGCTGCTGCTACTAGACCAGCACCGGTATCCTAGAATAAACAAACCAAAATTGAAGAAAAAATATATACAGCTTGGTATTAAAAAGGGCCTAGATGTTTATTTCGAGATATGTTTGGGTAACATCACAATAAAATAATCATTCTTTAAACGGGGAGCAAACTGACCAACACTTAGTGTGGACTCTTATTAAAAAAATAAAATAAAGTGCTCTTTAGGCTGCTGTTTCATTGATGCTTTAAAGTAAATGGCACTCCTAAATTGAATTTAATGGGGATATAAATAAATTTATCAAATTTGGGGTCTTAAAGAATAAAATTATTTTAAGGAGTGCCTAGCCACATAACAAAACTCAGCGATTGATTGTGGGGCTAATAAGCCTTATGACCACTGACCACGCTTTAATACGTTCAGGGCCTTGGGAGTATTTCATCAACGTTTTCGTCCAACAAATTGTCTGGTCAGACAACTTCCCTTGAATTTGATTGGCCGAGAGGCACTGTGACGATGGTAACTGTCGGATAAAACGGGACTTGTCAGATAAAAGGTCTAACATTTCCTCTGAAAAAGTATTCTGCTGGTTTGATGTGATCTTACCTTGAGCTCTTTGGTGAGATGGTAGGTGGCCAGGGTGGTGAGGGAGGAGAAGAGGGGAGCTAGGAATACACACACATTCCTCACATCAATACTGATGTGCAAGAAGTTGAGTACATGATAGATGATAGCAGAGGTCAACATCAAACCTGCATCAAAGACATAGAAATATCTCCAAAGTTCAGGTTGTACAGTATGACAATAATACTAAACATATGATCTACGCCTCTTTTTGTCTCGCGTGCATGATGCAATTCAATGTCGCAGGAGTGCTGACTTTGAAAACAACTAAGGTGAAGAACTATTCACAAAAAACATTCATATGAAAATAAAATACTAGGTTCATTGACCCTAAATGACCTTTAACCTTAACCATGTGACCTGAAATTTATGAAGGATGATCAAAGATACTTCAGTTACCCTAATGTCAAAGTTTCATGGACCAGATACATTTAGCCTACATTCTACTTTCAAAATCATAATATATAAACAAGTGGAGCGCCTCTGGCAGTCTCACCTGCATCACGCGATTCAATATAGCAGCAGTGCTGACTTTGAAAAGCAACCTTTAAAGGGATGGTCCGGGCTGAAAATATTTATATCTTAATACATAGAGTAGAATTCACTAAGCAAAATGCAGAAAATTTCATCAAAATCGGATAACAAATAATAAAGTTATTGAAGTTTAAAGTTTAGCAATATTTTGTGAAAACAGTTGTCATGAATATTCATTAGGTGGGCTGATGATGTCACATCCAGTGGCGTAGCTACGGGGGGGCATGGGGGGGCACGTGCCCCCCCTGAGATTTGGTGTGCCCCCCCAGGTGCCCCCCTGAAAAAAATTGGCAGAGCAAAAAAAAAAAGGGAGAAAGAAGAAAAGAAAAAAAGAAAAAAGAAGAAAGACAGAAGAACAAAAAGGAAGAGGAAGACGAGTGAATGAAATAATGTGAGGGGAAGACTTGCAAAAAAAAAATCTTTCATGTTACCATATAAAATTTTTGCTTGCGCTTCGCGCCAGAATCGCCTGTTCGATGAGATTCATATCTTGCTCAATAGGCTGATATGGAGCAAGTTTTGAAGTCTATATACATAACATATTTTAGCTCGGACATCGAGCTTTCATTATTTTTTTCATTTACAAATTTAAGTGCTCTGTAAAATGTTTGTTTTTATGGTCTACATATCAGCATTTTAAGCTCACGCTGCGTGGTCACATTGTTTGATTTGCCAAGTTCATATTGTCTAGGTGTATTCCATAATGTTCCATTAAACAAATGTATTCAGAATGCCCAGATTCTAGGTCTAAATCTAAAACATGCGCGGTGGCCTGCATGTTCTTTATTTAAAATGTACTTAAATTATCCAGTTTCACGTCAGAATATCAATAATTGTCTGCTCACGCTTCATGATCGCATTATTAATGATACCCAATTAACTATATCCTATTTATGATTTACAAAATATGAATAGAGTGTCCCGCTTTTAGGTCTGAAATCTAAATTTTCTACCTCTCGTGCTTCGCGCTCGCATCAATTGTTTAGTTACATACCTATCCCATTTATTAATACAAAAAGTGCTTAGAATGACAATTTTTAGGTCGGAATGTTAAAAAAATTTGCTCGCGCTTCGCGCTCGCATTATCGAAATATATACCGTCTTCGTGGGTAACTGTAAGCAGTCCTTAACAGGTCCCTTTTCGATAATGCTAGAACAGGTAATAAAAATTTCTGCTCGCGCTTGGCGTTCGCAGTAACCATCTAGTTACATACGAATCTTGTTCAGGATCACACATAACATTGCCCAGAATATTAAATTTTCAGGACAAAATACATAAAAGTAAAAAAAAAAAATCGCTCGCGCTTCGTGCTCGCACTTTTTATAAGGCTTATTTCATGTTAATGTTGTTTTATAAGAATAAAACTAAGAAGTGACTGATCGGGGAAAATATAGGTGAAAATTTCGGGCACCGTCCCCTATTGGCGAAAGTCGGATCCGCCCTTGTGACACATACAGTACACACACACACCGAAAAAATGGTGCCCCCCCTGAAAAAGCAAGGACCCCCCAGTGCCCCCCCAGGAAAAAAATCCTAGCTACGCCACTGGTCACATCCCCACTTCCGTCTTCTTATGTTATTACATAAAATCATAATTTTTTCATTATTTCATACTTGCGTGAATAATATGTCTCCCTTATAATGAAATAAGTTGCAGCAATAAATATCTAATGCACTTAATCAGTTGTCAGTCCAATTTTTCTTGTTCTTGGAGGAAAAATTTTGAATAAACTTTATTTCATATAATAAAATACAAAAGAAGTGGGGATGTGACATCATCAGCCCACCTAATGAATATTCATGCGACTGTTTTAAAAAAATATTGCTAAACCCAAATTCAATAACTTTGTTATTTGTTATCCGATTTTGATGAAATTTTCAGCATTTTGCTTAGTGAATTCTACTCTATTTTCTAAGCTATAAATACTTTCAGCCCAGACCATCCCTTTAAATAATTATTCACAAAAAACACCATTCATATAATGATACAATACTACGTTCATTGAACCTGAACTACATCTATCCATGACCATGTGACCTACATGTAAGACTTGTCAGTGATACTTGATTACCCCTATGTCCACAATTCAAAACTATATCAATAAACTTTGAAAGTTATGACAGTTCATTGACCTTAATGGCCTTTCACCTTGCGTCATGTGACCTTAAACTCACAGAGGATGTTCAGTGATACTTGATTAACCTTAAGTCCAAGTTTCATGAACTAGTTCCATATACTTTCTAAGTTATGCTGTCATTTCAAAAACTTTGTAATGATTTGATGTTGACACCGCAGCCGTCGTAAAAGCGGCGCCTATAGTCTCGCTCTGCTATGCAGGTGAGACAAAAACTCAATCTAAGATTTCGATGCTGATTTCCCTAACATGGTCTGAATTCATTGCAATATAATATTTTGTTTGTTACGAAGGCAATATGATTCCTGACACACACAAAAAAGGGGTCATGTGCATCTGTATTTTAAGACCAATATGTGCCAAATTTCATGAGAATTGGTTAAAAACTGAGGAAGTTGTTCTAACCACAAGAGACGAAAACTGTCTTACAGTCAGAGACGAATCTTGTTTTTCAAAGTGTACTAATGAACAATTTTAACATACCTGGGTATATGGTTCCCCCAATGATACGACCAAGAGGATACCAGGCACGATCATCAAACCAATTGTGGAACCGGTAGAAGCCCTCCTCAGCCAAATATCTGGTGGTACGGTAGTTGAAGTAAGGATCGAACTCGTGAATAACGCTCTCAAATCGCAAAACAGAGAACAGTCGTGTAGAGAAGGCTGAAAGGAATTACAAATAATAAACATCATTTTTCTGAAAATTTCTATTTCCCTAGTTATCCTAGTTCATAAATTAAATCAAACATTTTGTACTCATGAAGTAAAAACCCCAAACTGCCAGTTTCAGTTCTGAATACACACTGCCCTACAATTCTTACTGAATATGCATTGGGTAAAAATAAAGTCCTATGAATTTTGTTGGGTTTTGAACATTTATTTCACTTCAGGCTGAAATTTCTGAGCTGTAATATTGATTTCAGTTTGCTTCTTTCTTTTAAAAGTCAATCTGTAGCACTTCTCACAAGTGTTCTGCAATTGTCAACAGCAACAAAAATAAAAAATTATATGAGCTAAAATTCAAATTTAAAGCCTCAGAGAGTGAGTGCTTTCACACCGCAATCAAAATTTGGTCAGTCCCAGAGCAATTGGTCGCTTTAAGTTTGTGCGCATCATGATCAGCGCATATTTTACACTATGCACATTAACGTCATAAAGGATGCATGGGGCATTTTGATCGGTCGCTGAAGTACCTCCACGACCGTACTCAGCGACCAAACATTTTTTACCAAAACAATCGGTCGCTGATGAAATGCTTTCACATCATGATTTCATCAGTCGCAGGGTACGGTCGCTGCGACCATACCTCGATATGAAAGCAACAAAAGTCATTATAATTATAATAACTTTCATAGATCTGCAACTTCTCTGTGATTCATTTCAATACGTCTAAACAGGTGGAAATTATTGGTATATTAAGGGTCAAGTCCACCCAAGAAAAATATTCATTTGAATAAATAGAGAAAAATAAAATTAGCATAACGCTGAAAATTCATCAAAATCGGATGTAAAATAAGAAAGTTATGAACTTTTAAAGTATTGCTTATTTTTCACAAAACAGTGATATGCACAACTCAGTGGCATGCAAATGAAACAGTTGATGTTGTCCCTCACTCACTTTTTTGTTTTTTATTGTTTGAATTATACAATATTTCATTTTTTACAGATTTGACAATAAGGACCAACTTGACCAAACCATATACATGTAGTATAAAAAATGCTAATTCCACATGTTCAGGGAGGAATTAATCATTGTGTCACTTGACAATGGGGAGAAAATCAGAATATTTCTAATTTCATACAATAAAATACAAAAGAAATAGTGAGTGGATGACGTCACATGTTTCCTCATTTGCATACTGACCAGGATGTGCATATAACTGTTTTGTGAAATTAAGCGAAACTTTGAAATGTCATAACTTTCTTATTTTTCATCCGATTTTGATCAACTTTTCAGCCTTCTGCTTGTTGGATTTTTCTCTATTTATTCATATCAACTTTGTGTTGGGGTGGACTTGTCCTTTTATAAGTCCAATTTCAAAAAATTTACATTCCATAATATTTGAACTTACAGAGGATCATACAGAAGACGAGGATAGAAAGCTTTAAGAGAATCTCCTTCTTCTCATATGACATCCTTCCCAGAAACTGAGGCACGAAAGATGACCCAGTCTTCATGATGACCAGGGTGTGGTGTGTAGACAGGATGATCTGAAAAAGTATGAAAAGAAAAGAGAAAAAATAAATTTATAGAATTAATAAGATGTCAAACAAAGTGGAATGCCTCTGGCAGTCTCGCCTGCATTACGCCATTCAAGAAAGCATTATCTCTATAATGCATATCCATGTAGCTGAGCCACACCCGAACAAGTCGCTTCTTCTGAACAAAAACAACTCTTTGCCTAAAAAACAAAAAACAAGACTCCTAGCATTCAAATCATTGAGGTGAGGTGGTGATCAGCAGTGGAATGACATCATCAGCTTGTTATTTAGCTATCATGATAACATGAGCAAGTATTGTCTGTCAGAGCCCAGCTCATGCTTGGTACACTGCAGATTGGTGAAGCTTGTAGAGGTGCTGTGGCTCAGTGGGTAAGTCTCCGGACTTTGAACCACAAGGTCCGGGGTTCAAATCCCACCGCAGCACTGGCGTCCTTTGGCAAGGCGTTTATCTACATTTGCCACTCTCCACCCAGGTGTAGTAAATGGGTACCCGGTAGGAAGGAATTCCTTGAATGCTCGAGTGTCCGATCAGGATAGCCTTGCTAAAGCCGGGGTAATACTATGCAGCGCTTTGAAACATTTGTATTAAGCGCTATATAAATGTTCATATCATTATTATTATTATTATTATTATTAAGCAGCTTTTTCATGCTACCAAACAAAGGACACCAAACTAAAATTTTGAAATCACCTGTTGAGATTAAAGGTGCCGGTCTGAAAATGAAGACCGTCCTAGAAACTGTAGAAAGCTACGTCTTACGTCTATGTCTCCATTTTTTCCCTACACATTAACATTGAACATGATGCGCTGCACCACACGTTTTTGTGAAGGGAGATATATCTGGGGGTCGTTTCATCAACATTTTGGTCCGACAACTGTCAGCGCTATTTTAGTCAGCGCTGACTAAAATTCCATTTCATGAAGCCCTCCAACTAGCTCTGACAACTGTCAGAAGGCTTTCATTTTTTAAATTGTGTTGAACGTGGTTCTCTGACTAATTAGGCCATGCCCACTCCCACAGTCACAAAAAAGATTAAAATATTTGTTGATGTTTTCGCTGCGACGATTCAAAATGAAAAGAAGAAATGAGTGGAAGTGAAGGTCCCAGGAGAAATTAAGGATGTTGTTACGGTAAGTGAAACCCTTCAAAATGTTGTTTTTATTGTAGGTAAGGTGTTTGAATTATTTTTGGCACGTAATTATCAATTTAAATAATAAAAAAGAGGATGTGGGGGCTGTGATGGTTTTTGCGAGACAAGGAGCTTGACTGATATATCACATGATGTAGTACGATATGATCGATGAACTTGAGAATACATAACCCAGTCTAGTCCCATACTACCCGTGTTTCTGTGTCTGTAGAACTATCTCAGCTGCTTTAGACTTGTCCGTTTTAATGGGACGTTTTATGATCCGCACAGACTGCAGCTTCATAAATTTTGCAAAGAGAATTCCTTAAAGTGCTGTATTCTTTCTCTTACTTTCCTTTTTTTTATTTCCTTCATTCTTTCTTTCCTTAAACTTTTTTGCTTTCCCCCTTCTCCTTTTTCTTATCGTTCTTCCTCTCCTTCATTTTCTTTTTTTTCATTCTTTCCTCCCTATCTTTCATTCTTTATTTTATTTTTCCTTTTAATTCTTTTCCCTTATTCTTTCTTTCCCTTCTCCCCTTCCTGTTTTTCTTCTTTCTTTCTTTCAAAAAATGAAGGAAACATTTTTCTTTCCTCCTCCTTTTTTCTTACTTTCTTTGTACCTTTCTCTCCTTTATTTTTTTCTTTCACACAGTTATTCATCTTCCCTTCCTTTCTTTCTATATTCATTTCAAAGAATGATGGAAACCTTTTTTCTCTTTTATTCTGTTTCATCCTTCTTTTATTCTTTCTTTCAATTTTTTCTTTTCTTCATTTTCCCCTTAATTTTTTTCTTTCTTTCTTCTCAATTCATCTCTTTTCTTTCTCTCCTTCATTCTTTGTTCACCCTCCCTTTTAATTCATTATATTTTTTTCACAAGTCTAATGGTGTGTAGCCTTCTTTGTAGATCTTTTTTATTAAGACCTGGCTCGGTCCATCTGCTCACGCAGCGTGCTTTGTTGATTGTCCCGTATTTCATTTTGATTTTGTGAAATCTGGTCACCCTGCTGTGAGTGACCATGATGATGACCGTAGTAGTTTCGAAAAGGGTCCAAATTGTTTTATAGCCCATTTTAAGTTTGGGCTCAAACCCTGAAGAAAAAGAGTATTTTGGAGCAACATTATTGTTGCCAATATACTCGTGTAGAGCAATGCCTGGCATCCCATCCCTTCCCTTCGCACCCCTCCCATCCCAGATCCCGGCTTCGCATGGCATAGCCATAGGCCTAGGCCTAACGTTTATAGGTGGTTGTGATTTATTAGGTCCAAGTGCGAGACGGGCGCGGGCTCAGCATAGCTTCGGCTGTCGGCTTGCCTACGTGGCGGAAAACGGGCAGAAATGTTGTGAACTTCTGAAGTTCTGCCTTCTTAGCAACATACAAAGACAGATATACACCTCAAACTCATTCACTCGTTTATATCAACAAAGTCTCAATATATATTTTCGAAAGTGAGCGGAAAAAAGTGCGGTACCCAATAAGAAAGTAGAATTTTAATAGTAAAGTGACTACACATACCAAAATTTACAGACAAGCTCTAGTCTATCTACGGAAAGACAGTTAACACGAACGAACGTAGAGGGCAGCAACATACGATTCGATTGCAACGTGGAGGTGCCGTGGCCGAGTGGTCTAAGGCGCCTGGCTATACATGAAAAAGTCCGGGGTTCGATCCCCGGCCGTGGCAGCTATGCCCATGAGCAAGGCATTTAATCTCTAATGCTCTTTTATCCTGCTTTCAAATAAATGGAAATGCTACATGCATTAATGGTAACTAGGTGTGAACTTGTTTTAAAAAAAAAAAAAAAAAAAAAGTGTTCTGGGCCCCGTCCATAGAGATACTAGTAGTATGCATATAAAACAGCTTTATCCAACTCTATGGAGATATATGTTATCTCTATGGCCCCGTAAAGAGTGACGATTGATCCATAGATATGTGATCCAGTCAATCACAACTATGGAAAGCCAGCAACGTCAACATTTAAGATAAACGTTTCTTCAAAATATTTTCTAGATATGATGTATATTCATCCGATATTCATACATTCACTGTTTTCTTGACAATTATGCATGCTTATTTTTGTTTTCAAAGGACATTTTGTAAATTTCCTAAAGATATAAAAATCATGACAGTGATGGATTTCCATATACTTGAAATTGATTGTATCAATCGTAACTCTTTGAAGACGCGGGGCCCTGGTATCACGGGTCTAAAACATTTCCCATAGACTCGTGTGTTAAAGTGGTACTTTAGAACAAAATCATGAAAAATAAGGATAAAATTCGAGGGTTACTGGATAGGATATTATGTCTGACATTCCATATCTGACCAGAAAAGGGTCTAGACCGGCTCATTTAAAAATAAATCGGCATTTATGAAGACTACACCTGACAGCTATAAAGGATCAAATGTACAAGTATTTGTATTACAGTATCAGTTATATTTACATTTTTTCTTCTCAGTTAAAACTGATCATATCAACGGTATATGTGCAAATGTACATTATAGGACTATATCCATTGTCTGGGTCATCAATCAGGGCCGTCGCTAAGGGGTAAATCTGCGCTGCATGCCGCCGGGAAAAATGAAGAAAAGGGCAAAAAGAAAAAAAAGAAGGGGGAAAATAAAGAAATTAAAGGTAAAGAAGAGAAAGAGGAAAGAAAAAGAAAAGAAAGAAAGGAACTTGAAGAAATAGAAAGAAAGAAAGAAAGAAAGGAAAAGAGCTAGCTCAGGGAGAGAAAGAGGAAAACAAAAGGAAGGAGAAAATCAGAGAGAGAAGGGGACGGGGTAGACGAGGTATTGAATAGGTAAACCTGTGTTTCGGTGTAACTATAAAAGCTGCGGATTCTGAGATGTTGGAAAAATGATAAATTGTCTGGTATGCAAGCGCAGATTGTTGAACTGACGTTTGTCGGTTTGGCCGACGGTTTGTCATTTTTCCGACAGCTAGACGTCAGTCCAGCAGCCCTGCCTGTCGGGTCAGGCTGTTCCAACTGCTCCACTGTTGTGTTTGGTCGTTTTTAATGTCAAAGAAATGTCGAATTGCATCGTCATTAAATTGTGATTTTTTTTCGCGATGCGAACGTGGGGAGCTGTACCGACAGTTATTAGAATGTCCCGTTTTATGGTCTAAATCTAAAAACAAATTCAGCTCGCGCTTCGCGCTCGCATCATATATTAAGTGAGATCCATGTCCTCTCCTAGATTTTCCTTCATGTTGGACAGTACTTCAAAAGTTCCTTTCGGGTCAGTACATCAAAAATTTCAGCACGCGCTTCGCGCTAGCATAACGTTTGTTGAAATACACAGCAGTTACATATTCGGTATCTGAGTTTGTTTGTGAAAATGTTGTGTTTTTAATTAAAGAATGTCAAAAAGTTTTCTGCTCGCGCTACTGTACCGACAGTGATTATTTATTATGTCCTTGTTTAAAGTCTAAATCTTCAAATTTTTCAGCTTCGCGCTCGCATCATCATTTAGTGAAATCCATATCCTCTTGGACGGTGCACTGCTTAAAATGATCCCTTTTGGGTCTTTATGTTTATTTAGATAAGTGTCCAGTTACTGATGTGAAATTCCGACTTTGTTCTTAATATAAAACGTGTAAAAACATTATTAACTTAAAGTCAATATATATATATATATATAAATTTAGTTCACGCTTCGCGCTCGCATCATCCATTTTGTACCCTTCCTTTGCGTGATTACAAAAACTGCATAGGAATGCCAGATTTTATAAGTCTAAATCTAAAAAAAAAAAAAATAGCTCGTGCTTTGCACTCGCATTAATTGTTTGATTAAATTTCCATCGTGTTCATGATTGCAAAAAGTGTTTAGAACGTCAAATTTTCAGGTTGTAAGATCAAATGTTTTAAGCTCGCGCCACTTCTGTATCGACAGTTATTAGTGTTTCGTTGTTGAAAGGGATGGTCCGGGCTGAAAATATTTATAACTTAATACATGGAGTAGAATTCACTGAGCAAAATTCCGAAAATTTCATCAAAATCGGAAAACAAATAATAAAGTTATTGAAGTTTAAAGTTTAGCAATATTTTGTGAAAACAGTCGTCATGAATATTCATTAGGTGGGCTGATGATGTCACATCTCCACTTTCCGTTTTCTTATGTTATTACATAAAATCATATTTTTTCATTATTTCATACTTGTGTGAATAATATGTCTCCTTATAATGAAATTAAGTTGCAGCAATAAATATCTAATGCACTAAATCAGTTGTCAATCCAATTTTTCTAGTTCTTGGAGGAAAAAAATTAAATTAACCTAATTTCATATAATAAAATACAAAAGAACAAGCGGGGTGGTTGTTGTGCTCATCCAAGGTGTACTGTATGAAATTGTGTATTTTGCTTTCATTGATTTAATTTATTGCATATTTTAATTTCCATGATTCATTTATTTGAAGAAAAACAATCAGTTTTCACACTTTTTTAGATTACATCATGGCAAATTGCCAATTATTATGGTCTCAGGAGTAAGCCACTATCCCTTTAGCAGAAATGCTCGTTTTCACGCTGTGTCAAGGGGAAAAGACGAAATCAAACTTATACTGCGAAACATTTCTCATGCATTTCCCTTGCACTTTTCGTCAATTGAAATAAAACGGATACATTCAAGCATTTTGTAACAATTTTGCCACCCAAATTAAAATTTTAACACTTGAGCACAACCTTTATCCTTTTTGTGCCAGCTGGATCTGAGGACATAACTGAATCTAAAACAAAAGTTTATATCAGACATCTTTCCAACATTGTTTTACTATGTTTTTATCATTTAAAGTGGTTTTACATTTCATTTTTCATCTAAAACTTGTTCCTCCACAGTTTTCCCAAGCTTGACAATGATTAACAAAATGAAAATCAAGCCTAATACAATCCATTTCATGTTATTGTAAATCATGCAAATTACAGCTCACGCAGTGTAAGGCAAATGTCGTCACGATGGCCTCGGTGTGTGGGGGAGCCTGGGGAGGCGGCCCTTTTCGAAGTAGGGGGGGGGGGGCAGTAAAATGTATTGATGTATACACATGCGTGACCAAATTATTTCCAACTGAAACACCCCCCAAAAGAATTTTTCTCAGTGTGCAAAATAACCCCCTAGACAAGTTTTTTTGTGGGCTTCATTTACAAATTTGGCCCCCGGCCTAAATTGTCGCCAGAATATGACAAATTTTGTCTACCTGTTAACAATAAGCTTAAAGGACAAGTCCACCCCGACAAAAAGTTGATTTGAATAAAAAGAGAAAAATCCAACAAGCATAACACTGAAAATTTCATCAAAATCGGATGTAAAATAAGAAAGTGTCGCTTAATTTCACAAAACAGTTATATGCACATCCCCGTCAGTATGCAAATGAGGGAACTGATGACATCACTCACTCACTTTTTCTTTTGTATTTTATTATATGAAATTTGAAATATTTTAATTTTCTCTTCATTGTCCTGTGAGTCAAAGTTTTACTTTTCACTGAACATGTGGAATTACCATTACCATAACATTTTATGGTTCATTTAAGTTGGACCTTGCTGTCAAATCTGTAAAAAATGAAATATTGCATAATTCAAACAATAAAAAACAAAATAAATAGTGAGTGAGGGACATCATCGATTTTCTCATTTGCAAGTGACTAAATTGTGCATGTAACTACGTATATGTTGTGAAAAATAAGCGGAACTTTAAAATGTCATAACTTTCTTATTTTACATCCGATTTTGATGAAATTTCTAGCATTATGCTTGCCTGATTTTTCTCTATTGACTCAAATCAACATTTTCTTGAGGTGGACTTGACCTTTAATAAAGTATGCAAAAAGTTAGTAAACCTGTTGATCGCATTCAGGGGAGCATTCCATGAAAGGACCTGTCAAATGTTTTATCTGACTTATATAGACTGATTTATCCCTGACAGTATATATATTACAAATTTCAGATCTAGCTGCCTTCTGCTGGCAGTAATATGATTAGATACGCATATATACAACAATTACTCTGAGCGTTAATTTTCAGGTCTGAATGCATGATACTGAAAAAAAAAAGATCTTGCATGCCCTCGCATTATTTATTCAAGCGGCCGATCGGGGAAAATGTAAGGGAACCCCCCCCCCCGCCCCCGTTATTGGCGAAAGCTGGATCTGCCCCGAGAAGTAACCGAATAGGCCGGGTTCTCTATAGCTCTTTTTTAATTCGGAACCCCCTCACAGGAAATCCTGGCTACGGCCCGTAAGGTGTCAGAAAACTGACGCAAAATTATTCAAGCTCTAATCATACTGACGGTAAATTCTTGAACTAAGATGTCAGTGTCATACTGACACAAAATTATTGAAAAATTGTGACAGGGGTGGGTGCTCTTCAAAGCCTATAGCCTATACAGTGCGTATAAAAAAAAAGGTTTACACTTAGAAACAAATATGTAAAAATATTTTGTAATATCCTGAAGATTTTTCCACATTTTAACATTGGTACAGATCCATTTAAGCAAAATGACGATTCCGTGACGATATAACTGTCGAAAAATATTTCCGCTTGAGTAAGCACCACTTACTTTTGAAAAGTTAGTGAAAATGATTTGCGCGGAACTTTGAAATAGCTATGCGAATAAAAGTAGACCTTAATCATGAAGAACACGTGGAATTTAGCCAACAAAATTGATTTGAGATATCTTTTACCTTTTTTAAAAACTTGTTTCCTTGACCAAAACACTTCGAAGAGTGCATTGCGCCCCACCCCCCCCCCACCCCACACACACCCACCGAGGCCATCGTGATGATATTTGCTTTACACTGAGCTGTGATTTACATGAAATGGCTTAGGCTTGATTTTCCTTATTGTTAATCATTGTCAAGCTTGGGAAAAGTGTGTGGAGAAGCAAGAATTGATTGAATGAAATGTAAACCCACTTTAAATGATAAAAAACTTAGTGAAAAAATGCTGAAGATGTCGATATAAACTTTTGTTCAGATTCAGTTATGTCCTCAGATCCAGCTGGCACAAAAAGGGTAAAGGTTGAGCTTATTAAGTGTTGAAATTTCAATTTGGGTGGCAAACAAAATGCTTGAATGCATCCGTTTAAAAGTGCAAGGGAAATGTATGAGAAATGTTTCGCAGGGTAAGTTTGATTTCATCCTTGATCCCCTTGACACAGCGTGAAAACAGATTTCTGCGAGCTTTACAATAATGGACAGTGCTCACTCAAGTGTAACATTCTGTCAAAACTTTTACTTTCATTGAATAGATGAGACCCAAACCCAAGAATATGTGTGAAAAAATTACCCACATGTTGTATAGTATTTTTTAATTCCCATGGCTTTTTCAAAGACAGTGTAAACTTTTTTTTATAAGCACTGCATGTGTATGATCAGTATCAAAAGAGGAAAATTAGTTTGACAAAATTACCCTCTCAATTAACGGATCTTCTTTATCTTCTGAATATTGATGCGTTTGGATGCTAGAAGACCCCACGGAGCGAAGACGGCTGGTTTGGGGGGGTTTCGGGGGCAATTTTGGAAAAATCATTTTGGTCATATTTTGGCAAATTTGGCCAAGTCGCGGATGGGGCGAAAAATTAAATCTCAACGGGGGCAAAATTACCATTGTCGCCGGCATCCACAAGTAATTGCAGAAAGTAAATAACTCATTTTTTTCATTGAAAAAAGTTTTCAATATTGATATGATATACCGGTATTGTACTTTTCATCTTTGTGTATACCACCTATTTTAATGCCATCAATTATTGGAAATCAAATTTCTTCTTTGTATGCGTATACCGGTACTTGACAGAATCTTGAATCTTGAAGCCATGTACGGTATTGCTATGCTACCCTCTACGTTAGTAGATGGTAGCTATCCGAAAAACGTACTATACATACACTGCACTGACGTTGCTGCTGAGCTGGGATAAATCCGGGATCGGGACCGGGAGCCAAGGCCAAGCAAGGGATTTCTAAATCTAATATTACTCTTTGTAAGCAGGATCAAGAATAGATGCAGTTGCATGAAACCCGATTGTTTTACCAAATGATGAAATAAGAGCTTGCTGTGGATTTCGGCGCACTGGATTTCTTCAGGTATTTACCGTAGGCGTAACGTGTCGTTAGGCTTAGCACTGGCGTAAATCCGTGTTGATGGGTGGGGGGGATGACTGAAATATTTTGGCATTTTTTTGCAATCATGTTTTTAGATATGCAAGGAATTGTCATTGATACACAGTGGCGACGGTGGGTCACGGCATTGGGGGGGGGGGCACCAGCAAAATTTTTGAATGACTGAGTGAGTGACCTAATTGTATATAGCCTAGAGACATTTTAAGGACAATGCCCGGGGGGGCCACTTACAATTGACGAGTGGATACCATGCGCGACCAAAAAAAACACGTAAAAAGGCACTCATGGGATCAATGCATCTCGCGTGCGAAGGATTCATATGCACATGGTGCACGCGAATTTTTCACACCCTTTTTACTAAAATAACTAAGCCATTCGGCATTCCTTTTAAAATAATGTTTCTAATTGTGCTATGACACTTACCGAACCATATGGATCGTTTCTTGTCTTCTCTTTGGTGTGTTTTTAAGAAAAAAAATGCATTTTCTCGTGATCTTCACGTAGATACCGCAGGGTAATTGTGGTTGTAAACTTTTGCTTAAAGAGGGCGCGCGATATTATTCACAAGATGTTTGTTTACGGTTCTGCAGCTTGTACTGCTAGCTGCATTTTAGACGCTCAGCATTATTTTCCTCTTTCTGTTTTTTTTTTGCTGTCAAGCGGTATTTTCTATTGTAGCGCCATCAGCAATGATGAAATGTAAAGAGTCGCCTTGAAATGAAGAAAAATTATGTCACATTAATTCGTTAGTTTGTGTCCTATTTTTTTTCACTTTTTTCTTCTTCCTCATCTATGATCAAAGGTGAATACCTTTTTTTGATATAGCTGGACATTTTAAATATTTTGTTCAAGTAAATAAATCAACAGGATAGTAATCAAAATGCGATAGAGCTGCCCGAGCTGAAAATTCTGATACAAGGACTTGAAAATAAAACATTCTGAGCACTTTTTATAACCATGATGAGGAGACCTATATATATATATATATATATATATATGTGTGTGTGTGTGAAGTTATACATGTACTACTTTGGCAACTCTTTTATTTAAATATTGTGTGAAAGATATATATATATATATATATATATATATAAAATGCTTGATTTATTTACGCCTATATATATATATATATATATATATATTTATATATATATATATGTATATGAAATAAGCTAACACGAAAAAAATACGTTTTGGGGACTGTTAAATAAGAATTCATGAGTGGGATAGGTAACTATCTATTCTATTCTTGTTCGTTTTCTATTATTATTTGTGTGTTGTGTTTATTTTTCTTGAAGCACCAAAAGGTGGACATGTCCGCTAAGATATATTAACGAAGTCACCATTATTATCACAAGCTAACGGATCAATTAAAATGTGAGCGTGAAACGTAAGCTTCTTTTTTTCTTAATTCAGTCTTAACGATACTTTTTCATCATATTTTAAAGGTGAATCTCATGATTCAAAATGATAAATGCTTGTCGCACGGGCAGAAATAGCGGGACCAATAGTTATTTTCAATATTCCGAACTGCATTCTGGACGTTGTATAAGCGCCTTTGTATAACAATTAAAAGGGTAGGTCTATTTACCTTACAAATTATGCGAGCGCTGAACTTTTGGACATTTAAACCTTAACAAATGGACATTTTTTAAATATGAACAACATCATAAATGTCACTTACAAAAATGATGCCAGCGCGAAGCTCGCGCTTAGAGTTTTTGATATTGATGACAGGACTGTATCTAAATGAAAAATAATGCGAGGGCATTTGCGCTTAAGATTTAAATTTGGGATTTGAAAAGTCCGACAGATTACCTATACTTTTAAAAGAGGAATGACCTCCAGAATTCAAGCGCGAAGCGCCAGTAGATTTATGTTAAAGTTTAGACCTAGAACAGGGACGTTGAACCTTTATAATCATGAAAAAGATGGTATTTTTATAAATAAAACATGGGAGTCTAATTTTGTTTTAGTGTTAATATTCAGATCTTCAAACTTGACATTTTCCTATCCCCTTCATTATCCCCTCTCCTTCTCCCTTTCCCCATTTTCGTTCTCCCTTCTTTTCTTCTCTCCCTTTCCCTTCCCTTTTTCGCTTTTCCTTTCCCTTCTTTTCTTTCCTTTCTCCCTCCCCTATATACTCTTTTCTCGCTCTTTCCATTTTTCTTTCCCTCTCCCTTCCCCTCTTCCTTTCCTTTGTTTTCTTTCTATTTTATGGTCTCCTTTTCCCTCTCTCTCCTCTACCTTTCCCCCTCCCTTTTCCTTTCCCTTTCCCTCTCCTTTTTTGTGCAAACATTAACACGAACATCTTGCTTCCTACACACACACACAAACGCCCGCAATCTAACACACGTAATGCGAAACAATCGGGACATTATCATTTTATTCATACATATATATGTATATTTTCTCAATGAACATTTTCATCTATTTAAAGCTTTGAAAATTATCAAACAATGATTCCACAGGCGAAATCTCAATGATCATTAGAAAGGTACTTTACCCATTTTCATTTTATGTCATTGTGATTATTCCATACTAAGGCAACATATTTTGGATATAAAAATACGTGAAGGATATGTTGCTCTTCTGTTTTATACTTTAACAGAAAACATTTTGTTCAACCAAATTATGATTTGTATTTCCAAGTTCCATGTAATATTTTCATTGGAAAATCTCTTAAAGGTCAAGTGCACCCCAGAAAAAATTGTTTGAATAAATAGAGAACTATGTTGATTTTTGGTACAATTTCCTATTATGCGCCGACGACTTGAATCGAGAATGTTCGATAGGAAAATTTCGCATTTCGATTGTTGTTTGCGTAATTTCCACCGCAGTACGAAGGATGACTAAGGACGGACCGAGCGAAGTATCCTGGTTGAGATTTGGAGGTAAGCGATAAAAACACTTTAATAAATAATTTATAATTGCTTTTTGAAATAAACTTGATCATACGATCAAGATTAACATAGTGGACAAATATTGAAAGGTTTGGCGTAGTTTAGTCCCTCACATTCGTGTGATGGATGAAAACGTCAAAATGCACTATGAAATCACATGTGTTGTGCGAGGTTAGTATACTAACCTCGCATGTTGTGTGAGTGGTAAAAAGGATGTCTTTTTCAAGATAGGACACGTTAAGTACGTAACGTAATAAGGGTGTAAAAAACACTAAAATAATGAAAAAAGGGTATCTATTTTGCTAGGAAAGCTACGTGTTTAGGGTCGAATTTGCGAGGGTATAAAAATCAAGACTAAAATGTTTTATAAAGGATGTACTTTTTGCTCCAAGAGTCAACACTACGTGTTTAGAGTATGATTTGCGCGAGTTGGGCTGTTAAACCCATGCAATGATGTAGGTAAAGGTAAAACCGACGTCCGTGACATACCGCTGTACTTGTTTAGGGGTTCAATTCAGGGAATACTTGCAATTAGTATCGTTTTGTTTCCAATACTTGTTAAGGGTAGGGTTTCACACGCCAATACGTATTGAGGGGTGCAATTTTAGAATATGGAAAATACGTGTTTAGGGTGCTTATTGAGATCTCATGGTCGCGCATGGTATCCACTCGTGAATGGAAGTGGCCCCCCCGGGGGACAATGTCATTAAACGGATATGTATCTCACTGTCGTCACTGATCAAATAATGCGTGCGCGAAGCGCGAGCTGAAATCTTTTATATTCACACCTAAAAAGGGACATTATAATCAAATTTGTGTAATCATGATAGGTACCTGTCTCGCTTAACAATTCGAGCGCGAAGCGCGAGCTGAAAACTTAGATAATTCAGACCTAAAGTGGGGCATTCTAAGGTTCCTGAATTAACTAGGACCATATGTATTTCATTAACCAAATGATGCGAGCGCGAAGCGCGAGCTGAATATTTTTGATGTTCAGATCAGAAGAAGGGACATTTTAAGGACTGATTTTAGGAATTCATGAAGAGCAGACATATCTCACCAATCCACTAATGCGAACGTAATCACAGACAGGAAATGTTTCATATATATACGAAGACCTTAACATGGGGCAATCACTTTTGAGTCATGAAAAAGAAGCATATGTCACTACATAAAACAATGATAACTCAAGTGCTAGGAAATATATTTGGTTTATATTGACTTGAAAACGGGATGTTTTAGTACAACAGGATTATATATCTCGTTAAACAGACAATGCGAGCACCAGGATCAATGAAGACGTAGGCCCTGGGCCAATTATTTTTCATAAAGTTATGATAAAAATGTTTCTTATGTAATGTAACTTCACATAGTTATAATATAATATAACATTCTAATGAATAATATTTTCTTCTTTCCCACTACGTTTCTCTTCCTTTCTCCCTCTTTTCTCCTTTTCCCCCTTTCCCCTTTTCCCCCTTTCCCCGTTTTTTTTTTGTCAGCCGATGGGGGGGGGGGGGAAGATGTGCCCCCCATGTCCCCCGTAGTTACGCCACTGTATGTCCATATGGCAAATACCCCTCCAATATTATTATCTTTTTTACCCCATGATGGTTTAATGGTTTTATTAGAGATTACATTCAACAAATTTTTGACATTCCATCTTAATCCCTTCCCAAAGACCCCAACATTGATGAATTGGAAGAAATGGGGGTTTCTCTTCAATGTTATAATAAGGACATAAGTATTTCGTTTGGAAATGGTGAACTGGCTCTTTATTTGCATTTTATGATTCAATAATATTATTTTATTTGTTAAGCGGTATTTTTGGAAGAATTTTCACCAATAAAACAATTATCTCTTGTGATTTTTTTTTCATTTCTTTCGTAAAAAGTGGGGGGATGTTTGTACAGGCCATCCCCCCCTCCTTGAAAAGTGGGGGGGATATATCCCCCCATCCCCCCGGGATTTACGCCAGTGAGGCTTAGGCCCTACCCAGTTTTCATTGTCTTGTGTCCGGACGATCAATTTTTTCAGAAAGTCATTTGGAAAAAATTACAAGCGAAGTGTCATCAATTTTTAGTACAAAATGTTAGAAAATTATAGAGAACAAAATAGGAGGTGATTACAACTATTGAATTCATATTTTCAGACAAAAAAGACAAAAAAAGAAGGCTTCAAAAATATATATTATATATACACAACAAAAAAAGTAAGTCCCCCATGGTTTAAGCTTAAAAAAACAAACATCAATAATTTCCGAACCAATGCGAGTTTTTAATATATTTTTACATGAGCGTGTAGGTAATTTTATAAGCTACCCTCTGAGAAAATGTTATGGAAGTATTTTACGTCATGCTTCATTGAGCACCGTCAGAAGGCAAAAATGTCACTTTTCAAAAGTCACAAGCCAAATATCATAACTTCGATTCCATTTTATTGGAACTAATTCCACATTCTCAATCTCATCATGAAAAATAGTCAGAAGGCTTGTAAAAGGTACTTTCTAAAAGACGATGCAACTTTTTTGCTAAATTTCATGGGTGAATAAACGCAAGTCCAAATTTGCTAAAATTTGATTTTTTACACATTATTATCAATTAAAATGATAGAATATGATGGTAGTTATTTTTGGGAAGAGTATCTTCAACAATATTCATTGTTTCACGGTTCAATGAACAATTGTTGAAAACAAAAAATACGATTTTCAAATATCATAGGCAAGTATTGTTTCATTTCGGTTACTGGAACTGATCTTTTATCAACTTTTTTGTTGTGTTCATGAGCAATTAACATGCTTCAATGATTCAAAGGTGTTTAATTAAACATTCACGCTTGAATGAACATGTGGAATGTGATTAGCTCTTTTTTACGTTATTGGAAAAAATGCAATTTGTAACTATGGATATCTGTCACAAACCTCCTTGCATGGTTCATTTGATTTGATTTTTATGAAAATCCCGATGTTTAATGCATCAGTGAGCACACAATATTTGAAAATTATGCAAATGAGAAGAAAGTTCAAGGCCTTGGCCCCACTTTGTGCCGTATTGAATGGTTATTTTGGAGTGCGCGTCTTTTGTGCAAAAATGAACTCGATTTGTTTATTTATGCATGAGTGAGCAAGCATCAAAGTGGGAAAATGGGTATTTTCAATGTAACAGACTCATTTTAAAGGGTAATAAGGTGAATATTGGGGGCAAATTCGGTTTCAAATGTGACTTTAATTGTTTTTATCAACCATCATTTCTATCACCCCACACTTTCCGAACTTTTAACATTTTCATGGTTGAGCGAGCACATTCGAAAACTTAGGAATGAATACTCTTTATACTGCATAAATGTATTATTTTCCTAACAATTTTTATGATCAGTTTAATTTATGGACAAATCAGTGGTGGATCCAGAATTTTAAAATGGGGGAGGGGGCTATAATCGGGGGAGCCACCAACATTTTCAAATTTTAACATGACCTAACAAGTTTGTAGAGGATACTACCATAAACCCCTATGATATTACGTGTGGGGAGGGGCTGAGCCAAAAGTGGGGGGGGGGGGGCTGACCGTGCAAAAAATCACAATCGTATGGTCATTTTTACATTTTTGTACATGCTTTTGGAAAAAAGTGGGGGCTGAGCCCCCCACCCCGCTTCCGCGACCCCTGCAATATTGTGCTCACTCAACCATGAAAATAAGATATCAAAATTGTGTGTGAAGTGGCTAAATGATGGATAATAAAACAGCATTAACACCATAAAATTCACCTAAAAACAACTTTTGCCCAACTTTGTATTTGCACAATCTGAAAAACGACTCTTGTGACTTTCAAAAATGGTCATTTTTAATTCAATCTTTGATTACTCATGCATGACTCAACCGATCAGTCTCATTTTTCCCCATGAGTTGCTTAATGAGTGTAGGAAACCACTTACGAAATATCATATCTCAAAATAATTTCGTTCAAAAGTTACAGCAATTTGATTTGAATAGGGGGGACTTACTTTTTTTGTTGTGTATAGATCTACGTAAGTGTCAGTATACCCAACCCTCCATCCTACCCGGTATTCGGTAATCGGTATAGATCTAGACCCAAAAAACAAAATCTTCGGTCTCTGTGACTGTGATATTGGCTTTGGTTGGCTATAACCTCGTTTGTAGGATGAGTGGTTGTTCCTAGCCTCGAGGACTTCGTGATGATATTTTGCCATTTATACTTCTTCATCACGAAGCCTTGAAACTCTTCCCATAGTTATAGACACATTTAAGCGAGACTAGACAGCTGGCAGCTGTCTGTTCCAAGGAGTTTTTTAATTTTTTTTTTTTTTTAATTCTCCTCGTACACAGACGACTTGCTATCGTGCAGCCACCATTAGGGGGTTAACAATGCGAAATCCCCCGATGGGGCTCATCGATTTTTGTCTTTATTTCATAAAAATATAGAAAAAGAATTGTACCAAAATAAAGATTATTCAGTTTTAGCCTCAAATGCACCAAAACGGGGAAAAATAAACTTAAAAGGGGAAAAAACAGTGACTTACTTCGGCTGTCGCGCAACTTCACTTCCCTGTTTAGTCCGAACTTAATACATAAACATATGGCTATTTATAGTCCCTGTACAGATCGAGCTAGAACTTCGGTATCTGTATTTGGTGAGTGGAGCCAACGGAGTTCAGCGGAACAACCAACATAACAGAGACCGAAGCTTTTGGTCTAAAGCGAGACCTACACACCTGGATGGATTTCAATAGGAAATCCATATTTAGAGGGTGAAATCGATATGTATGTATTTTATTTATGAACCTACATACGCCTAATGCATATGTAGGGATAAAAATTATGTGAAAAATTAGAGGTTTCTTACCAGACCGATCTCTTGTAGATCCCTCGATCCGTTTGTCAACAAAGCAAATACAATAGAGTTGACCCTTGAACCGCTTCGTTATGATGTACCTTCGATTAGCGATGTTACAAAATGCCGAACAATTTATAGATAAAAATTATTATTTAAAGAAATAATAAAATCTAATACGTGATTATAAATAATTATTATTCGTATTACTCCGTTTGCTCCACTCAGCAATTACCAAAGTTCTAACTCAATCTGTACAGGGACTCAATAGCCATAGATCTACATGTTGTATGTATGAAGTTCGGATATACCAGGGAAGTGGAAGTTGCGCAACAGCCGAAGTAAATCACTGTTTTTTCCTTTTAAGTTTTTTTCCCCCCGTTTTGGTGCATTTCAGGCCAAGACAGAATAATAACTTTCATTTTGGTCCAGTTCTCTTTATATTCTGGTATTTTTATGAAATAAAGACAAAAATCAATGAGCCCCGTCAGGGGGGTTTTGCAATGTAAACCCCCTAATGATGGCTGCACAATCGAGAGCGGTCTGTGTACGAGGAGAAATTAAAAGAAAATTAAAATGTTAAAAAACTCCTCCAAACAGACGGCTGCCAGCTGTCCGGTGTTGGTGTTGGAAGCACAGTAATGTGGATTGCTTCCCCTAGCTCCAAAACCTATTCTGAGTTTTTTAAACTGATCCAAATCACATTATTGACACCCCAACAACTAGTGAGTGAATTTTCAGGACCATCTTAATTGTTTGCTGAACATTATATACTCGTGTAAAAAATGACGTAACAACAACACCAAAAGGTTAACACTGAACTTGAAATCACCCAATGCGGTCTGACTGGGAACTGTCTCAAATACTTTATAAATAGTAATCCATTTGACCCTACCATTCTTGAGCAGTGAACTAAAACACTAAAAGGCAGCCTTATTCACCCCATGCACTCTCCCCCAAATTGTCTGATAGCCTAGACTAGACGTATTGTCAGCTTTAATATAATTGCTAAAAAACCACTTCCATTAACAGCAAAAAATCAATGGAGAAATCTGAAATTTATTTGGAAGTATAAAATGAATGGGTGTTCGAAAGGCATGGTCATATGAGAAAATTTGTGGGGTTGTTTTTATAATTCTGCTGCTCATCAGATAAAAGTAAGCATTTCTCATAAAATGATTTTACAGTTTCTTGAGAAGTTCAGAAGGGTTTCCGAAAATAGCTACTGCTGCAACATACATGCATTGTGTGTTCCTCATGAATCTGTATTTATAACAAGGATTGTTGTAAAGGAGCAAAAGAGTAAAAAACAAAAACAAAAAGAACACTAAAATTGTTCTTTTACTCTGTTTACAGGAAATTGAGAGCTGCAGATATCCACTTGGACATCTGACAGGCATCCACCATGGCCGATGATGGCAATACCGCGGAGGGGGTTCAGTTAGTAGGAGATCCTAGAACGGCACCAGGCCAAGGAGATAAAGCAAGCAAGAAAGACGTTGACTGGGGCAGGTTTGGGCTGAGCGATGAAAGCCATGCCAAGTCCTACACAGAAAGCACGTTGACGGGATATGGTGGAGATGGTGGGTACCAGCAGGGGGAGGGTGGACAAAAGATTCAAGAGCTCTTTGATGAACAGCAGGTAAGCTTCTCTTTCTGTTTTATACAAGCAAATGAAACCAGTTGAATTCAGCTGGTTTCAGTTGAACTGGTTGAAATGAAACCAGTTGAATTCAACTGGTTTCAGAATTCAAGAAGAGAAAATCAAAGATCCTCAAATTGGCCATTTGACCAAGATCTTGACTTAATACATGTATAGCTTGTTGTTTGTCTGGACCAGACAGTAATTTCAGGTATTTTGTGTTTGATATTTATTAGTGAATTACTAAAAGAAATGTTACATGTACATTACAAATCACAAATATTCACAAATTTGCTATCGAATGCACAGATTTTGAGAAAATCCAGAGCAAAAGTTGATGTTTTTATCGGCTCAAGTGTCAGGACAATGGACCCCCATCCTACAACTCCCCCTATTTACATTTTCATAACTTTCTCTTATAAATATCTATCACAAGATCTTTGATGTCACACATGTACTTGTAACTTCCCCATTCCATATTCCACTTAATCTATCCATTAATGCTAAACTAGTATAAAGACTTTCCAATTGCTCCTAAAATTTGGCACAAACATTCATCTTGGGTAAGGACATGCAAGATTCACTTTCCAAGTGTGTTAGAAAATGGGTTGCTATTGTAATGACATAGGGCGGGTGTATTACTCATCTTTAGTGGTATTTCTAGTTTCAACCTGTCACTAGCAAATGCTGGGTTCCACTTCTTATTTCAGATTTTATAAGATTTTTTTTTTCAATCTTACTCTCACACCCACAAAACATGCACCATGGGCAAGGTCATAAAAACAGCGTAAAGAGAAAGTTAACTGTGTGACAGCAATTTTGTAGCTGAAAACAGGTGGTGGCCATAGACATGGTCACCAATTTTTTTCTGTGGAAGGTGTGCGGATGTATCGATAGCGATATTTATTTATTTATTTCAGTTTTATTTACGTAGGGTAGCCTTTTCAGTTATAGAAATGATTTACAAAGAGTCCCTGTGATAACGACATACGGTCACATTGTCTATACATGAAATGGTCTTGGCTCGTGATTTGATCGCTCAAGTATCAGTTGAAAATCATTGAGATGTGGCAATTTCATGCATATTCATGCGACGCACTGAAACCCGGAAATCAATTGACTTTTTTGCACGTTGTGATAGGTTATATAAACGCTAGCAAACACAAAGCACTATCGACGCTACATGTACTTCTTAAGATTTTGAGTTGATGGAAAAGCAAGAAGTAATCAAAATGTACCAGGTGCGGTATCGGTAAGAAAATAGATCCTCTGCAGATCCTCTAAAAATACCTCTCGTAAATCAATATAGGAAAGTGAAAATTCTATGTTGATTTTGCAGCTGTGTTTGATGGAGTACTGTGTGAAGCCCTGATAGGGGTGTACTGCACATGTATGCAGACTATATTTTAATTCATGAATAAAACAGGTCACGGTTTATAGTAAATCAACTTTTCTCAATGACCTTTGCGATAATATCGCATTAGGATGAGCACATACATGTATGCATTTTTTCAAGTATTTTCAAATGAAGATGTTGCGTAAGATTTCCCCGCAAAGCATTCAAATTCTAAGATCGAAAGCTATTCTACATGTATAGATCAGGGGCCCATTTCATAAAGAGTTACAACTGTTGTAATTTTGCCACTATGGCAACTACCATGGTAACCTTGATTTTGATTGGCTGCTGAGCCCTGTTGCCATGGTAGTTGCCATAATGGCGGAAGTTGCAACAGTTGTAACTCTTTATGAAATGGGACCCTGGTGACTAGAATAGTAATTGATTCGGCTTGGGCTTGGTTTGAGGCTGTATGGTTGAGATAGTACTATTCACTGACTGGTGGACTATTTTTGTGGTTTATTCGTAATAATGTGTTATATTATGAAGGGGGTACAGCCAGTTGAGAAGTGGGATAGGGACTGCGAATGTTCATGTACATGTAGCTGAAGGGGAAATAGTCTAGAGAGATTCATAAAGGTCAAGTCCACCCCAGAAAAGTTTATTTGAATAAATACAGAAAAAAATCAAATTAGCATAACGTTGAAAATTTCATCAAAATCGGATGAAAAATAAGAAAGTTACGGCATTTTAAAGTTTTGCTTATTTTTCACAAAACAGTGATATGCCCAACTCAGTGACATGCAAATGAGTCAGTCGATGATGTCCATCACTTACTATTTCTTTTGTTTTTTATTGTTTGAATCATACAATATTTCAATACAAATTTGACAATAAGTACCAACTTGACTGAACCATATACATGTAGTATTAAGCAATTCTAATTCCACGTGTTCAAGGAGGAATTAATCGTTTCACTTGACAATGTGGAGAAAATTAGAATATTTCATATAATAAGATACAAAAGAAATAGTGAGTGAATGACGTCATCAGTCTCCTCATTTGCATACCGACCAGGATGTGAATATAACTGTTTTGTGAAATTAAGCGAAACTTTAAAATGTCATAACTTTCTTATTTTACATCCGATTTTTTGATGAAATTTTCAGTGTTATGCTTGTTAGATTTTTTTCTTTTTATTCAAATCAACTTTTTGTTGGGGTGGACTTGTCCTTTAACAATTCCAGAGTCCATTTAGTAGTTTCTATTTAGATATATCAATCAAATATGCAGGGGTCTGATGGGTTTACTGTCTACAGCAACTTGATTATCAGCGGTTGTTAAGGATGAACGTTTGCTTCATGGTCGTGATAAGAACAACATGTATACATTGGATGATTTCAAGTCCTGCTTTTGAAATCTGGTGTGGTGTTTTAGCAGCACCAACACCAGCCACAACACCCTATTCGAAGTCAAAATGAGACTGGTGTTGGAATTTTACTCAGAAACCATGTATCCCAGTTGTAATGATTAAAGCCTGAGTTGATTATCGATTATTTTGTTAACCGGTGTTCGACAGCTTTAATTTGATCGAACATCGACGCATCAAATTTTGAAGTGGGGGGAATCAATTGATTTTTTTTTTGCTCCAACAATGCACACAATAGGCACTGCATGTGAGGGGTTAGCGTTGCAAAAGCAAATGATCGACAGAGCAAAGTGCATTTTTATCTTCCATGATCACCAAAAAAAATAAAAGGGACCAATACAGAATTTTTCCTAAAATATCCAAAACAATATTTTTGCAGGTGACATTATATACATTTGAAATAAAATAATATGAAGGACATGAATCACTCATAGTCGATCGGAACGATTCTCGGTCAATTCGCACACATACTAAAGCCCCGTACCCAGCCCAGTACACTCATTCTCTGGAAATGACAAGCGTGCTTGCTGGCCAACAAATGCTATACTAACGGAGAGCACCTACATGTACATGTACACTGTACCTTGCCTGAGATGTAGTTGGATCCAAAATGAGCTCCAAATTGGTGGGAATTAATATCATACGTAATTTTCTCTGGATGGTCATTTGAATTGGTATTCTTTGCTGATATAACGATTGTCAAGAAAATTTGTGGAATATGAGCTGTGACAATGTTCGAGAATTAAATCCTGATATGATTGATAATCCATTTTTGTCTCGCCCACCAGAGGTGAAGGCGAGACTTACATGTAGGGATCCAAATGTCGTCCTTCCGTCACAAACCTTATACAAATAACTCCGCAACTGTAAGTCACTTTTCAACCAAACTTGGATTTATTGGTAGATGGACTTGAGGGACCTGCATGTTATGCTGAAGTCGGAGGTCACATGGTAAGGTCAAAGGTCATTTCCAGGTCAAAGTTAAAGTTTACTTGCAAGACTTTCTTACGACACCTAACTCTGCAACCGTATTCACTTTTCAACCAAACTTGGATGGTAGATGAACTTAGGGGAGCTGCATATTATGCTGCAGTCAGAGGTCATATGTTTAAGGTCAAAGGTCATTTTCAGGTCAACGTTAAAGTTACATACAAGACTCTTATGACACCTACTGTAACTCCGCAACCGCAAGTCACTTTTCACCCAAACTTGGATTGTAGATGTAGTTAGGAGTCACTGCATGTTGTTGTGTTCAGAGGTATGGTCAAAGTTCATTTTAGGTCAACATTAAAGTTTACGTGCAAGACTCTTATGACAAGTGTTATTCCATCCCAGTCATTTCACAATGAAGTTTCGATACAATTCTGTTGCGTGCCCTCGCAAATCACGATATTTCTGGTTGTTTTCATAAGTGGGCGAGACACAAAATCACTTTTATGCCTTGTTCATGTTAGACACAAGTGCAGAGCAAGCGATCAAAATGAATATGAATGTCTCAATTCAAGCTCTAAATTTATATGAATGATAACTAGATGTAAATTAATGTTAAATTACTATGATTTAATAGAATTCTATGGTCATACTGAAAATATTGGTAATGTTGGCATTAATACTGTCATTCTTATTTCTTAAATTTTGAAATTTATATGAATGATAACTGGATGTAAATTATTGTTAAATTATTACGATTTAATAAGATTCTATGGCCATACTAAAAATCTTGGTAATGTCAGCAAAGTTAATGTTATGTTCAAATGGAAGTATTGATACTGTCATTATTTGTATTGTCTCACCCACCAGAGGTGCAGGCGAGACTTACATGTAGGGATCCAAATGTCGTTCGTCCGTCCGTCTCAAACATTATGACACATAACTCCGCAACCGTAAGTCCCTTTTCGACCAAACTTGGATGGTAGATGGACTTGGGGGACCTGCATGTGTGATGCTGCAGTTTGAGGTCACATGGTAAGGTCAAAGGTTATTTTCAGGTCAATGTTAAAGTTTACATGTACATGTACATGC
Source organism: Lytechinus pictus (assembly GCF_037042905.1). NCBI lineage: Eukaryota > Metazoa > Echinodermata > Echinoidea > Temnopleuroida > Toxopneustidae > Lytechinus > Lytechinus pictus. The sequence continues at coordinate 34,790,955 of NC_087245.1, forward strand.
AAGACTCTCTTATGACACATTACTCTGCAACCGTAAGTCACTTTTTAATTAAACTTAGATGGTAGATGCACTTAGGGGACCTGCATGTTATGCTGCAGTCGGAGGTCACATGTGGGGTCAAAGGTCATTTTTAGGTCAACGTTAAAGTTTACATGCAAGACTCTCTTATGACACATAACTCCTTATCCGTTAGTCAATTTCAAATCAAACTTGGGTTGTAGCTGTATTTAGGAGACCTGCATTGTGTTCGTAGGTCACATGATAAGATCAGCATTAAAGTTTACATGCAAGGCTCTTACGACAAATGTTATTCCATCTAGTTATTTCACAATGAACTTTTGATACAATTCTGATGTGTGCCCTTGCAAATCGCGATATTTCTGCTCATTTTCACAAGTGGGCGAGACACAACATCGCTTTATATGCCTTGTCTTTTTCAACAAAGCTTGATGAATGCTGAATTTACATGCACACATTGTTATCGAAATTGATGATGAAATGAAGGGATGGTGGTGCTTTAATGCTTTATGATAATTTGATGATGATGCACCTGTGAACTTCATATTGATATTTGATACCTCTTGTTTGTATATTCTTGAACCAAGATTCGCCTTGTGCAATCATTGCTCATTTGCATTACTTTGGAGAAGAAGTTTTCGATGGGTTAAATCAGAATGTTTAAAAAAAGGATTACAGACTGCATCAGAAAAAAAAACCTTCATGAAACAAATCTCCTCGGATAATCCCTGTTATTTGTGCAATTAGTATTAAATCGAGTGCGATCTTCCATTGATCGAGTGAGTGAATGCCGTGTCAGTGAAGTAGTAGTTGTGAGGAGTGCAGTGTAGTGGTGCGTCGAGACAGCTTGTGTCATGTGCAAATGGTTTCGAATTTAATTTTAAAGGGATACTCCAGGTTGAAAATAATATGATTGGTCAATGTTTGATATTCAAAGAAAAGCATTAAAAACTTGTATAATCCTTATGTAAGGGACACATTGTTCAAGGAAATCACATATTTTGTATAATTAATTAACTGATTCTGTCTTTTCAATTGCAAATTAAACCTGACCTGAGAGGGTTCGTGTCTATAAAAAGCAACTAGGTCAAAAATTAATCAAATTGATTTCAGGTGAATATTTTTTAGATGAATCCTGTCCCATATGTAAGGCAGTAAATTTCAAATTGTGCAACGAGAGCATCCACTTTTTCATAAATTTGCATAATTTACATACTGTAAATAAATTCTTTAACTCTTTGGCTACATTATCATAGCAATGGGTTTTACATGAAGTCAAAATGAATTTTTGACATCTGACGGTACATTACCTTGGACATCATGGAGTCTAACTCCAGGATGGTGGACATCAGATCAGGTGCATGCATACATGATCATGCAGCTAGCTGGCTGCACTGCCGTGCCCGTATAGTGAGTGATTGTATTACCGACCGGCCTTGTATTACCGAACGCGCACATCGTACGCATCAGAAAATAAATTCATATGCTCAAAATTTTGCAACATCCTTCCAAAGAGAACTTGAATAGATATTGATGAAAAATTGTCAAACACACATTTTCAAAGTCTTAATATTCTAACTATAATAAAATATGGTCAAAATAGCTCATAAGTGTTTTTGTTGTTTTGTCAACTTTTCTCATAGAAAACACACGTTCGGTAATACGATACCTTTTCAAGTGACCAAAATATTTCACGTGCGAAGAGGGGTCCGATTAGAAGCTAATATCGTAAAAAGGAAAAACAATTTTTTGGCAAAATTTTCACATATTTATATTTTGTAGGTAATTGTGTATTTATGTTTAAAGTTTGGTGAATTTTATGAGAATAACGTGTTTTATATGATTGAATTCATGAAAAGTGTTCGGTAATACGATCCACTACCATACCGCGCTAACCCTGAATGCTTGTAGCTTGCGGCCTGCTCATTCTACATGGCAGGGCCAGGCAGGGTGATACTTCTTGGTAGATATGTTCTTTGAAGGACACCATAGGAAAAATCGGCCAGCTGGCTACCTTCCACTCCACTTTACACAGCCTTTTAATTTTTGCCCACATGGCTCCCCGAAGAAATTTACCCGAAACTTTCACGCCACTTACACAGCCTTTTATAACAAGCCCAATTATATGCTTTTTACACTGCACTTTTTGTCCTAAATTGGTGGGGCTAAGGGGGGTCTTAGCCCCACCAATTTCCCGGGGTTAAGCTTAGCCCACTACGTTTTCACACTTTGTTTTAGCAAAGTGGGCTAGCACGGCAAATAGTACGGTACTATCTGGCCCTGCAAAAAAGCAGGGTTAGCCGGCATATTGTGGTGCTAGCTAACACCACAATTGCGGTGCTAAGAGATGCAGTGTGAATCGAAACCGGGCTAAGGAAAAGTGGGGCTAAGCATAAGCAAATCACAGAAGTCGAAATTGCACGTTAATCGCGCTCTGTATGGTAAAATCATCAATATTAATGAACTGTGTGATTGCCCGGGGTTAAGCAAATAGTATGGGGTTAAGAAAGACAGTGTGAATAAAAAAAAAAGATAGTATGGGGTTAAGGAAATGCAGTGTGAAAAGCATATTATTGTACTTAGTGCACATGTAAAAAGTATATTTTTGAAAATAGGGCCCAGTGTAGGATTTTCAACAACCAAAATTTGTACAAGAACTGAAATGTCAAAGGTTGGTTTCATGATGCCAGGTTTCCTCCTTTTCGATTACTCATTTTAAATACAGTTTTAATATTTATTGAGCTCTGATAGCAGTGTGTAAATATACACTGTACATATTTGGCAGAAATGCAAACTGAATTATGAGTTCATAAAGGTCACACTTTTCACTTCATGTTGTATTGGATAACCTGAACAAACTAGGATTCATTAATTTTTAATTTGTGATTGTACATGTACATGTATATGTGCTGTATTATGGATATATTTTTTTTTTTTTTTTTTTCATCTTCACATTTACAATTAAAAGAAATTATTCATATCTATGTCAGAATAACACTTTGATTGCAATGGATATACTCTTTACATGTACATAACATAGTCCATGTACATAACACAGGCTACATGTGCTGTACATGTACGTAGACTTGAGAAAACTATTGCACTGTGCACAGTCAGTCTATATCTACTCAAGACTGGAGTATTGTGTAAGCCTAGTATATGATACATGTATGTAGCATGAGTGTGTTGCTAGTGAGCTTATTACATTTTAGCATCCTACTTTATACCCACAGTGACCTCACGATGCTCGGTATGACGTCAATCTGCAAATCAGTGAATACAGCATAGTAAATTGGTAGACATGCCCTTGTATTAACAACAAACATATATTTTATAATATTAAATTGCGTTTACAATATGCTCCCAAGGAATTGAAAAAAAATGTAGATCGGCTTTCTACAATGTACATGGATGTATCTGAAAGAGTATGTTTGTTTTTACCATTCTCGGAAATGATGATGATAATGGTGATGCATGATGATGATCATGATGACGATGATGATAACAGACATGTGATTGATCATATTGATGATGGCAGCTCTAATGATAATAATGTTGATGATGATGATGTGTTCTTTCCATTTGCATGTATACATTTACATACTCTCTTTGGTTACACGTACCTTTACGATTAGGATTCCACAAATTTACAATTAAATCACAGAAGTACAATAGTCTACCAGTCAGTGACACTGTTCCAACCATATTGCACAAATATTCACCATGTTTTTCAGACACATTGCAGTGAATCACATCAAACAATAAGTATTTCAAGTATGTGGTCTATGATACGTGCTTGACACATGTAAGCCAACAGTCAATGCATAATTCTATGAAATCATAATGATTAATTTGTTAAGCTTTGCTTTGAATTTGATTTCCTTTATCATTTTATTAAAGAATTGGCTGTCAATGATTACATACAGTATGTAAATTTAATGAAACATCAATTTGAGTGGGAAGAAAACATGGTTTTCCTATTCATATTTTTGTAGTTTTTAAAAATCTGTTACTTGGTCCCCTAACACTATCATAAGGTATTACGATGGCAAATAGTGCAATTTGCAGTTTGTATATGTTGTAAGGTACTTCATGTACACACTCTTCAATATCATACATGCACTGATTGTAGTCAAGATCTACATGTACTGTGTGATGAACGAATGCCCCGTCTACAGTACACAACGTGAGTTAGGTTCAATCAATATATTTCACACAACTCTCTGTGTTGGGCTATTCATTAAATACCACGAGCAAAGCATATGTCACCCAGGCTGCCCAGGCAGGGTTTTAGCCTACCGTATGCTGTTATTATGCGAGATATCCATTTGGGTCGGAGTAAAATTCATGACAAGCCACTGTTCATTGATTATCATTGATCTACAGAGATTACATAAAGCGTGCACAAAATTCATGTCATCTAGCATTGTATATATTTTCCATAACAATTTACCATCATAAACTGTTCAATATACTGTTATACATGTTCATTATATGTTTCAAATGAAAACAAATCATAGGCCTACTGTATATGTATAGCCGTCATTATAAAATGCATAATGCCATGCATTTATGGCATTATGCATTTTATAATGAAGGCTATGTACATATACATGTATGTATATGATTTTTTTTTTCATTTGAAACAACAGTATATTGAACAGTTTATGATGGTAATTTGTTTAGGCCCTATTTATGGTAGATATCATACTCATCATCCTGATGCGGCCCCCATTGATATTTTTCGCGATAAATCTGCTGCACAAATTTGTTGACCGCGTCACTCGCTGACTTATTACTTTCAAGTCTCACAAAACTTTGAGACCAATATTGCGATCCCTGGAACACGGTTCTGAAATTACGCAATACTTCGTATTAGTGCATGTAAACCCAAAATTGCTCAAAAACATGAATTCGTGTACAAATCAAATGCAAATAGTGTTTTTAGCAAAAATTCATACATGTAGATGTGTCATTATTTTTCCTTTTATTAATCCAAATCAACTAATTTCATCGTATTTATCATTTAAATAAAGTCCCTGATAATTTCCATTGAAAAAACAGTAAAAAAACAAAAAGTTGAAAAACAAAAGAATACATAAGAAGTTGAGAAAACAAAATAAGGAAATAAATGTGACGTTGATATTTTTTAAAAGTACAATTGATCAGATTCCTATAAGGAGTCTGTGAACCAAAAATTAGCACTTTAGGGGCATTATTTAGTTGATTAGAGCAAAGTTTTGATATTACGCATGAATTATAATTAATTAGCAATGATATTTTTCGTCTTAATAGGCGTAGAAATAGCCCAGTCTATTTAGGGTTAAGGCCACCGCACACCTTATGACTCGACTGATCTGCGACTAGTTCAAGGTAGTCATAAGCCATCAAACACATTGCAATATGACTACCCTGGCGGCCCTGCTGTCAGTGAAAGCACATGCATGCGCTCTTGCTTTTTGCCATAGCAACTGAGAAAATAACACTTACTGCTGCATATGCGTTCGTTGCATATCATGTGCGTGTCGGTACTTAATACAACTGCTGTCTGATTAGCTGAAAGTTTGACTTGCGATCTAGTCGTTAGTATTTGATGTTTCAAATCCTTACCATTAGTCTGTGACCTGTATGTGACTCTGAAGCTGACAAGGGCTGTGACATGACATTTCCCGTCACTCAGTCATAGACCAGTCAGGTCATAAGGTGTGCGGTGGGTGGCCTTTAAAATGCAGTGATATTGCTGAAATTGATATCAAGTGGGTTTGCAGTTAAAACATTTTTTTTTAGCCAGTGTATATTGTAATGTATTAAATTGTTTTTGTGGAAATTCTTGGAATTCACAAGTGCCATGATTATACAAAAATCATTGTTTATGAAGTGTTTGCTTGACAATTCATGTTTTTTTTTAATTGGTATTGTATTAATGAAATGAAATAAATCTTCTATTGTAGGCTGGGCAGAGCAGTCATAGCCAAACACCATGGTGGAAGGCAAACTTCTTTGTGAGGGAACCTGTCCTCTTTGGAACATGGGATGGCGTCTTCACGTCCTGTATGATCAACATCTTTGGTGTGGTCATCTTCCTTCGGACAGGCTGGATGGTGGTAAGACTTTTTTTAAGATCATGGGTTAGCTAGGGGGTGCCTTAGGTGATGGCTCGTGTATGTTATACTACACAGACCATCAGAATGCGTCCATAGAAATTGGACAGTCTAATCACGACTTGTAACATTTTTTTATAAGAATAATATGATAGATAATACTCAAGTGATAAACTACATGTTCTATCAGTTTGAAAATCAATGATTTTAAAATGTTTACCTATTGAAACTACATGCAGTTGCTTATCACTCCAATACATTCTAAAGATGCCTGCTAAGTTCATTTTTTTGCATTGATTATACTTTATATTGAATTAAAAAATGTTACTAATAGTGAATCGACTGTCCAATTTGTATGGACTCACCCTGATGGTTTATGTAGTGTAACATAAATCATCACCTTTAATAGTTAGCTAGGGGGATGGAATATGCGCCTATTCCTGCATCTTCCGAGATGAAAAAAAAAGGAAATGGAAATTGACAAACTGATGAAACCTATACTACCAACAATTCAAATGGCATGTTGGTCTTCATACAGTACATGTATTTTTGACATACATGTAGGTCATCAAAATAACTACCAGTAATATTTGTGTAAACTCAATTATTCCAGGTAAGTTTACAGTATGTAATACTAGCTTTATAGTATTTACCAGCCCAAAAGTTGTTCTGCCGAGTTCCTACGGGAGTTGCCATTAAAAACACAACCAGAAAACAGTAGTCTGTACATGTATACAAATGATGCATGGGTTAGAGTGGGTCAGTAGGAACTGTGTGCACAAGGTAACTTTGGCATGGTTTAACCCACGAGGCGCAGCCGAGTGGGTTTAGACCATAATGCCAAAGTTACCGCGTGCACACAGTTCCACTGACCCACGAAAGAAACCCATGCATCATCTGTTTTATAGAATGGAAAAATTTTATTGAATAAACCACAAAAATTAATGATTTACCGGATGCATGATAATTTCATGCGTCCAGTAAATTCAATTTACTGGACGCATGAAAATATTTACTGGACGCATGATTTTTTTTACTGGACGCATGATTTTTTACCGGATGCATGAAAATTCCAAAATGTAATGCAGACCCTTTGATAACCCTGGAAAACATAAATATGTATGCCTAACTTGATAATATGTTGGCACAAAGGCATCATTATACCCAAAATGCCAGATACAGCTTTGCATTGACTAGATCTATGAGGCAGCCATAGCTGTGTGTGTATGCCCGGGCCGCTCCGGTGGCCAGTGCCTACGGCTGCCTGGGCCCGCACTGGAGATTTGGCTGTGCACAGCCAGCCCAGGGCAGTGCCAGTAGATCTATAAACGTTAGATCGTATGTCTGGACTTCTCAACTAACGAGTATGCAGGCAGTTTTAATCCCTATGACAATTACGGTAACGTATTTGTACTTACAGATCATTTTGCATCCTTTATTTGATTCATTCTGCCTTGATCGAAAATTCAAAATTTTGACGTAAACAAGCGTAACAGTACATGCGCGATGACATCACAATGACCTTTTCGGACGATAGCTTGTTTACAGTGGATATCGTTTTGATTATCGGGATATCGTTCATGCAGCCCAGTAAAAATTCTTGCATTGCTCTCAACCAATCAGATTGCAGGGATTTTCCCATCCATTCTATAATATCTATTGAAACTCCTCAATACAAAATACTGTTATGGGAAATAAATAAGCACAGAAAGTTTGTTTCTTATTCAGCCATATCTTGACAGGTTATGTACATGTATGATGATGACAATGATGATCATGGATGATGATGAGGAGGATGATGATGATTATGTTGATAATAATGGTTATAATGATGATGACAAAATATTGATGGTGGTAATACTGTATTTTTCTAAATTTAAAGTGATAGTTTTTGTCTCACCTTCATAGCAGAGAGAGACTATAGGCGCCACTTTTCCAATGCCAGTGGCGGCTACGGCAACATCGTTGTCAAAAATGAAATCTTAATCAAGGTTAAGTTTTTGAAATGCTATCATAACTTTGAAAGCATATGGACCTAGTTCATGAAACTCAGACATAAGGGTAATCAAGTATTACTGATCATCCTGCCTGAGTGTCAGGTCACATGACTAAGGTCAAAGGTCATTTAGGGTCAATGGACTTAAACTTATTGGAGGAATCAACATTAAAATCTTAACCAAGGTTAAGTTTTTAAAATGTCGTCATAACTGAAATTTTATATAGTTCATGAAACTTGGACATTAGGGTAGTGGTGTACCACTGAACATCCTACCTGAGTTACAGGTCACAAGAGCAAGGTCAAAGAACATTTACATTGTAGGGTCAACAAACTTTGGCCATGTTGGGGGTATTTGTTGTATTGCTGTCATAATCTTTAAAGTTTACGGATCTCGTTAATGAAACTTGGACTTAAGAGTTATCACTATTCAAAACATCTTGAGTGAGTTTCTGGTCACATGACTAAGGTTAAAGGTAATATAGGGTTAAACTCTGGCCACTTTGGGAGTGCAGAAGATGTTGATCATCGTGGTAGTAGAAAATCGATGTAAGAGTTGATCTGTTGTCTCACGATAAAGCAAACTGCTATTGCTACGTTTCAATTGCACCTGCTAGTCTTCGTCAGGCAATGTGGATAATCGCCGCTGCACACGCTTTTTATAGCGTAAGGTGCTGGGACCGCCATGCTGCGCCAACCAATCATAAGCTGTGGACGGTGCGATCGCCGGGCCGGATGCGGACGTCGGGGAAATCCCGGCAGCGTGGAAAGCGGGCGAATTGCGGCTGTCGAGGAGTCACTGGCGGTAGCTGCACAAATTTGGTTACATGCAGACGTTGGAGGGCGGTCAATTGGTGAGCAACAGATGGTCGTAGGGGGTGTATGTCGGCAGATGGTCGGAAGCCATTCCTCGGCAATGTCAATGCCGTTATCCCTATTGATATTATTTGGATAGCCTCTTTTACACACCGTGTGTGCCAGTGCTTATCCCGCACTATGCAGCTTACCTCATCCCAATTGATCTGCATTCCAAGCATGCTCTGCGACTGCTGAGCTATCTATGCGCTGATACTTGACAACTCTGCGATGTTTTAGCATTCTTTCGCTAATGGGTCTACCCGTTTCCTGATGTACACCTTGTCACATTTTTCACATGGTATCTTGTAGACGATGCCATCGAGTCTGTCAGGTAGCACAGGGTTTACGAATAGTAGTATCGGACTTGAAAACGGCGCGCATGCCATGCTACTCTAAGTGTCGGCGGAGCTAGCGAGAAATAGAATCAACGAACAGTATTACAACGGTAGATTTGTATTGCACAACCTCTTTGTCAGTAGCGTTCTTCCTTCGGCACGCAGCTTATGCTATAAAAGGCATGTGCAGCAGCAATAGTCCACATTGCCTGACAAAGACTAGCAGGTGCAGTCGAAATGTCACAATAACAGTTTGCTTTATCGTAAGACAACAGACCAACTCTACATGATTTGGGGAATATTTGTTGAATTGCTATCATTACCTTCAAAGATTACGGATCTAGTTCATGAAAGTTAATATAAGAGTAGTCAAGTATCATTGAACATATTGCGTGAATTTCAGATCACATGACCTATGTCAAAGGTCATTTAAAGGGATGGTCCGGGCTGAAAATATTCATATCTTAATACATCGAGTAGAATTCACTGAGCAAAATGCCGAAAATTTCATCCAAATCGGATAACAAATAATAAAGTTGTTGTAGTTTAAACTTTAGCAATATTTTGAGAAAACAGTCATCATGAATATTCATTAGGTGGGCTGATGATGTCACATCTCCACTCTCCGTTTTCTTATGTTATTACATAAAATCATAATTTTTTCATTATTTAATATTTGTGTGAATAATATGTCTCCATTATAATGACATAAGTTGCAGCAATAAATATCTAATGCACTAAATCAGTTGTCAATCAAATTTTTCTAGTTCTTTGAGGAAAAAAATTGAATAAACCTAATTTCATATAATAAAATACAAAAGAACAAGTGGAGATGTGACATCATCAGCCCACCTTATGAATATTAATGACGACTGTTTTCACAAAATATTGTTAAACTTTAAAATTCAATAACTTTGTTATTTGTTATCCGATTTTGATGAAATTTTCGGCATTTTGCTCAGTGAATTCTACTCTATTTATTAAGCAGGGCTCGACTTTAGCGGGAGCCCGGTGGCAATCGGCTCCCTAAAACCTTGGCGGGCTCCTTAGAAAGTAAATCAAAATGCCCGGCTTGCTCCTTAAGTTTTTCTAGTATCAGCCAAGAAAGTTCATTCATAAAAACAGTGAGTGACCTCGTAACTGTCAACATTGAGCCTGTGTTGCTTGGTTACAATAGGTGGTTTCAAACCGCCTCGATCACAAGAATCCCCGTTAAATTACGAGAACTTTTTTAGGCTGAAAAATACCCATTAATTATTCCTGCATTCACACCGCCCTGAAACATACCCTTCGGGATAAGTTCCTGAAGTTACGAGCATGCGCAGTATGGTCTGATAAGCAGCAAGGCGCGAAATTCAAAATCACTAGCCCAGCAGCAACCCATGCACGGCGCCGCACCCAACGACACGCTGGGCTAAAAATTCCCGTAATTTGCTTTCAGACCGCCAAAATACCCACGACCTTGGAAAAATCCCCGCGAAAGTTCTCGTAATTTCGCCAAGTACCTACTATTTATCGGGTATTTTCTTTCGGGGATATTACGCGTAGTTTGCTTTCAGACCGCCAAAATACCTGGTATTTTCTGATCGGGGTAAATTTCCCGATCAGAGAATACCTGGAACTGGCGAACTTCGAGGCGGTCTGAAACCACCTAATGGTATGTCCCCATGGCAGGGGTCATTGTATGAGCCCCTTGGGCATTCCTAGTGCCTGTGGCTGAGTTTAATGTAAACAAAGATGTCTTTTCTGAAATAATGGGTGAGATGAATGTGATTTGAGTGGAAATTGAATATGCAATGAAACAGATTGAGCAAAGGATGAAAATATCATATTTTGGGAAGGTTCTGAAAGAAAAGTGTATTCCTAGTGGTTAAATGCATTTTCAATAGTTTTTGTCATTTATTTTCCTCTCTGCAAATGATATTAATTATTGCTTGCTCAATCTGTTGAGCAATATTGAAGATTGAATGAATATAAATTTGAACAGACAAGCGAGGAAGAGTGACTTATCCAGTGCTATATCTCATTCTGATAAAACCTGAAGTCCAATGTTAGACTGTTACTGTAACAAAAGGGCTTCACAAAAGTCAATTGCTGTAAGATTAATTCTTCAGTTCAGTTAATCCTCACATTTACTTAATAATAATACACCTGGTATTGATGATTATAAAAACAAGGAATTGTGTTGGTGTGTTTTAATACTGACCATTGTTATGACCCCCCAAAAATGTGATAAACTTGGGCTCCCTGAACCCCTTGCGGGCTCCCTAAAAAAGTGGTTGAGGAGCCCGGCTGGCTCCCTAAAAAAAAAGTAAAGGTCAGGCCCTGATTAAGCTATACATACTTTCAGCCCGGACCATCCCTTTAAGGTCAATGAATTTTTGCCATTGAGTTTGAATTTTATTCATAAATCAACAACTTTTCTCTTCTTGAATGATGGTTGAAGGTGAAAACTCAATTCACAATAAAATGAAATTCAATATTCATTGATAGCAATTTAACATATCAAATTGCTGTTTGGAGAAATATGTACCTGTATAAATGCATTATTGAAACTACCAGCAATGTCACACTAAAAAATCTTATTATCTTTCATACTGGTATGAAACTGTCAACCTTCGAAATGAAATCTATTTTTTATTTCCAGATATAATCATCATACAATACAAGTTTGGTGGTTATAAGTAAATTGTATCTGGTTTGGTGATTTGGAAAAGATAATGGTATGTACCCATACTTGGTTAACTCCATTTGGAAATTGCATGCGTTTGATACATTCCCATTCCAGAAGGACAGCTATATTATATTAACCACTAACACCACATCTAGCAAGTAACACAAGAGCAAGCACGGTGCTTATGCACAGGTCTCCATGTATGGCTGTGTGTGGATGACTTCTCATGTCAGGGATAATTGGAAAAAGGCATGTAAACCAAGATAGATTATTACTAGAGTAGAAGGTGAATAGAAAGCCAAAATAAAACATGGGAAACTAATGACACTAACATACATATGCTTAATGGGAAATCTACTAACAAGAAAAATGCAAGTTTGTTACTGGGTTCATTAAACATAGAGATGCTGTTTTCCCTGGTAGTTAGGCCTGATTCATGATCATCCCATTTTTTTTAATTGGTGGCTGCCAAGGATTTTTTTGGCGAAGACTACTACTAATAATAATAATAACGGCATATTTACCCAGGGTAGCCACTTCAGTTCCGAAAACTGTTCTCCCAGCGAGCCCTGCTATTATTATTAGCACGGCTATCTTGATCGGGCGCTCGAGCATTCGAGGAATATCTTCCTACCGGGTACCCATTCACCTCACCTGGGTCGAGTGCAGCACAATGTGGATAAATTTCTTGCCATAGGAAATCTCGCCATGGCTGGGATTCGAACCCACGACCCTCTGTTTCAAAGTCCAGAGACTAATCCACTGGGCCACAACGCTCCACGAAGACTGGTGGACCGATGAAATAGAGAATATTCCAGTGCCGCCAAAGACTGAAGATTATCAGCCACTTTTTATATTTGTTCATATAGATCTACAAAAGGGACAGTTTTGTAAAGTTTGTCAAATTTTGTTTCAAATTATCATGTCAATATTTTGATGTTCATATATGCTCTGAAGTCTTATCTTTCAAATGCCACTAGAAGTTTTGTTAATGCTTGAACGAACACAAAATGTTTCTGTTGCGGGTTAAAAAAAAAACCTGCACCAAATTTCCAGAAAATCATAAATATGATCATCAGACTTAGTAATCAGAAGACTCTTCTCAATTTTTTCATTATTTTGCCATTAATTTCTAATGCTATTTATTCATCTGATTTTGTTTTTGCCATTTTTGTCTCACCAAAACAAAGTGCGGCAGAGACCTAGGATTTTGGTCTGTTAGTCTGTTACAGAAATGTTCAAGTTTTTGTTCAACTTGCTCGAATTTCTTTCTTTTCAGCATCAATTTATTTGTGAATCAATTTTAATAATCACACTTGGCTCAAATGATTTTTGGGTACCACGTGTGTGAACAATCTAGGGGTTAAAAGGTAAAAAGGTCTTGCTCTCATTTTATTATTTCTGCATCATTCTTGCTCAGCCGTGGTACATATATGATCCCTGTGTAATACCACATGTGTCCATGAAGATTAAGGGGTCAAAGGTCATCTAGAGTACAAAAGGTCAAATGATACAAGGTCATCCATCCTTTTTCAAAGTTTTTGTTTAACTTGCTCTCATTTCTTTATTTCTGCATCTAAGTGAGTCAATTTCCCTGATTAATGTGACCTCAAAGTTTTAGCTAGCATCTCAAAATAATCCTGGAACATGTTCCAAAGATCATGTCGAATTGATGTCATGATGCACATTTTGACTAGCCTAACAATCACAGATTTTGATGGTATTGTTGGACTAGTAAATTTGCCATTTCTGAAAAAGTTACTGGTCTGACAACAAGAGCGATTTTTACCTGAGACTGTCGGACCGGCGCTAGTGCCGCGCGCTGGTGTAATGAAATGTCATGCTACTAACCTCAAGTTAATAAACATCATTCAGTTTTCATTCAATGGCTAGCCCTGAATGTTAGACTTTCTAGACAATCAATAATTTCTGCATTGTTTGATTTTTGTATTATGCAAGTGTACATTTGAAATGTTAAAGTGTTATTTTATGAAAGCATTGATATCAGCTACAAAATCTATCCATCCACGTACCTGTAAATTTGTTTTAAAACTAAATCTTGTACGGTGCACCAGAAATTATAAATATAATTTTTCATATCTCAGTTTTAAAAAGATAGTCATGCAAAAAAGAAGCTATTTTTATTATTAGGAGTCTATGACATTTGGCCAATATCTGGTTTCATATTTCGTCATTTTGAAGATTTTCAAGTTAACATAACTATGTGGGCCTAGTTCATAAAAATTAGACATAATGGTTATCAAGTATTACTGAACATCCTGTCAGAGTTTGAGGTCAAAGGTGTTTTTGGGTATAATGAACTTAGACCATGATGGTGGAATCAACATCAAAATCTTAACCGAAGATTAAGTTTTTTAAATGTCATCATAATTTAGAAAGTACATGGACCTAGTTCATAAAACTTGGACATAAGGATAAAGTATATTGAACATCCTGCCTGAGTTTGAGGTCAAATATCATTGAGGGTCAATGAACTTTGGCCTATGTTTCGTGTTTTTTGTTGATTTCCATCGTAACTTTGATAGTTTATGGATCTGGTTCATGAAACTTGGACATAAGAGTAATCAAGTATCACTGAACATCCTTTGTAAGTTTCAGGTCACATGATTAAGGTCAATTAACTTTGGCCGTGTTGGGGGTATTCGTTGAATTGCCATCATAACTTTGAAAGATTATGAATCTAATTCAGGAGAAATGTGGACATTAGGGTAATTAAGTATCACTGATCGTCTTGCATAAGTTTTCGGTCACACAATCAAGGTCAAATGTCATTTAGGGTCAATGAACATGGAATTTTATTATCATATGAATGGTGTTTTTGTGAATAATTATTCTGTAGTCGATTTTTAAAGTCAGCACTGCTGCTATATTGAATCGCATAATGCAGGCAAGACTGCCAGAATATGCTTGTTATTTTGTACAAAGTTTCTCCTTTTTAATGTATTTTTCATGCTTATTCTTTATAGTTGAAAAATGTGCCTATAATTTTCATTGCTCTGAATTGTGCGCCAGACATTTAATTTGTTTTTTATCATCAGAATGAAAATATATCACATTTTAAAATCTAAGTACAAGATTTAATACCATAATAATGTATCTTTGATAGATCACTTCATTCATCTGCAAGTTAATCATTATCATTTTTATTCATCGTATATCATGTTGGAAATTTGTAAATTGCAGGTTGTTATCGGTTCTAAATCAATTATTTTCATTCTTCTCTGAACCAGGGTAACGCTGGAGTAGGACTGTCGATTCTAATCATCCTCATGACTGTGGCGGTAGCTCTTGTCTCGTCGTTGGCAGCCATCGGGGTCTGTGAGAGATGTAAGATGGAGAGCGGGGGCATCTATTTTCTCTTGTCCCATGTCCTTGGAGCTAGGATGGGGGCAACACTTGGAATCCTTTATTCCTTTGGGCAGGTAATTCACACAACGATGATCATATGATTATTCATGTCATTTACGTTTATTCACTTGGTCTAACATCAATTAAAATTATCAATTGAATAGCACTGATTTTCACCGTGACTTTCTTTATATTCTCAAGAATATTTGTTAATATTCGATCAATGTTATTGGTGTCACTTTTTTTGATATTTCAGTCTAACAGTCATTATTGATTATCATCAATATATTTTATTTTTAAACTGTTTATTTGATTCATATATTGGCAGATGAATTCTTATAATTCGTTTTTTATACGCCCGTCCCAGACAGGACGAATCATGGTATCACGCTCTGTGTCTGTCCGTCTGTCTGTCTGTCCGTCCGTTAACTTTTCCTAACGCGATAACTTCGGTTTTTCCTAGGCTCATCGATCTCTTACAAGTTTCCTCCAATCTACCTGCTCCAGAATGTCAGAAGGTATTTTGGCTTGTGTTAGCCCTATCTTATCAAGGTGTCCTTGAAGTGAAGGAGGGGATATGTCATATCAGGGATGCCACTTTTCCGTCTTTATACGGAATTCCGGCTTTTTCCCTGCCATCTGTCTTATTTCCGTATTTCCGACTTTTCCTGTTTTCTGTGTATTAAAAAACCGGAAAGTCCTCCCTTTCCCCCCTCTCTCATGCATGTCGGCTAGCCCAAGGAGCTCCGGCCCGATTTGCGGGCCGGAGCTACCTGGGTTAGCTGATACATTGTCTTTATTTACGGGCCAACAACTCTTCAGTCTATGTATTGGTGAGTGGAGCCAACGCGGTTCAGCTGAACAACCAAAATACAGAGACTGAAGCTTTTGGTCTAGCGTTCTATGAGAAACACACAACTAATTACCGTCAGTTTTTTAAACCTAATTGACTTTAAAGTCATCGATCACAACAAGGTAAGAAGCCACTTGGTCCTCCCCCCCTCCCCTAAATTTGAGGTGGGGGCGGACCCCTCCTCCTAATTTTTTTTTTTTTTTCGCTTGTCCAATTCTTTACCTGTGTCCATCCCAAAATTTAAGGTGGACCCCCCTAAATTTTTTTCTTTGCCTTCTTGGACACTGTCCCGGCCCGCGATAAGTTTCAGTATTTTTGGAGGACACCTAGTGGCATCCCTGCATATACCCTGTGCACGTTTCAGGAACATGGCCAAGATCAAAGGTCATTTAAAGGTCAATGAACTCTGGCCGTGTTGGGGGTATGTGTTGAATTGGCATTATGAATTAGAAAGTTTATGGATCTAACTCATGAAACATCGACATAAGGGTAATCAAGTATTAGTGGCGTTTTGCACATGTCTTAGGTTACACGATCATGGTCAAAGGTCATTTTGGGTCAATGGACATAGTATTTTATTATCACATAAGTGTTTTCTTCTGTGAATAATTAATTAGCTGTTTTCAAAGGCAGCACTGCAGTGCTGCTATATCGAATTGCGTAATGCAGGCGAGACTCCAGAGGCGTTCCACTTGTTCCTAGCCATTCATAACGATCTGAGACTCTACAAAACAGTTTGCAGAAAAAAGGGGACATGAAAAGAAAATTTGAAGCTGACCTGCCTGGTTACGCCTTTCTCGTCAACAGAGGGTATAAGAACCCAAAGTCGACACCAGCGATGTCTCGGCCTTACCCAGGCAGGCAGGTGCCTTTACACTATCAGACCCAGCCGAGCAACAAAAATCAATCAGACAGACAAGGTTGAAGGGTAGAAGAAAGCACACAGAATGTTAGGCACATGTGACTGCAGTGGCCATCTTTCATCTGGTTTCAATTATTGATGTGTGTGTGGGTGTGTGTGTGCCTTTCAACTTGTTTATCTCATGTTTCATTCCAACAAGCAGGCGACTGCATCAATTGTTCCCACCCTGTCTTTCCCTCTCTCTTCCTCTTATTCTCTCCATTTGAAGTCCTGCTCTATTATCTTTCTTTATCTCTTTCCCTTTTATTTTCATATCCCTCGTGTGTGTATCCATTTTTTTCTTGTTCTTTGTTTTGTCGCCTCTGTGTCCGTCTTCGTAGTCAGTTCTACAATAATTATTTAGAGGGGTCCACACAATACAAGCACTGCTTTTTAGTGGATCCCTCCATTTTCTCAGAATTTTATTTTATAATGATATTTTGCTTTAAATACTTTGTTTTGTTTTACTTATGGAAAAATATATATCTTACATGCCTCAATTTATATTGTCTGTATAAAGTTCATTGTAATTATTTCGACCACTTTACTTTGTTCTGTTGAAAATTAAATTTCTCTTTAACATCAGCCTCCGCTTTCTCTTTCTCAGTCGACAGTCCATTTGCTTCACTGCCGATAACTTTACAGGCCTGTGGTGAAGACCTTGTGACGGTGCAGGAAATACCAGCTACCTGTTTAGAAGTTATATATCTTCAAATCATGTGCTGCTATTACAACTGTTGAACGCTATCCTCTTATATTTTTTTTCTTTAATTTCAGACTGTAGCCTGCTCACTCTACTGTACAGGTTTTGGGGAGTCTGTTGCCAAGACCTTTGGTTGGGACAATGCCTGGGCCGTCAGGGGCGTTGGGATAGCGGTCATCTTGCTTCTACTGGCCATTAATATTGCAGGGGTCAAATGGGTCATCAAGATGCAGCTCCTCCTTCTGGCTGTCTTGGGCGTTGCTACTCTGGACTTCCTAGTTGGGACAGTAGCCCATACTGACAAAGGTACCCTTGTCCTTGAGTGCAAGGACGAATTAAGCATTTTGTAAATGATAAGGCACAGACAGGGGATGGATATCTTAAGGATGAAAGAGATGCAATTGCATAAAACAAAATTTCACGAGCAAAAAAGAAATGAAATGTAAGATTTGGCTCTTCAAAAGGGAAGACACAATGCCAATATTTTGAGCAAATAGGGCAGGTAATGTCCGTCTACTCCCTTTCTTACCTTGTTACATGCATGACTGACTGAGTGATAGGTAGGAGGTCAAAAAGTGTAGCTCTTCAAAATTTGTCATATTTCAACGAAGTGAAAGGTCTTTTCCACTCAGTAACGGGATGCTCTCCATTTTATAGTGAAAGGATGTACTGAAGTGCTGTTAACAGTGTTTTTTTTATTTCTCATTGTACAATTAAATCCATATAATGATTGAAATATGTTTTTTAGGTGAAGTCAAAGATTTGATATTTTATCTTTAAAAAATTATTCAATCATAGAGAGTGGATTTATTATCAGGTCACCGCTTACAAGGGTGATCGTTACTAACATGCTCAGTAACTGGTTATTGTTTATCCAACAAATCAACATCAAAAGGGAGGCCACCTAGGCTCATTCGATTAGAGCACCTGTTTTAGGTTCGAATCCTGCTCATGACAAATCATGTCTTACTAACTAAATAAAAAAGATCGCTGTATTCAGTGAAGATGTGAATGCAGTTGAAAAACATCACAAAAGACTCAAATGTTTGTCCCATTATAGGAGAGTCATAACCTATGCACTTTAAAACCAATATTCTATTTCGAAAGAGTAGGGTGTTCATCCAGTGTATTGCACCTGCCAGTCCCAGGCAAACCTCTGTAGTACGATGATACACCAGAAGGTGGTCTGTACTCTGAGAGGAAAGAAAAAGAATACCAATGACCAACATTTTTATTATAACTTTATCAAGTCCCATCTATACCACTCAAGTGCTTCTTCATATTTTCCTTTCCTTGCTATACAGCAAATGGTTTTGTAGGCTACAACCGCGCCGCCTTCCATAACAACACTGGCGCCGACTACCTACCAGGTGAAAATTTCTTCACGGTGTTTGGTGTATTTTTCCCAACTGCCACTGGAGTGATGGCAGGCATCAATATGAGTGGAGATTTACGTGAACCACACAAGAGTATCCCCAAGGGAACCCTATCAGCTCTTGGTGTGACAGCCGTCCTGTATCTTCTCTTTGCCATGCTTCTGGGAGCGACGTGTATGAGAGATTTCCTGCAGACAGATTACATGATAGCAGAGACAGTAAGCATTGCATTCCATTCCTTCAGATAGTCAGTGACTGGGTAGCTGGAAAGTTATTACCTTCCTAGGTTCTAATTTATTTCAGCTCCCGATCATCATTTATCTGTCAAATTTATAATCCTCAATCAAGTAAAATCATCACAAAAACGATCAGATTGACAAGTTTGGTCGCCCCACTCACACAGTGTGGTTACATTGTGTTTTCTCTCACCTGGCGGCGGCGTCAACATCAAACCTTAACCGAAGGTTAAGTTTTTGAAATGACAGCATAACTTAGTATATGGACCTAGTTCATGAAACTTGGACAGTAGGTTAATCAAGTATTACTAAACATCCTGCCCGAGTTTCAGGTCTCATGACCAAGGTCAAAGGTCATTTAGGGTCAATGAACTTAGACCATGTGGGGGGGTCAATATCGAATTCTTAACCTAAGGTTAAGTTATTGAAATGTCATCATAACTTAGGAAAGTATATGGACCTAGTTCATGAAACTTGGACATAAGAGTAATCTTGTATCACTGAACATCCTGTGAGAGTTTCAAATCACATGACCAATGTCAAAGGTCATTTAGGGTCAATGAACTTTGGCCAAGTTGGGGGTATTTGTTGAATTACCATCATAACTCTAAAATTGTATTGGTCTAGTTCATAAGACTTACACATAAGAGTAATCAAGTAACACTGAACATCCTGTGCGAGCTTCAGGTCACATGACCAAGGTCAAAGGTCATTTAAGGTCAATGAACTTGGCCACGTTGGAGATAATTATCAAATTGCTGTCATAACTTTCAAAGTTTATGGATATAGTTTTAGTTTTTATGAATTGTTCGACATAGGGGTAATCAAGTATCACTGACAAGTCTTAGGTCACATGATCAAGGTCAAATATCATTTAGGGTCAATGAATGAATAATGTTTTTTGTGAATACTTATTTTATAGTAGTTCTCAAAGTCAGCACTGCTGCTTCATGTATATTGATTCGTGTAATGCAGGTGAGACTGCCCGAGGTGCTCTACTTGTTTTACATGTGACCTCTCAGAAAGTCATCCCAATGTGAATATCGCCACCTAAATTTTCGCCACATACAAATCTTTTCGAATTGGTGGTAAATCAGAATACTCCATAACAGTTCCCTAAATAACAAGTTCACAATCAGAAATCATGTTTTGCTGTTGACATAAATTTTGTAACAAAACAATTTTAACACTGGGAATGAAAATGGATAAAGACCTCATTGTTGTGTAAAAAAAAAATATTTGAACAAAAGCATTGGAGATGAAAAAATATTTATCGTACCATGGTTCATGAATAATTGAAAATTAATATTCATGAACTATATAATATAATATTACTTGTTTTCAAATATTTACATACTTGCCAACATGGAAGAGTGCAAAAGCGGTAACCTTGGCAAGGGAGTGGAGCAACCAAGTGGGGGAAGGGTCTTGGAGGTGGGGAATCTCCCTCCCAGGGCGAGAGACATTTGCAGATATTGAAATCAATTTGATAAATTTTATAGCACTTTCAATTCTTAATTCAATGTGAAAGTACAAGCGTGATGATAATCTAAACCAGTAACCACCCTAATTGCTATCTCATTCAATAATGTAGTGTGCCTAATAAGATAAGCAAAATTTGCTGATATTAAGGCCTGAAAGCTGGACATTTTAAGCCATTTTGCAAGTATGAATAGGATGCATGGATTAATATATTAAGACAATCAGGCAATATTCACATATATATACCGCTATTCAGATTAGAATTTTAAGATTTTATTAACAAATATATATTTAACTTTGTGTTGTAGGTGTCACTAGTGGGATTCCTATGGCTGCTTGGGCTGTACATCTCGTCTTTGTCATCATGTTTAGGAGGGCTTTATGGAGCACCCAGAATACTCCAGTGTATAGCTAACGAGAACGTTATTCCCATCATTAAATTCCTGGGCCATGGGGTAAGTCAGCTTTAAAGGAAAAAAATCTTTTTATCGTAATTCTTCTCTGGAGTTTCTAAGTGAAGGTGGATTATATCTTGACACATTTATAGGATGTTGCCAGAAACTTGGGATGAATTCCATATGAAGCTTGAATAAACTAAGTGCAAATGCATTGATTAACCCTATCTAGGCCGGGGTATTTTGGGAGTTCATATGGCCAGGGGGGGCCTCCCGGGCCCCTCTTCGAAATCTCGGCCGTTGATTGCGCAATTGCGCCGAAAATTGGTACGCAGGTTGTCTTGGACATAATCTACAAAATTGTAGAGTAATTTGTTTCATGCAAATCACTATTAAGCGATTATGCTAATTTATGCGTATTTAGTATGCGAAATCGCACTTTTTCCTCTAACTCCCTAAATAACGCTCCAAATTATCTAATTTTTGGTATATAAACTCTTTGTGGTGTTCTTAGAAAATGTACGTGAACAAAATTGCAATATGAAATCAATTTTTTATGTATTACATTGTTTTTTTGCAATTTCTTATGTATTTCTCAATTTTTTGGACCTTTTGTTTTTATTTTTTTTTCAATGAACTTTGTCGGGGACTCTTTTGAGATCATAAACGGAATAAAATAAATACATTTGGACCAGCAAAGCTAAAAATAATCATACATTTATGATTTTTGGTTGAAAACACAATTTGCATTGACTTTGTACACGAATTACGCTTTTAGCAATTTTTGGTCTGACATGCACTTACAAAATGTTGCGTGATTTCGAAATCGCGTACCGGGCGTCGCAAAATTGGTCTCAAAAGTTGCGCAAGACTTGAAAGTAAAAAGTCAGCGAACGGCGGGGTAAAAAAAATTTGCGCGGGGAAAATATTGCACGAATCATTGAGGGGGGGCCTCCGAGGCCCAGCCCCCCGGCCTGGATAGGGTTAAATGCAAATTTTAGTTGATATGTATTCAGTTGCAACTCAATTTTCTACCCAAGCTCAATTATACTTAATTTTGGGCTTATGTTTGATTTGCAAATGAACATAAGTTTCTTGCAACACTGATAAAGATTGACTTTAGTGCCTTTCATGCCTTTGGCCACTTTACATTACATGTATGTGTCATAAAATAGACTGTGTCTGGACAATTATAACATCCATCCCTTCATTACATTACTCATTAAATCCCTATTAACAAAATTATAAAAATAATGATAATATTCCATTATATTTTATTTTGAGACACACCTTTCACATAACGTTATCTGTATTATTTTCCATGGCATATTTGGCTTTCTTTCACTGCACTCTCAATACTTTTTATACAACCGTCTAGACGGGACGTATATGTATTATGGTATCACGCTTGGTGTCCGTCCGTCCGTTAACTTTTCCTTGTAAACGTGATATCTTCAGTTCAACTTAACCTAGGCTCATATAATTTGGTGTGTATGATACTAGCATAGATACCAGGAAGCCAATTGATTTTGAGGTCAAAAGGTCAAGGTCACAGTGACATGTTTTCATCTTACCCTTCTGCAGTCCTTGTAAACGCAATAACTTCAGTTTAACTTAACAATTTTATCTTAACCGAGGCTCATATAATTTGCCTTTTCTGCTTCAAAATTAATAGCTCAAAAGTATGTACATTGATTCCCCAGGCCGTGTCAGACCAAAAGACATAAAAAGATGGGAGTTACTCAGGGAAAAAAATTAATTTTTTTTTTCGGGGGCTCCATTTTAATTTTTTTGTCAAATTTCGGGGGCTCCATTTCTACCTTTCGGGGGCTACTCTTTGCATTTCGGGGGCTCTTTTTGAATGCTACTTTTTTGTATTTTGAGGATTACCTGTTCACTTATTAATGAATTATTACTTTTTGTTTGATATTGTATGATTTTGTAAGTTATTTTTTTCATGCTTAGAATCTTGGGTGTGTGTGTGTGGGTGGATGTGTGTGTGTGTGGGTGTGACTGTGAGTTGGAATTGGATATAAATGAATTCAATATGTAATTTCTACTCAGTCTATTCCAGTACAATACCCTGTACTCGGCCATGTACATGTAATAAATGCCCACATTATTTATCAAATACCCTAACTTTTTGTGAAGTTCTTTGAAAACGCAGATCTCCATGAAAATTGCATTTCTCTATGGGGGAGTCTAAATTTGGTGAGAATGTATTCATTAAGAACTTAAATATACATGACAATGAAGAAATCATCAAACTTTATTGGCAGTTTTGAATAATATACCCGAAATGTAAACTCTGTCTGAAACAGAAAATCACCATCATTGAGGCCTTTACTGAGCGAATTGTCCCCCAGAGCTCTGGCAGAGAGACAGAGCTCAGACTGGCTAGCTAATACAAGCGCCAATGCGTGCGCCTGCCGCCGGCCTTGTAAAATAGATGGAGCTTTGTTTGATGATTTATTGTCTGATATTTACCACATCCCCGAGAAAAATAAAACAAATGAATTTTAAGTTATAATTAATAAATAAGGTAAGTTATTTTGGATGTTAATAGGCTGTTTTGAAAAGCAAAGCCGAATGACAACTCACCAATGATAGGTTACTAGACTCGAATTATTTTATCACAGAATTGTGATAACTGTAGGGGAAACATGTGCATTAGAAATTGCACATAGTGGTAGTCATAATTGACCCCTATACATGCAACTGTTTCCCGACCATCGCGTTCATTTTTTTTCCATACCTGGTACCATGTGTGTGGAAATACGTGGTACAGGAAAAAAGACGCAACTTCGGAATTTGAAACTGCGCTCCTCGCTATTTTCAAGGCTTATTCATGATTTTGAGTGTGGATTTTGGATGTTTTTTAAATGGTAAGCGGAGCTCGAGCATATGGCGCTAGTGGTTGGTTGAGTTGTTATCACTCGGCAATAATTTCGGGGGCGACATTCAGATTTTATGTCGCCCCCGAAAGCATGATTTTGGGTGATTTCGAGGGCGACTTTAGGCATTTCCGGGGCGAATTCGCCCGCCGCCCCCGTGTATTTTTTTCACTGGAGTTACTGCTACATGTACACTTTTTGACTTTCAACAATTTAAGAGATAGAGCTACATCAACCCGGCGCTACAATCAATTGGGCAAAATGATTTTTTTTTTTAATATTTCTATTCGCCGATTTCTATTTTGAAAAATGAAATATTTTTCCCTCAATATTAACAATATGCCCCCAAGGCATCCCATGAAATACTCCCTCAATTCTGATTTAATGGGAGCATTATGGTCTTGTGGTTCAGACTTTTGCATTTCAATCAGAGGGTCATTAATTCAAATCCCAGTCATGGAATCATTTCCTTTAGTATTGAAATTTATCCACCCTGTGCTGCACTTAACCCGGGTGAGGTAAATGGGTGCCTGGCAGGATTTTATTCCTTTAAGCACAGAATGGATGCACTTCTCAAGCCAGGGAAATTATACTAAACTATTGTCTTCTGTTAAAGTAATTGCTTCGTGGTTTATAAGTACTAATTATTTCTTTTCTTCAATCATACACAGAAAGGGCCAAATAAAGAGCCTATCATAGCCCAGCTCCTTGTGTGCTTCATAGCTATCCTCTTCATCTTCATCGGTCAAGTCAACTATCTTGGTCCTATCGTAACCATGCCTTTCCTCCTCTCCTATGCCGGTATCGACTACGCCTACTTCTCCCTGGCCATGAGCTTCGACCGCGTCGGCGGTGAGCCCGGGAAGGAGAAGGACAGCCTCCTCTCCCACGTCATCGATAAGAATCGACAGGATGGCACCTCGTACGGCGCCCTCGTCAACGAACCCGACGATGATTCGAACCGCAGGGACTCGCTCTCAGAATTCAAGCAGGACATCGAGAAGGCAGAAAAGGCATTTGGAGTTTCGGATGAAAAGAAAGAGGACGGTCAAGAGAAGAATTCGGTTGAGAATGGAGGAAATCAGTATGGAGGTGTGGTCGGGATCAGTGATAAGGAGTCACTTATTGATTCACAAAATAGAGGGGGTAAGTGAAATCTTTTAAAGTGAGACAAGGACATTTTAGGTTTATCAAACAACAACCATGCCTGAGATTTAAAGAAAAAAACCCATAGACTATAAAACACTAAATTGTCAATAAAATCACCTATATAGAGCGCAATGTTTATTTAAAGCAAAATTTTAGATGTACTTTTACTATGCCAATTTAAAGGCACTATTGGACTTAATCTCAAATGTAGATGTTTGACTTTGAAGCATTTTTGTTTACTTGATCAAATAGTAGCTGCCCGATCATGATAGTGATTTTAATTTTTGTTAGAACATGAAGCCAAAAAGTCATTAACCATAATGGAATTGAGCCTAAAAGAGTTGTAGAAATTCACTAAACCATAAAGCATTGGACATTGAATGTCAGCAGTTGTATTCGCACAATATACTTGCACACAATGTAAGTGGCTGAAAAAATGAAATTAATCAAATTGTATCTTGACAAGAATTTTATATGAACTAATAATGAAGATAAGAGGGAAAAGCATTCTTGCAGCATTATTACTACAGTTCTATCAAACAACTACCCTTTTTCCGCAAATCACATTTGATGTATGGTTATTTTGCTGCCTCGAATGAACTTTTAGCACAAAAAAAGAAAAATATTAAATAGTTATATAATGTTTTAACTATTTGAGATTGAAAAAAATCTATATGCATTTATATTGTGATATTGTTAACATACAAGTTGCAATCTTATATTCTTGCGTTGATCAAATATCATTGTTGGTTTAGCATGAAGATTATTACTTTCTTTTTAGATTCCAAAGGTCCATTCAGTACAGAGATAACTCGCATGCCCCCATCATGGTATTCAAGATTCTGTAACAGATGGGTCTCTCTTATAGGTGTAAGTATTAAGCTTGTTTTATACTCACAATCATGACTTAATGTAGAAACACACCCTATGAAGACGAAGATAGTATTATCACAAGGTTATAGAAATATTCTGAAATTACTGTGCTCATTATGAGGATGATTTAACTTTGTCAAAAGTAGACAATTTTGTTTCTGGTGGAATGAGGGATGTATCATATCTGTTTAATTTGTTTATTGATTATTTATTTTGTTATATTTATATGTTGTACCCCATTATAGTAGACCGGCCAAAAGTCAAAAAGTGCTCTAGATAAGGATTCGACGGCAAAATTTGTTAATGCTTGGCATCCCAGCTAAAAGTCTTGCAAAAATACCCAGGAATAGCGTACTGAAAGAATGTCGAAAATCACGCATTTTGATATTTTGACGGATTATCATCATATTTTTGGTTATCTTTCATATGAAATTATTTTTATTCAGAGTTTCAAATTATAAGTCTCATAAATATGCATTTCAAATTTGAATATTACACACACACACATATGGCACAGGGAAACATAAAACCGCGATTTCCTCATAATAAAAGTTTGTGAAAACTATCAATAGTTTGAAGTTTTTTTACGCAGCTTAAATTCTTCGATTTAACTGCGTTTATCCATCAAATGTATAGTAAATGTCCTAATGTCACAAATATTAAAAGAATTTTCAAGTAAGATTTAAGATATCTCACTTCATGTTATCCGAAAGGAGACAATGTGCATTTTACCAGGTGCGCATTTTGAAAGAAAAATTGAAAATACCGTACATTATGTACATAATTACATGTATAAGTACATACTAAAGCGAGTTTTTAATTACATGTATAAGTGCACTCTAAAGCGAGTTTTTAATTGGATAGCACAATTTGTCAATTCTTTGCATCCCAGCTAAAAGTCTTGCGGAAATCCTGAGAAATAACGTACGGGCGTATACCAAGTGCACTTTTGCGTGAAAGTATCATTTTTTGCGTAAAATTTGAAAGACTGTTGAAAATCATGCATTTTGATATTTTGACGGATTATCATCATATTTTTGGTTATCTTTGATATGGAATTATTTTTATTCAGAGTTTTAAATTATAAGTCTAGTAAATATGCATTTCAATTTGGAATATTACACACACATATATGGCAATATGAAATATAAAATCGTGATTTACTAAAAATAATAGTTTGTGAAAACTATCAATAGTATAATGTTTGTGTTCCGCATCTCAATTTCGTCAATTTTAGCGCTAACCGAATAAATACATAATAATTGTTGTCATGGCACATATAGTGAAAACAAATGTTGTAATAAGATGCAAGATATATCATTTTATGTTATATATGCGAAAGATAACAATGTACATTTATCGGATGCGCATTTCTGATAAAATACAAACAGCGCACAATATTACATCTATATTGCACATACTAATATCAATCAGTGCGATACTCGTCATGATCTTATATAGGATTATGTTTACTTTTGTAGAGTTCGATCTTCTTGCTATTTCCGCGAATTAATTGGTGCTGAACGTAAATCTACCTGTGGCGATATTCATAAATAGGTCTGATATTTAATTTGCCGTTACCATGGTAACATTAATTTTGTAGGAATATCTATATCCAAAATCATAGAAACAGTAGCGTACCTATAGGATTTTCCACAGGGGGGGGGGGGCAAAACCGTTGGCCAAAAAATTTGACAAGCAAAAAAAAAAGGTCTTCAAGCTCGTCAGGGGGGGGGGGCAAAAAAAGGTCTTCAAGCTCGTCGGCGGGGGGGGGGGGGTGTGGCATGGATACGTCTTTTGCATGGGTTGGGACTCGTCAGGGGGGCAGACTGCCCCCTCTGCTCCCCCCCCCCCCCGTAGGTACTCTAGTGCATAGAAAATATACATGTATGAATAAAACGATCGAATTAGCATGTTTAAACTACTCTGTCAATCTACATTTTACTTCAATTATTGGATTATCAAAGTCTAAAAAAATATGGCCGTTACCACGGCAATACCTATTTTTTGTCTCGCCTGCATGCATAGCAGAGCAGGACTAAAGGAGCCACTTTTCCGGCGGAGGCGACGGTAGTTTTGATATAACAGCGTCATATCAACCTTGAAATTTTAACCAAGGTTACGTTTTCGAAATTTCTATATAACTTTGAACGTATAGAAAAAAATTAATGACACTTATAACAGTATTCAGGTATTACTGATCGTCTTGCACAAGTTTTAGATCACATGATTAAGGTCAAATGTCATTTAGAGTCACTGAACTTTGGCCATATGGGGATATTTTTTCTTAATGTCATCATAACTTTTGAATTCTAAAATTGGGAAAATGAGCTATGGACACTGACATAAGCCTTTTGAAAGAAGATGCATGGAAGTGAGGGGGAGGGGAAACTTGCCCCCCAAAAAAAATCAAGAAAAGGCATAAAACAACAGAAGCAAAATAATAGAAAGCTTGTTGGGGAGGGGGTCATTTAGTTATTTATTTATTTAATTATTTATTTATTCTTTTATTTATATATCTATACATATTTATTTATTTATTATAACCTCAATTGAATGTAAATATTGTAATTCTAATTTTTTTTTTAAATTAATAAACACAAATTATTCCCTAAATTAAGGCTTTTGCTTAAAAGACTTGGTCAGTCAGCTCACTCACCAGCAGCGTAGCTAGGATTTTGTCAGCAGAGGAGCACGGGGGCGGGGCTTGGTATTTTGCAGGGGGTACCAAAATAGATTGATTCATCAAGTATTTATTATTAAGTACATATTAGCTTTATTCTCACAAGCACGATTAAGTATCTGACAAGGCCCATTTGAATAATGCGAGCGCGAAGCGCAAGCATTTTTATAATATGCAATGAAATTTAGAGCTGAAATTTAGAAAGTTACACAATTCGTAAGTGTAATCACGAACATTATTGTAATGTTAGAAATTTCAGAAATTTTTAATATTCTGACGTGAAAACGGAGCATTTAATACATATCTTAAAAAAATGATATATAGGCTATTGATGCGAGTCCGAAACGCAATCTGATTTTTATATTCCAATCCGTAAACTGGACATTTTGATGACGTTTTGAAATAAAGAATGTTATGTATCTGTTTTTAAAAATCCAGCACAAGCCGAGCTGGCTTTTTTTAAATTAGAAACGAAACATTCTAAGGCGCGATAGGGGCGATAGCTCAATCGGTAGTGAGGGGGTTTCGGATTCCGGTGGCCTGGGTTCAATTCCCACTTGGCGCGCTAGTGCCAAGTAAGGCATTTAAATGGTAGTAAGGCATTTTAGTCCTATAGGTCCCTCGGAGAGTACCTTAAGCCATCGGTCATCTGGTTGCTTGCTTAGAAGCATTCACGCTTTCTTAGCAAATGAGGTAAAACAAAAATCGTCAAATCATGAACAATGATCAGTATTTAATTATAGCATTTGATGCGAGCGCGAAGCGTGAACTGAAAATGTCGAATTAAACGAAGGATTTTAAACATGTTTTTAATGTAGAAAAAGATGAATATCTTACTTAACAAAAACGTTAGCGCAAAAGCGCGAGCTAAAATTGGGAGAGACTAAGAGCTAAAGATCGGACATACAGTATTCACATTTATTTAATAATGGACTGGATGCGACTGGATTCTGAGAAGTTGACACTTCAAGCAAGGTTTTTTTTAAACAGATAGCAAGTTGTTTATCTCATATATTAATGCCAGCGCGAAGCTCGAGTCGAAAATTTATTTGCCATCTTTTTGTAATCTCGTGTAGGGTGCCTATCTCGCTAAACCACAATAAAATATACACTCGAATCGCGAGCAGAATACTTTGGGTATATTACAGCGGCGTACCCAGGATTTTCCAAAGGGGGGGGGCAATTTTTTGGAGGATATTTCGTCCGCGAAAAAAAATTACAAGCAAAAAAAAAGGTTTTCAACCACAAATAAAGGATTTTGTACCAATAAAAAAAAATCGTCAGGGGGGGGGGGGGCCAGTCTGCCCCCCCTTTATGCTAGTGGTATATTATCTTGAAAACGGGATACTTTCAGCTCCATGTAATCCTTTCGGACACTACACATGACCTTAGGCAGCGGGGGAGGGGGGGGGAAGAGGCAGTTGCGGCCAGAAATTTTGTAACTCGTTTTAAGTATGTACTTATTCATGTAATTATGTTAACAATTTACAGTATCTTCAATTTTACATTCAAAAGGCCCCCCCCCCCTTCCCGCTAAATTTTGCATACCCCCTTTCGGAAAATGTTTCTTTCATCTTACTTGAAAATTCTTTTAATATTTGTGACATTAGAAACGATCGATATTCAATAGATGAACCAATTTAAATCGAAGAATTTAAGTTGTAAAAAAACTTAGAACTATTGATAGTGTTCACAAACTTCTATTTTGAGTAAATCACGATTTTTTATGTCGTATTGCCATATATGTGTGTGTAATATTCCAAATTGAAATGTATATTTAGTAGACTTATAATTTGAAA
Source organism: Lytechinus pictus (assembly GCF_037042905.1). Lineage (NCBI taxonomy): Eukaryota > Metazoa > Echinodermata > Echinoidea > Temnopleuroida > Toxopneustidae > Lytechinus > Lytechinus pictus. The sequence continues at coordinate 34,821,650 of NC_087245.1, forward strand.
CTCTGAATAAAAATAATTTCATATCAAAGATAACCAAAAATATGATGATAATCCGTCAAAATATCAAAATGCGTGATTTTCGACAGTCTTTCAGATTTCACGCTAAAAATGATACTTTCACGCAAAAGTGCACTTGGCATCCGCCCGTACGTTATTCCTCAGTATTTCCGCAAGAATTTGAGCTGGGATGCAAAGAATTGACAAATTGTGCTATTCAATTAAAAACTCGCTTTAGTGTGTACATATACATGTAATTAAAAACTCGCTTTAGTATGTACTTATACATGTAATAATGTACATAATGTACGGTTTTTTCAATTTTTCTTTCAAAATGCGCACCTGGTAAAATGCACATTGTCTCCTTTCGGATAACATAAAATGAGATATATTCCATCTTACTTGAAAATTCTTTTAATATTTGTGGCATTAGGACATTTACTATACATTTGATTGAGAAACGTATTTAAATCGAAGAATTTAAGTTGCGTAAAAAACTTTAAACTATTGATAGTTTTCACAAACTTTTATTATGAGGAAATCGCGGTTTTATGTTTCCCTGTGCCATATGTGTGTGTGTAATATTCAAATTTGAAATGCATATTCATGAGACTTATAATTTGAAACTCTGAATAAAAATAATTTCATATGAAAGATAATCAAAAATATGATGATAATCCGTCAAAATATCAAAATGCGTGATTTTCGACATTCTTTCAGATTTTACGCTAAAATGACACGTTCACGCAAAATTGCGTTTGGCATCCGGCCGTACGCTATTCCTGGGTATTTTTGCAAGACTGTTAGCTGGGATGCCAAGCATTAGCAAGCATTAACAAATTTTGCCATCCAAAGTATAAAAAATCGTTTTGGCCGGTCTACTATTAGTGATCATTTGTATTGTTTTCTAAGGAGCCCTATATATATACACTTGAACATTATTTCTCTTTTTGTTACTGTTGAACTAACTCCCGAAGGAACTCCAAAATCAATCTTACTGTTCACATTGTTTTTTTCCCCTACAGGCTTTAATATCTGTTGCAATCATGTTCGTCATCAATCTTTCTCGTCACTTGGTTTTCTTCTCCCTACAGGCTTTAATATCTGTTGCAATCATGTTTGCCATCCAATGGGGCTATGCTCTTGCCAACGTGTGCGTATACTTAATCGTCTACATCTATATTGGCCAGGCTAATCCGGGAGTAAAACCAGGCGTGGCCGACTTTCAGTTTTTCAGGTGGATAAAATCCCTGTTCCAGAGGCTTCTCAGGTATGAACATTATCCCTCATTTACCATCTTTCTCATCTTTTGCACCCCCCCCTCCCATGGAAAAAAAAGCTTTCTGTTCTTGTAGTTCTCAGTTTTTTTTTTTTTTTCTATTTGGCATCTTCTGTCTCTGCTGTTCTTCCCTACCATTATAATCCTTTTCTTCTGACATTCCTCACACTTCAGTAGTATTCTTTCTAAATGATCAGGACCACTAATACAAAGCTTTAGCCTTGAATATATTAAGCCTCTTTTGTATGCTTCATAACATTGATCAGTTTACGCAAATGATTACACAAATCAACTGTATGATCGATCGCTGTGCCACAAAGCCCTGATCAGCTGTAGCATATGGCATTCCATCTAGGTTTAATAGATCTCTCTATCATTTATAGATTAACTTTTTGTTTTTCTCTGCATGCTTTTAGAGAACTGAGGAATGCAATGTAGCTTTTATGCACATTCAAGTCTTTGTGCACTTCTCCAATCCTAGCTCTTATTCAAATTTTTGGAGTTAAAGTTACATTTTGTTAATAGTGCATGTATTTTTGTAATGGAGTAGTAAACATGTAGATTATTTTAGGTGTGGACGTGTGTATTGGAGGTTCATCGTGTAAGGGTTCTGTTTTGTGAGCCGGATATGAATGACAAGTTACTGTTCATACATTTTGAAATTGTGTTGTTTGAGTGGGTGAGAGCAAACTTGTCATCGCAATATAACATCTATTGTTGGTAACAGGTTTTATAAAACAAGCCTTTAATACTAGACACCTGCAGAAACAATAGTCCCATGGGTGTGTGTTGAAAATTTGTGATGCTGCAAAATGAAGAGTGAAATTTTTGTAAACATTTTGTAAAAGAACTGTAAACATCTTGATATGATAAAAAAATCAAGTACTCTTCTCATCCCTCATCTGATTCATGTGACCCTTTTTGCTGTTTGTTTTTTATACCCCCGCCTAGCAACGGGTCGGGATGTATTGTGGTATCACGCTCCGGTGTCAAAAGGTCAAAGGTCAAGGTCACACTGACATGTTTTCATCTTACCCTTCTGAAGTCCTTGTAAACGTGATAACTTCGGTTTAACTTAACCTAGGCTCATAGAATTTGGTGTGTATGATACTAGCATAGATCCCAGGAATTCTATCGATTTTGAGGTCAGAAGGACAAAGGTGAAGTCACCAGCTTCCACTTTTTTTGCTTGACCAATAACTCCATTTTCCAAGTTACAGGCAGGTGTATTATGTGCTCGCCTTAGCGACACTCTTGTTCTTTTAATGTATACCAAATAACAGCTCAAAATACTGTAAGAAATCATAAGTGCAAGAAATACAAGTCATTCAGAATACAGTACCGGGTATGTTTGTTTTGTTGAGTGTGATGCAATGTGTGTGACTCAATCACTATGCTAGGAGCTCTGTATGGCCCGTTTCATAAAGAGTTACAACTATTTTAACTTGCTATTATAATAGCAAATACCATGGTAACCTGGCTCGGTTTTCATGATAGTTACAATAATGCCAAAGTTACAATAGTTTTAAGTCTTTATGAAACTTGTCCCTAGTTTGTCTTTAAAAAAAAACTTGCAGCTTTAGAACAATGCAATTGACCCAAAAAAATGTAGCTATCAGTAAGTGCACTATTCTGAATAATGAATGAGACTTATTTATTTAAAACGATTTATTTCAACAAGGGTATCTATAGCGGCTGAAAAGCCGAATTGCATTACCCTTTACAATCATTTACATAAAAATACAATCAATATCAAATAAAAAAACTCAATTTACACAAATTCTACATCATAAGAAATATCAAAACACATAGAAAGGTTGTTTATCATGTTGGGGGTGCATGTATTAAATTACGACATTCATCCCCATCATGATAAACCAAAATTGAAAATACATGCGGCCAAATAACATAAAAACAATGAATTCTGTCGAACCAGAAATTAGCACGGAAGAGATGGGAATAAATAAAAGAAAAAAAAGAGGAAGAGAGAGAGAGAAAGTGTGTGTGTGAGAGAGTGTAACAATTAGAATTTCTACAATCATAGATCCTGGTAGATTTGAATGATTCAGTATAAGGTGTACAATATTTTAGTAAACTGGCCGCAAGAGACGAAACATACAACAATCCATAAATACACTTATAATATCACGATATAAATTAACTGATAAATTAATACTGATAGTACATGCATTTAGAGATAAAATGACAATTAAACATATTGGAATGTACACATGAAATCAAGACTCAAACATGTGGACAAGATGGTATGCATCACTGCTACAACTCATTCTACAGTAGACACAGCTTCCTCCTATACGGCGTCAACGCAACATTTGCTGCTGGTGGTGGAAAATAATATTTCTTCTTTTCATCTTAGGTTGGTGGATTTGATATTAACTATAAAACCCTCTCCTTACGCTTTCTGCATTCATCCAATTTCTAGATCTATAGAAATTTACAATTTGATTAGTTTCATAATTTTTTGTCCTATTCTCATTGGTGATGGGAGGAGGTTAGAAGTGTAGAAGCTGTAGTACTCATCTAATGTAGTTTTGATAAAGATACACGTATCGGTCACTTGTATATAGACACTTGTATGTAGTGCAAATTACAAAAAAAAAAAAAATAAATAAAAAATAATAATGAATAATCAAATTTTGTTAAACCAGTAGACGAAATAGTTTTAAGGAGCATGTTACTCTAATAGTAGTAAATTTTCTTATGTTTGAGGCTAATTTCGAGGCTTAAAATGAAAAGCAATGTTAACGAAATTATCAAATCTGCCATCCCCCAATCAGTTACATCGGGAGGAGAGACCTGCGGGTCACAGTGATTTTGTTTGCTTTTCGCCTCCCAGGCACAGGTGATGCTAAATGAAATAATGATAATGAATTTATGTCAATGTTGTTTTTAGCGGAATAAACCAAGATTGAAAATCTATAGCTGATTTCAAATACATGTACGATAAACCGATGTATCATCTATCACATTTAATGAAGAAACATATACTATTAATAAGAAGAAGGGGGGGGGGAACAGACTGCATATATTCAACAATAAGACCTTGATAAAGTGGGGAAATGCAGGTACTTTGCTGAAATTTGATTGGAATGATACATTCTTCTTGATAAAAAGAAGCTAATTTTTATGGCAAATACATGCATAGAAAGTTTTCTTAAGGAATTACTTTATTGTCCATAGGCTAAGTAGGATACTGCACTTCTGGAGGAGTGGGCATTTCCATAAATTCTTGGACAATATAGTCACATGACCACTTCCTTCATCAATATTAATCCTTAGGAAACCATCTCCGGTTCCTGAGCAAATGATCCTCAGTCCGTTCCCGGACAACATGGGCATAGAGGAGTCTAGTGTCAATCGGGATAATGAAGATTTTGCCGACCGCCATCGTTTCCACCACTCATCCGTCGTCGAGGGCAACAACTTGGTTGATGACCAGCCCTTGTCTGCCGTTCAGGCCATCGGTGGTGAATCGGAGGAGGAGTTCTCTCCTCAAGATAGTCTTCCACATTTACCACATACAAAGAGGCATTTAGAAATATTGAAAAAGGGTGGCGAGAGTCAACCTTTACTCATAGAGACAGATAAAGTATATAAACCCAGCATGTGATCTGTTTATTCTTATTTTTGTTTCATTTTTTGTTTTTTTTAATGCTTATTTAAAGTTTACTTGATTACTACTTTTACTAGTACATGTATTGCTCCACATGAATATAGATTTATCTGCTATTGAAAAAGTGGACAGCATCCACAAGAATTTTCCTGAAAAGCGGCACCCTAAACTATGATTCAAGAGCATGCCGTTATTAAAGACAACCTAATCACATATCTTGTGCGAGTGTCCTTGTTTTACACCTCTTAAAAAGGAATTTCATGTAATTTGGACATACAAGTATATGACTGTTTGATATAGCAATGGGGTTCAGATTTGAGATGTGAGGTTGGGTTTGCAGTCAACTTTTCATCAGGGTTTTATTGAGGTGGCATAAATGATTTCCATCCTCAAGTCAGTGCAAATTACATACCGTTTTGTTTAGTTTATCGTAATTTAAGGGCTTTTTACTAATTTTGGGTATTTGTAACACTTTATTTGTGTTGTGTGCATCCCACCCCCCCCCCCCAAAAAAAAAAAAAAAATAAAGCAATATATATTTCATAAATAAATGAATAAGAAATATATTAATCAATCAAAAAAAAAGATTAAAATGACCCTGAATTTTTTTTTTTTTTAATGTTGTCCACTCTTCATTGGCAGTGACCCCTTTGGCCATGGGCTACATCCTGTCATTTGACGCTATGGGCTAAAATTTGCCCATGGGGTAAGGTGAATCAAATCATGTGATGCATTATTTTATATTAAATTAAACCGACCATCTTGAATCTGCGCCATCAAGCTTTGAGTCAGTCTGTTTTTAGGAAAAGGGTGAAAATCTGTCAGTCTATTCATTTCATGAAATTATTGACTTAAATATGTACATTGTAAGATAAGATTTGAAGTTTCCATTGATATCAAAATCTTATGAAAAATGTTTAGAGTTATACTGCTAAACCTGAAGTGAATTTGTCAATGTGTGATGCTTTAAAGTTATTTAGTATTTGATATGAAAAAAAAATGAAAATCCATGTTTCATTGTTTAAAATGAAATCTGAAGTAGAAATACTACTGTGTAGCACCAGAATGACGTAGCTCTATCCCTTGAATTGTTGAACTTCAAACAGGGTAGCAGCAACTCCCTTCTTTTAACGTCTTTTGGTCTGACGTTGCCGAGCTTGAATTCCTGACCCCCCGGTTGTGAGACGGACGCTCTAACATCCCGGTTGGGTCAGACATGTTTTGTCAACTTTATTGATGAAAATTTATTTGTCAATAGGGCACGACTAGGACCCTGTTTCGTGAAGCTTGTTCTCAATTGCAAATCTTAAAATTCCTTGACATATTTCGTCTTATTGAATCATGTTTTTGTAGTTAAGTATAGTTACCTCATTGATGAAAGGTTATATTAAACAAGGAAGGACCATATACCGAAATAGTATATTTTTGTACGTATACATGTTACATGTGTGAGTTGGTTTTAATTCAGTCTGAGAATTGATGAAAAATGTATTCCGCTTTTTCAGCCTATTTCCATTATTCAGGTGGCTAGATATTTCTGAAATAAAAATTTCTAGAACTTGCTTTTAGAATATATAATAAAATGATTTAGTGATATTTTACATATATTGTGCATGATCATATTCCTTCATAATTAAGAAAAGCTACATGTTCAAATATTATACAAGGGGTCTTGGCCTGTAGAAAGTTGGTGGTATCACAGTCATTGTTTTTATTTACATGTAGCCCCATCAGTAATTTAAATATTGTTTACATTGGTGGCCTATATTACATAACAACATTGAAATACAACACGATACTTTAGTGGTATAAGCCATTGGAACTTAACAACTGAGGCAGTATTCAAACTTGGATTTGTTTCTAATTTCATATCCAGTTCAACATTTGGCTTTCTACTTTAGTCAGCCAAATAATGCCCAACGAATGTGTTGCACCAATTTAAGCGCTACTCTGTACAACTCAAGATTTCTGCATATTTAAAAACTAGATTTTTTTTCTTTATGAGAGATGTCTCAATAATAGGATAGAGAATTAGGTTTAAAAAAAAACCAATTTCATTAATGGTATAACCAATTCAGCCAAGTATTTTGTATGAGCCAAATTCTAACTAAAATATGGATTCATTTTTCTGACTGAACTATTGAATTGAATGTTGATCCTATATCAGTCTTAGAAGGGCACACTTGCCATCACTAATGTCATTTTTGAAGGGTACCATTTTTGGCAATATTACTAGATTCCAGGGTTCATGGTGACAGTATTTATTGGAATTCTGTATTGTATTTTACAGCCTTTCTTTTTCTCTTTGGTCAGAATAGCGCCATAAAATAAATTCAGATATTAATAATAATATACGGTTTGTAATGTTTTAGGCGCGATATCCATCTCGTCAGAGATGCTCAAGGCGCACAAGTGAAGGGGGAGGGGGCAAACAAACTGGCAAGTAACAGAAAGTCATTGATAAAATGAGTTAAAGAGGTAAGTTTTTCTATTCAAATCAATTTTAAAGCCCTTTACTGTTCAGGAATAGACTATCATTTCATGGACAATTGTCCCATTTGGAATAGTGATATAAGAAGAATCATACATCTAAGGAAGTTCATTTGCATAATAAAAACATTCCAGGAGAGTGCTTCATCAACATTTTCATCCGACAAGTTGTCAGATCTGACATCTTTATCTGATGTTGATTGGCTGAGAGGTACTGTTACTATGGTAACTGTCGGATAAAATGGGACTTGTCGGATAAAACGTCCGACAAGTCCCTTCATGAAACGCCCCCCCCCCAGAATGTCTTAGTTAAGCTTTGGTATGTAGGCATTAGGCAGAGTAATGATTGGTATTTGTATAATTTACAATGATTCTTGGTAGACATAGGGCCTGCTGGCTGCAGTGGAAAAGGACAATATAGGATTAGCTATTTTGTTTACATTGTTAATTTCACTGAGGTGATTCAAGAGTCTTCTAGAATTGAACTGCTCTAGAAAGGAGAATGTTCTTTTTAAAGACAATACTTTAGTATGCTTTCAGAATAGTGGAAACTTAAGCTGGCAGTTTCTACATCACCAGACTTTATGTCAGAGCATAGTTTATTTCCAACTGGAATACAACATTTATCTTCTGTGGAATTATTTGCACACCATCAATGAACTGTTTGCAGTTATTTTGAGAGAGGAATTCTCAGTTCTCATCGAGGTCATCAACCTGTTTTAATGAACCCTTTCAACCCATGGATTGCTGAAATCGACTGTTTATCATCACCAACTTTGTCTTCACGGACATTTCAACTCAGTACAGTGACTCTTATTATTCGTTGTGTTTCAACATCAATTTCTTCATCGCCAGCATTGTGGGCATTAATTTGAGGAACCTTTGCCAGCCAACTTGAATATGTATATCATTTGGAAATTTGTGGACTAACCAGAACTGACACTTCAAGAGATATATGTGTAAATAATTAAAAAGTAAAAATAATCTAATCAAAATTTTCTTTATTTGTTCGGTATTCATTATCGCAACAATTTTGATATATTTTTTATTATTTTTTTTTAAAGCAAAATTTTAATTCAAAACACAACTTAAGATAGCAAAAAAAATATGTGTGAAAATAAAAATGATTTAATTACTAATGACAGGAATGGATCCAGGATTTATCGGGGGAACACTTCCCCGACTTCCCCCTAAACTAAGAAGTAAATAAATAAAGCACACTTTTTGACAAGCAAAAAGTAATCTGATTTTCATTCTCATATTTATTGTTCATAATGGGATGTATTTAATCTACTTAGGGTTGTATGTGATCTTTTGCAATAAAGGTTGCAAGTATTCATTCTTTCGTTGTTAATCCTAAATTATAATGCTCACTTTTTTGGGGGGGAATTACATGTAAATTGTAATTTAAAATATTTATAACTTGATTTCTAATGTATTTATTTGAAAATCTATTTATTCATAAACCAGAATAAAATTAGCAACAAGGTATCAATTTCTTTCAATTTTGTTCTTCCCATTACAATCAAGTTTAAATCATTTTTTTATCACTATATGTTAAATCACCTTCTTCACTTCTGATGTACATCAAGTTAAAATTGCCATGTGATTACTTTCCCTTTTCTGAGGTTTGAAATTACTGATTTTAATCCTCAAATTGGTAACAACTACATGTATAAAATAACAAAATAAATACCCAGTTACATAATTTGAAGGAAAAAAAATGTGGATATAATACAAACTTATGAACAACATTTTCAAGATTCTATTAAAAGGCCACAAATCTTGCATTTTTGATTTTTGAAATAATGATTTTGTTGTTGTGTTGCCAAATTATAGAGTGTGATGATTGGCATCAGTTGAATAGGTATGCCAATTGTGGTAACGATCTCGAAATGAATATGAACAGAATCCAATAAAAATGACCACCCTAGTTTTTAATGTATGAAATAAAAATATGTGCCAAGTTCTCTGAAAGAAAATGTGTAATTGCTGAGAAATAAGCAAAATAAACATTGAATTCCATCAAATATCAGGTATTTTGCCAAGTAATATTAATTAACTTTCCCACATATTGTTAGTGATCCTAAGTGTTGTCAGTTTTGAGCTAAGATTTCATGATTTCACAAAGATAAGTTCATATTACTGTACCAGCTTTAGATGTATGATAATGGACAAATGGCCTTGATTTTAAAAACTTTTTCATGAAATAATGGTTTGCTGCAACTACATTTTTTTTACCTTTAAAAAGCTTCTTTCACTCGAAATGTTATTCCTTTGTTTTTAAAGTACATTTTTGTCCTTCTACCACATTCCATGTACATCCGTGCCTTGCTAGTATTGAGAATAAAAAGAAGCTGCAAAAGTATTTCATTGAGAATTTTTACCTCTATCTATGAATGAAACATATTACTTGAGGTATTTATATTGGGAATGATGTGCAGTACATATTTGAAACTGAAATTACTTATGTGATTTGTACAGAACTAAGAAGATGTATTATTTATTTTATTACATTGTCCTTTTATTGTGTCAAACCAAAAATACATATTTGTATATCAAGTATTCCTAAATTATACATTGCATTACATGTGTATATTCTTTTTGAAGATTGTATATTTCAATCAAATTCATACATGTAGTAATTTATTCATGTTTACATGTTAAAGTTGTGACTTGTAATTCGGTATATTGGACTGATTAAAATTCTGATATATGATCATAAACAATGAAAGTAATTATTTCTCGTAGATCTATTAAAAAAAACCAATATCATACCATTATAAGTATGTTGTTGGCCTTGTGCAAATTAAACACACTGATATTCATAAACATTTTAATTTGGCATAGATGTAGATAATCTTTCATTATGAATGATAGTCTGATTGTGCACTAATTGGAGGGTTGACCGGACTGGGAAATACTGGTAAATACCTCCGCAATATTTTTTTTAAAGGAAAATGGGAAATAGTTGGAAATTCAGGGAAATACTACAAAATGTTTTTTCTAATATTTTCCAGTGTTTCTTGAGTATATTAGCATTCATCTTTCCAGCATTTACGAGTTTCTCCCAGTATTTTCTACCTGGAGAGGAGGCACATGTACCTCATTCAATTCCCAAGAGAATGCCAGTCCTGACTGGATTATTTCCATAATTTAAAGTTGTAGGGAAACTTAGCATGTTTGTGTCATATTATTGTACAGGTAACTCTGCCCAAGTCCAATCTTTTGGGACCGCATAAATCTGATCGACTTCGATGAAATTTGATTTAAAAGAGGTGTATAACACATGTTTTGGATAATATGGTAAAAAAAATTTGCTTTGACTAATAGGCAAATATTCGACTTAGGCTGAGTTACCTGTATTTTACTTTACAAGTTCTGACCATGAACTTCATTGTCATGTTCAATTCAATTGAATTTTGATTTATTAGATATAAAACATATATATACAAACAATACAATGCTGTAGTCCGAAGACTAATTGTGCAATGTTTACATTGAAATATTATTTGCATTCGAAGATTGTATGTACACTTCAAATTATTTCACACTTAATGAGGAAACAGTTGGTTGATTGAGACATGCATAAGTGAGATTTTATTAGATGATACCAGCCTGGGATTCTGATAGTTGTGTATAGAAAAAAAATGTTTTAAAGTTAAAACATGTAACAAAAAGGTCAGAAATATAACTCAGATTTGATATGAAGTTATGAAATACAGATTTGGAATCAAGTTATTGCAACAGAATTGATCATAGTTAATAGAAAATTTATATAAAAAACAAAACCTTTGAGATATGAAATCCATTCATAATAGAACGGAGATTGCTTTGAGATATGTGGTCTAGGCTGGTAAAATAATGAATAGTAATTCTTAAGAAAAATCAAGATTTGAAGTGATGGTCCAGGCTGGAAAAATTTGTATCTCATTAAGTAGAGTAAAATCCATGGAGCAAAATTCTGAAAATTTGATCAAAATCGGATAACAAGTAACAAAGTTATTGAATTTAATGATTTGCATCATTCTGGTGAAACAGTTCTACATGTAGGCATGTTTTTATGAATATTCATTAGGTGGGCTGATGATGCCATATCCCCACTTATTCTATTGTATTTTATTATATGATATTAAGTTTATTCAAAATTTTTCTACCAAGAACTCAAACAGTTGGATTGACAACTGATTAAGTGCATTAGTTATTCATTGCCGCAACTTATGTCATCATAATTACACATGTATGAAAAAATGAAACATTTATGATTTCCTGTAATAACATAAGAAAAGGAAAGTTGGGGATGTGACATCATCAGCCCACCTTATTAATATTCATGAAAATGTGCATATTACTGTTTCCTCAAAATCGGATAACAAGTAACAAAGTTATTGAATTTAATGATTTGCATCATTCTGGTGAAACAGTTCTACATGTAGGCATGTTTTTATGAATATTCATTAGGTGGGCTGATGATGCCATATCCCCACTTATTCTATTGTATTTTATTATATGATATTAAGTTTATTCAAAATTTTTCTACCAAGAACTCAAACAGTTGGATTGACAACTGATTAAGTGCATTAGTTATTCATTGCCGCAACTTATGTCATCATAATTACACATGTATGAAAAAATGAAATATTTATGATTTCCTGTAATAACATAAGAAAAGGAAAGTTGGGGATGTGACATCATCAGCCCACCTTATTAATATTCATGAAAATGTGCATATTACTGTTTCCTCAAAATATTGATAAACTTAAAAATTCAATAACTACATTATTTGTAATCTAATTTTGATGAAATTTTCAGCATTTTGCCACGTGAATTTTGTTCTATTTATTTAGATATATATATTTTCAGGCCTAGTGGTTGGTCTAGTGTACCACGCACTCTAAACAGAATCACCAACATGATTTTTGCTAGTGATCATGTTGATGATCTTTTTAGAGTGCGTGGTACACTAGACCAACATGGTTATCACAGGGAATAAATATTGAAATCTTAACCAAGGTTAAGTTTTTTAAATGTTGTCATAACTTTGAAAGTATATGGACCTAGTTCATAAAACTTAGACATAAGGGTGATAGTGTATCGCTGAAGATCCTGCCTGAGTTTTAGGTCACATGATTAAGGTCAAAGGTCACTTAGGGTCAACGAACTTTGGCCATATTGGGGGAATTTGAAGGATTGTCATAACTTTGAAATTTTATGTATCTAGTTCATGAAACTTGGACATAAGAGCAATGAAGTATCCTTGAACATCCTGTGCTAATTTCAGGTCACATGACTAAGGTCAAAGGTCCTTTGGGGTCAACAAACTTTGGTAATGTTGGGGGTATTTGTGGAATTGTCATAACTTTAAAAGTCTATGGATCTAGTTCATGGAACTTGGACATAAGAGCGGCAATGTATCCCTGAATACCCTGTGTGCGTTTTAGGAACATGGCCAAGATCAAAGGTCATTTAAAGGTCAATGAACTCTGGCCGTGTTGGGAGTATGTGTTGAATTGGCATCACAACTTAAGAAGTTCATAGATCTAGCTCATGAAACATCGACATAAGGGTAATCAAGTATGAATGGTTGTTCAGGGACTCAGTTTTATAATTATGAGGGGAGCAATAAAAAGCTCTCCTAAAACTTTCAAGGGGAGCATTAGCGGAGCACTACAAAAAGCTCTTCTTTGACATACAAGGGGAGCTCTCTTGTCCGATTTCAAAATGGATGGAGGAACGTACGCTAATTTACAACCCACAACCAAAGGAGACAAACAATCAGATATAGATCTATGCAATATTAATCTCATTGAACTTTTTAATGTCATTCTTGCAAGTGTGTTTAATTGCTTACAATATAGTTGTGTGGTATTCACACAACCTTGACAGCGAATGAAGTTTTCAAGGATGACTCGAACAGTTTGGTCATCGACTGACAATCTTGTTAAGCAATTGCTGAGGCGAGTGATAAATCGCTCTACCAAAAATGGATTAAGGAGAGCGGTAGCGAGTGATCACTCTCACTCCCCTTAAAACTGAGTCCCTGGTTGTTTTGCACATGTCTTAGGTCACATGATCATGGTCAAAGGTCATTTTTGGGTTCAAATGGATATAATATTTTATTATCATATTAGTGTTTTCTTCTGTGAATTATTATTTATTGGCTGTTTTGAAAGGAATCACTGCTGCTATTGCTATATTGAATTGCGTAATGCAGGCGAGACTGCCAGAGGCGTTCCACTTGTATAGGAATGAATTCCACCCTCTCATCATGAAAAATTGTCAGAAGGCTTGTAAAAAGTACTTTTTAAAAGATGATACATCGTTTTTGTCTCGCCTGCATAGCAGAGCGAGACTATAGGCGCCGCTTTTCCGACGGCGGCGGCGGCGTCAACATCAAATCTTAACCTAAGGTTAAGATTTTGAAATGACATCATAACTTAGAAAGTGTATGGACCTAATTCATGAAACTTGGACATAAGGTTAATCAAGTATTATTGAACATCCTGCCTGAGTTTCAGGTCACATGACTAAGGTCAAAGGTCATTTAGGGTTAATAAACTTTGACCATGTTGGGAGAATTATTTTCAAAATCTTAACCGAAGGTTAAGTTTTTGAAATGACATCATAACTTAAAAAGTATATGGACCTAGTTCATGAAACTTAGGTATAAGGTTATTCAAGTATTAGTGAACATCCTGCTCGAGTTTCAGGTCACATGACCAAGGTCAAAGGTCATTTAGGGTCAATGAACTTTGGTCAAGTTGGGGGTATTTGTTGAATTACTATCATAACTTTGAAAATTTATGGATCTAGTTCATGAAACTTGGACATAAGGTTAATCAAGTATTAGTGAACATCCTGTTTGAGTTTCAGGTCACATGACCAAGGTCAAAGGTCATTTAGGGTCAATGAACTTTGGCCAAGTTGGGGGTATTTGTTGAATTACCTTCATAACTTTGAAAATTTATGGATCTAGTTCATGAAACTTGGACATTAGGTTAATCAAGTACCACTGAATATCCTGTGCGAGTTTCAGGTACCATGGTCAACGGTCATTTAAGGTCAATGAACTTTGGCTGTGTTGGGGTTATTTGTTAAATTACCATCCTAACTCTGAAGGTTTATGGATCTTGTTCATAAAACTTGTACATAAGAGTAATCGAGTATCACTGAACATCCTGTACGAGTTTCAGGTCACATGACCATGGTGAAAGGTCATTTAAGGTCAATGAACTTTGGCCGTGTTGGGGGTATTTGTTAAATTACCATCCTAACTCTGAAGGTTTATGGATCTTGTTCATAAAACTTGTACATAAGAGTAATCGAGTATCACTGAACATCCTGTACGAGTTTCAGGTCACATGACCATGGTGAAAGGTCATTTAAGGTCAATAAACTTAGGCCACGTTGGGGTAATTGTTGAATTGCCAGAGTGAATGAAATGAGGACATGGGTGTAGTTGACAAGTCTTAAGTCACCGTTCAAATGTCATCTATGGTCAATGAACGTGGTATTATGTCATTATATGAATGGTGTTTTTGTGAATGATTATTTTATAGTAGTTTTCAAAGTTAGCACTGCTGCTCTATTAAATAGTGTAATGCAGGCGAGACTGCCAGAGGCGTTCCACTTGTTTACTAAATTTTACGGTTGAATATTTAAACACAAGTCAAAATTTGCTATAATTGGAGTTTTTGCACATCTCTATCAATAAAATTGATAGAATGTAGTGACAATTATTTTGGGGAAGAGTATCTTCAACAATATTCATCATTTCACGGTTCAATGAACATTTGATTAAAACAAAAATAAAATTTTCAAATATAGGCCAGTATTGTTTCATTTTGGGAACTGAAATTATCTTATCAACTTTTTTTCGTTATGTTCATGATAAATTACCATGCTTTAACGATTCAAAGGCGTTTGATTAAACATTCAGGCTTGAATGAACTTGTGGAATGTGAATTGCCAACTATGGATATCTGTCACAAACATTCTAGCAGAGTTCATTTGATTTGATTTTTTATGAAAATCCCGATGTCTATTTCAGTGAGCACACAATATTAGAAAATTATGCAAATGAAAAGAAATTTCAAGGCCTTGGCCCCACTCTGCCGTATCAAATGATTATTTTGGTGTGGGCATCTTTAGGATAATGTCACTCTGCAGCTTTGTGCAAAGTTTTATGAAAAAAACTGTTGGCAGAAGTACCAAAAACCGTCCATGAAACAGGCGCTCATTTTACTTTTGTTAAAATTTTAACTTCCTCTCTCACGGACATTGTGTACACAATGGGTGTGTATATTTAAGATTTTTTTCAAGGCTGTCTTTAGCAATGTAATTTGGCAATAATGTTATCGTATGGGGAGAATTCTGAGTAAAAATGAAATCGTTTTATTTATGAATGAGTGAGTACGCATCAAAGGGGGCAAAATGGCATTTTCAATGCCACAGACTCATTTTGCAAAAGGGGTTAGATCCACAATGGAAATATTAAAAAAATATATATATTTTAAAAAGTTGAAGACAGATTTCTTTTAAACCCTATTTCATATTCACACGGCAGGGTAGTACATCATGGCAATTTAGTTTCTCATAAGAATATCGAAATATGGGAGAATAAAACACATGATTTTTCTCGGAATGGTCCAAAGTGGATCTAACCCCTTTTGCAACCAAACTCTTCATAATGTTAAAAAGAAACAAACAAGATTTGGTCCATTTCCGATGGGGCCTAGCCTGGACTACTGGTGCATTGTGGACAAGCAAAAGCTTGTGATGGGGCAGGCTCAGTGATTTTTTTTTTTTACGCTGGCGTTTTTGTTCTTGCTTGTCCACATGTCTTGATTCGTCGGCACAAGCCGTAACCATGGTGCACCAGGCAGAATGGTCTTCAATTGATTCTTCCCTGGTGCCTAGGTTGATGCCACAGCACTTCAGTGAAGATTTCAGAGGGCGGTGCTACACCAGCTCGAGTTTGCTCAATCTCGAGATTTTAGCCCTCTTGGCCCTCTTCATGATTAATCTCGAGATTCTAGAAACCCTGTCTCCACCATCGCAAGAAGAAAAATTCCTGCTCAAGCGAGGCATCGATGCATTATGGTCTCACGCCGTGAATAAATAATCCCGAGTGCGTCTGCACTTGCGAATTAGCGGAATAATTTGTAAAATAGCGCGCTATTTTGCAAATAATCCCAAGTTGACTTGGGATTGCAATCTCGAGATTAATCCTACGAACTAGCGCGATAATTGCGTCTCCATTACAAATAATCTTGACATTGTTCAGATCGGAATAATTTGCTGGATCAGAAATAGCGCGCTTATTTGAAAACTCGGGCTGGTGGAGACGGCCCTACAATGTCTTTAAAGCGCTTCCTCTCACCGTCAGAGCACTTGCCTTCAAGGTCCCTTGAAGAGGGCACTGAAGACCTGAGTCCTCTGGTTATTAACAAGTAACCTTTGTAGATGGGTGATATTACATCCACTTTTAGGCAAATTAGTGGGGGCAAAATGACTGACTCTTTATATTGCCTTTTTTTGCATTTTTCACTGAATTTTTTGTTCACATTTTACTTCCCCCCCCCCCTCTATTTCATTAGACGGTCATCACCCACCACCGAGCACATGGTCGTCCCGTCGCAGAATTTCGCTCCCAAGATGACCACGGAACAACTGACAGAGGATAACGAAGACTTTGCCTCTAGAGGGCGCTATCACCAGTCCATGATGAACCAGACGAACTTGGAGGATTACGAGTACGTCAATAAATAAGCATGAGAGGCTCTGGAGGGAGAATTATCAATGTGGACGATAATAAAGAGAAATATGATAGATAGCACAGGAGTGATGATGCATTTGTGTACCTTTTTTTGTCCCATTGTACATGCCAACCATTCTAAGATACGGTGTATTATGGTAGCACATGACCTTTGACTTGGTGAGCAAGGATATTATAAAGATCAGAATCCTTTATTTAAAACAATACTTGAAACCTGTGCCAAAGGTTCTCACAATGCAAATTCACTCTGTATTTTAGCTGACACCAAATGTTAAACTTGTCATAGACAGTGATAATATAATGTATTTTTAGCAAAGAAATGTATTCTTTTTCTTGTGTGAATGTATTGCTGTTGACATATTGTACTCTTGCCATGTACCATTGTAATCATTAATTTATTTATTCCGAGAACGAGTACTGGGTAGGTACTTTATGTTAGTTTAGATTGTTTTAATGTGTTTCAGAAAATTATTGTATTCAGGGATGGTCATATAGGGCAGTTTCAAAAGGAAAACATTGACAGTGATAGTTTATTTTTTTTAAATAAACATGATATCAATAAGATATTTCAGAGATCAGCTCAGCTGAGAACTGTTTAAAAACAAGACTGTATAATATATGCCATTATTTTGCATACAACAATCATACCTTTGTATTTTGTGCGTTATACCTGAATAATCAATTCACTCAAGAATCAGTGATATGCATAAATTACGGACATGAAAATGTATAGGGATACTTGGAAGTGAAGCAGGTGTGGTACTATAGCCAACGATTGAAATACAAAAAATTAGAAACGCATTGTT
The DNA here is from genome assembly GCF_037042905.1 of Lytechinus pictus. NCBI lineage: Eukaryota > Metazoa > Echinodermata > Echinoidea > Temnopleuroida > Toxopneustidae > Lytechinus > Lytechinus pictus. The sequence goes on from NC_087245.1 coordinate 34,839,634, forward strand.
GCTAAAGTCCTTTACTCTTGTATATTTTATTTATTTCATTCACTGTGATATATAGGAATGGTAGTTTGCTGTGTTTATTTGTTTTGGTTTAGCCAGCTGTGACATTTAGTACAATCCTGATAAAGTCCAAATAATCCCAAGATTAAAATTGATAGAGTTGGTTTACGAAAGGCGGTGCTGCACCAGCCAGAGTTTACTCAATCTCAAGATTTTAGCCCGATCGGCCCTCTTCGTGATTAATCTCGAAATTCAAGAAACCCCGTCTCCACCATCGCAAGAAGAGCGATTCCTGCTCGAGCGAGGCATCGATGCATCATATGGTATGATGCCGTGAATAAATAATCCCGAGTGCGTCTGCACCTGCAAATTAGAGGGAGAATTAATAGCGTGCTATTTTGCAAATAATCCCAAGTTGACTTGGAATTGCAATCTCGAGATTAGTCCTGCGAACTAGCGCTATAATTGCGTCTCCATTACAAATAATCTTGAGATTGATCAGATCGGGATAATTTGCCGGATCAGAAATAGCGCGCTTATTTGAAAACTCGGGCTGGTGCAGATGGCCCTATTGTGCAGCACCCAACCCAGATTTATGAGATGAACAGGTGTGAATGCACTCAGTGAGCACTGCTGCAGAAGCAGTAGCTCAAGCCAGAGAAAATGTCTCATCTGTTTTGTATGTAAGCTTCAAAGGTTGTAAAAGGTTTATTCTGTATAATAAATTGGGTTAATGCTCTTTATGATATTTCTATGTGAAATAAATGGATGCTGAAATAAATACATATAATTTGCACCTGCATTGAATTATTAGAATTACTATCATTTTATTTTACATTATACTACTTTTCACGAATACGTCTAAATCCATAATATGCTGTGTCATTATTCCCTTCATATTTAACTATATATTGTGAAATACATTTGTCCTAATATGTGTATATATGTACTTGTTCCTTATCTTCTAATGTTGGCTATAAAATTGAATAGAAATATTGAACATTCCTTTTATTTCCTTTGAAAACCTATATGTAAAGAGCAAAGAGAGCATTGACAAGAATGAAATACTTTCAATGAGTGATTAATCAGTCTTATTCATTTGAGTTTGCAATCAGGTAAATTCTAATTTCATCACTAAAATTACATTTCTTCACAATAGAGATACTGCCATTTCAGATGATGATTTCTGTTCAAATTTCACAGACAATTCCTTCATATATGTGTCTGGGGATAGTAATTTCATTGGGAAATATAATTATAGGATGAAATTGTATCATTTTAAACTAGTTTTACACTTTATTGGACAGCTTATTTGTTTGTGGTTTTACTTGTGCAATGTTATTGTATGAATTTGTTTTGCCAAGTTGATTTTGCAGTGCATAGTATCTTTAGAAATGTGTGTTGGGAGTTCAATAAATCAGTATAGTAACAATTTCCAAAACAAAAAAATGATTATATACAATAGAAATTAAATTTAAATGAAATAACTATTAGGTGATAATTTTATTTATCACAAGAACAAATTGTTTGACAGCATTGAATCAAAAGTTGTATTCATGACATACTGTATTATTGTTTTTTGCTTCCTTCTTGAATTGGATTCATTGATGAAGGGACACTTGATTTAGATCTTATACAATGAATATCCAGGGTTCTGTTTTTTTGTTTTTTTTGTATTACAAGATGGTGCAATATTATGATGTTTTAAATCTTGTTTACATTTCATATTATTCAGCCTCAGATTCTCCTGAAGAGAATTATAAAGCCAATTGGTAAACATAATGAGAAGTTTGTTACATACGCAGACCTCCCAACTATCCTGCTTTTGGGGGTACCTTACCGTCATTCTGATTTTTACCCTAATTATCCAGCTAAATTGACATTTTCAATACTATGCATGTATTATGTGTAGGTATATCGCTTGATTTACTCAGGGTTCTGTATTGGGGCCTCTACTCTTCAGATTGTATTTAAGACCACTTTGGGACATTCAGAGGCACAACAATGTTGAATTTTATTTACATGCTGATGATGTCCATTTATGCTATTCTTTTTATTCCAATCCCATGTTCAGAATGCTTTTCTATTTATTTTCTCTTTTTTTTAAATGTGTTCGGGAAGTTAATGAATGGATGGTAGGAAATAAGTTACTCTTAAATGAAGAAAGAACAGAATCTCTATTGATCATTTCTCCTTGAGTTAGGCACTGCTTACCTGTCCATATTTAATCAGAACTCTAGTTGCTGAACCGGATTCGTCGCCAACGATGTCTCAACAAGTAAAGTCCCTTTGTAAAATGCTTAACTTTCACAATATATCTAGGGTCAGGAAGATGTTGACAGATGGCTTGCCATCATGCTGTTTGCTCACTGGTGTCATCTGGACAATTCTAGTTCTCTTTTGTCTAATATTAACATTTCAGACATAGACTGCTACATGTTCAGAATTGTGCAGCCTTTCAATGGCCAGAAAATGTTATGTGTCTCCATTCAAAGAATTGGTTACCGGTCTGAAAAATAATTACTCAAAGAATTGCTTTCCTTGTTTATATGTCTTAAATAACCTGACACCACAATATATTTCATACTTATTTTCTCCAGTCCAACAATCTCACTATTCATTATATTCTAGATCAGGTGGGCGTTTCATAAAGCTGATCATAAGTTAAGGCGACTTTAAGAATGACTGGTGATCCTTTCTCGTGGTAAATAGTATATTCACTGGCGATGGTTTGGCACATAAGAAAGGTTCACCAGTCGTTCTTAAAGTCGCTCTTAACTTAATATGAACAGCTTTATGAAACGGCCCCCAGGTCCTTTTTGTTAACTAATTCCTACAATGAACTATAAGAGAGGTCAGCAGTGTATTGGCTTCACTGGTCCCAGTATCTGGAATACCGGTAGTCACCCTATCAATATCCATACAAGTATTCAAAAATAAGCTTTAAAATGTATTTGTTTTCACAAGGTTATCCCCTTTACATTTTTAAAGCACTAGAGAGAGCAGAATTTACTTTTTGTCTCGCCTGAACAAAGTTAGGCAGAGACCTAGGGATCACTTTTCCCGTTGGTCTGTTACAGAAATGTTAAAGTTTTCGTTCAACTTGCTCTAATTTCCTTATTTCTGCATCAATTATGTTGATAATTGGTGCATGTGATACTTGGGTAATACCACATGTGATCCGTTGAGAATGATGGCGATCAAAGGTCATCTAGGGGTCAAAAGGTCGAATGATATGAGGTCATGTCCATCCTTTTTGTCTCGCCCACAAGAGGTGAAGGCGAGACTAAGGGATCCAAATGTCCGTCGTCCATCACAAACATGACATATACAACCGTTTGTCACTTTTCACGCAAACTTGGATTGTAGATGTTGTAGTTAGGAGACCTGCATGTCATGCTGCAGTCGGAGGTCACATTGTAAGGCCAAAGGTCATTTTCAAATCAACGTTAAAGTTAACGTGCAAGACTCTTATGACACATAACTCTGCAACCATAAGTCACTTTTCAACTTAACTTGGGTTGTTGATGTACTTAGGAGACCTGGATGTTATTGTGTTCGTAGACGAGCTGATAGGGCCTTGCTGTCATGACATATAATGAATTTTAACTAGCAAATGTTGGGAGGTCTGCAGAAAATTGCATGATAAAACATCCCTCCATCATGGATTGTGTATGTCACAAGTACAATAAAGTTGGAATGTATTCATTGTACATAAAGCATACATTTGTGAGATATTATCGACATGTGAATTGGGATTTTTCTTTTTTCTCCCCATAGGCAATGGATGTATTCATGATCTAAATGTTGATATATTATAAGTATTCATTAATACTAGAATTAGTACATGTACTATCAATACATTCTATTGGTATGAATCCAGCCTTGGTAAATTTCAGGCTTCATGAAGTTATATCCCATACAATTTATACAAGACCACGTTGATTAAAACATTCCTGCTAAATGTATAAGTTGGTTTTTTGGTGAACTAAACTACCGTATATGTGATATATTTGTAAATATGAATATCTTTAATGTGTAGGCAGAGTGTTTGTTGTCAAAACATGGATATAGATTTATATTATATAGATGTATTTTAGTTATATTGTTAAATATATTGAGAAAATTGCCATATTATTATGTGGTTGACCCTGGTTAAACTATCATAAAAAGCAGTGGTTTTGTGCTGAAAATAAATTGTAGAAATCAAGATTAGCTTTTGATGTCTTTTGTTGATTTCATATGTTTTCATGAGCAATCCTACATTGTTAGTGTAGACAGTGCCCCATACCTATCATCTTTTCATGAACCATCCTAGGTTTCAAATTCAGCTTTTGTTTTATGGCTATTGTGGAGGGCTAAAAGCACTTGCCTGAATAATAGTTTTAGTCCATTCAAAATATGAAATAATCCAAAACAAATGGCAACAGAAACGATTTTTTCAGCATCGATCTACTATAGTTAACAAAATAACATACTGTACATGCTGTTATTTTTGCGAATTGCCGATCGGCTGCGAATTTAACAATGTGCAAAAACATTAACACATATAGTAACCTGTGCCAATGTCCCCAACAGCAAAGCTTTGCTATTGCAAACATCATGTGTGGTGAAAGAGTCGACATTATGACTTGGAATAGAGAGACACCACATTATTAAAAACAAATTGCAACCTCCATCAAATTCAATTAAAAACAAGTACTTTTTATTTTGCAACCACACTTTCATTTCAATCCATGATTGATGTTGGTGAAATAATTACATTTTGTTTTAAATTTCATAGAAAATACAGAGTATTTCATATCTCCATTTATAATTTAGAGTAAAACTCCACATAGAATGGATTTACCCTGGGAGGGCTTACTGTATTCAGCATTGTACACGAAGCACAATTCCTTATATGAAATGCTGAATAGGTGTCCACTTAGAATTAAAGGTTGAATAATAATCATATTTTTCATTACTCTCCACAATGTATGTTCCATAATGTAAATTAACGCTTGTCACAGGTAGCCATATATGAGTTCAAACTTATATTTGTTCCTTTCGATCATTCTTTAAATGAAATCCTATACAAGTGAATTATAGGTAATGAATTATACCAATCACATGGAGCTGAATGACAACCTATATTACCTAGTTACATTAATGTTAAAGAGGACAACAATGTTTGCACAAAGATACCAAGTTCTGGTTTATGATGTGCATATCGGCTTGTATTATCTAAATATTTGAAAATTTGCCCTCACAAGCAATCAAAGAGTCAATTGATGGTATTTCTACAGTCACTCTTCAAGCAAAACCTGAATGAAAGTCTGTGCCACTTATTTATTTAAGATATGGAAAAAACCTATTTGAGGTACAACATGGCTATATCTAGATGATGCAAACTTTTTTAGATTTCATGTTCGATTAGAATTACACATCAACAAGGCTTGAACATACACGCATTAGATTAGACAACTTTTTGCTTCAAAAACCATAATTGAATATAAAATATTCATGTATATGACTGACTATACTCACTTCAATATTCCAATAAGTAAATGACACGATTTTCTCTGAGATATAACCTATCACTCCAGAATCAAACCAAATCAAATTATCCATACCATACTGAAAGATTAAAATGTACAGGTGAAAACAATGTAATGTAATGTAATGTTTGTTAGAGCTGGATCCTTAGATAATTTTTTTTAAGAGCAAACATACTTGTTCGTCCCCCCAGAACAAAAGCACAGACAATGCACAACAGATGACATTATCCCACACTGTGTTTCACAGTACTTAATGTGATGAACATTTTCAAATGAGTTTATTACTCATATTACAAATCACATTAACATCATTTTAAACACTATTTTACATAATGTTGCACAGATCAAGATATATGAATAGTTTATAGTCCAAAGCAAAGAGGAATCATTGTGCTATTACATAAGGGGTTCTCAATTACTTATGTAGAAGTACCATACGTGTCATTAGAATTGTGTATCCAACATGCATGAGTGAGGTCAGTATAACCTCACCTATACATGATCTAGGGACTCATCTTAAGGGCCCTTGGTAGTTGGTGGCATCGAGGGGTCAGAACCCATCAAAGGTTTTCAATACGAGACCTTTTGGCCCTATAATTGCTATTATTTTGTGATTATTTGTGTAAACAACAATGACTTGATCCTAAACATTCTACATAATTTTTTGGGGAAAAAAAATGAAACATCTTTATTCATGTTTCTTCATAGAAGCTTACATGCGCCGCATCAAAGGCCCAATACGCCATACATGGCATACTGCAAACTCACTGATAACCCTGCTATAGATGATGTAATAAAATATAGACCCTGTGACGTACGAGAGTTGAAAATTCCTGCCAAGCAATTAAACTATTTTTATCCATTTATTATATAGAAACCAGTTTCTTATTGATAAGTGTAGCATGTATTTGGACTTTTCAATAAACTCCTTTGACCCCCCCCCCCCCCCCCCGTCACTCGTAACTACCCCTAGAACTGCCAACTGCATAAGAAAAATCAAGGATAATATATTTGTAGTACAACTGCAAACATGATAATATAAGTCATAATAAAATTAACTCCTGGCAAGCAACTTTCCTCTTTATCTATAAAATGACTTTTCATTCAAATATCAAAGTCATTACTCAAAGTTGGTTTTAGTTAAAAGCAACAATGATTACGATGACAATGTGAGTTTTTATATTTCATTCATTCAAAGTACATCATGCAGAATCGTCTTGAATAACAATGTTTTGATATCCACTATAAAATCTCACAAAGTAAAACCGGCAACTGAACGGGCATAATCCCAACAAGTCTGAACTTTGGGTATATCAAGTTGCCAATTTTCCGTTCCTGCATGAATAACATACAACAGAGTAAAATCTAGGCGTTCCATTATTAGTCAGTCATCCAGGTTGTAAATCTATGCCCTGTCTTACAAAGAGTTACAATCGATCCAATGTATCGTAACTCTATGGAAATCCATCAGTGTCATAATTTTCTCTACAGGATATTTGCACAATGTCCTTTGTAAACAAAGAGAAGCACAGTAAATTTTCAAGAAAACAGTGCATGAATATGCATCATAGAAAGTATTTTGAACAAACATAATAGATCTTGAGGTTACTGGCCTTCCATAGTTGCGTTTGATCGGATCAATCGCAAATCTTTGTAAGACGGGGCCCAGGTTTAGTTCCTGACTACGGAGTTGACCAGATTCACCCTCATCCTCCCTCCACTTCACTCTTTCTTTACACCAAATTGATTGAATTTTGTGCATTATAAGACGAAGAACATCAACATTGGTGATGTACATATTTTTTTTCAATGAGACACAGTCACGATGCATTCAAGTCAAAATATACAGTGTGTCCCATAAAAAAACATGAATCTGAAATTGATCGATTATTTTTCATAACTTAATCACACTACAATAGACAAATGACCTGTCATTATAAAGCTTAGATTCTCCTCTTTCATCTGAAATAACTTCAGATTATTCCTCATGCATGCATGAGTGATCAAAAACAATTTGAAGAAAGGATACCTAAAAGTCACTCGGCGGGTGGTATCTGGGTTTAAATAAAAAATAACAAATTTCTAAAACTTCAATATCTGCTATCTGCTCTTTAATTTGCTACCTCAATTACAGAAAATGATCAAGAAATAACAAAGTTCTACTTATTTGAAATAAGGACCTGAATTTCAATAATTTCATGAAATTAAGAGGTTTTACAAACTTATTCGAAACTCAACTAAAAAAAAAAAAAAAACTTATTTGAAACTCTGTTTTGCTGACGATCAGTCATGCATATTTGTTAACTGTGTGATAGCTTTGGTTGGAAACCGATGGAAACACATTTATGGAAATACAAGCATTGTTTCGAAGGAACACCATTTTGTTATTTCTAAACCATTTTCTGTGAGTGATGAACCAAATTAAAGAGCAGACATTGGACTTTTTAGGCATGCAATTTTCTACTTGAAATTCAGATTCCCCCCACCAAATGACTTTTTGGTATCCTTTTTTCAAATTGTTTTTTCTCACTCATGCATGAAGAAATACTATATGTTACACCAGGTGAAAGAGAAGACTCTAAGCTTTACAATGATAGGTCATTTGTCTTATTTTATTTGCGATTAAGTTATGATAATTCATCTCTAAATCTCGATTTTGATTTTTGTGGGATGCACTTTATATGCCCATACACCTGGGCACAACCCTCAAATAAAGTACTTAAACATATAACGCTACTTCCAATAAAGACATCTTTGAACACAAAACATGATGCCTTCATGGACAAGTATTCAAAGATCAATTATTTACTACTTATCCTGCTTTGCTAAGGAATTTACATCAGTTGTATTACAGTTGAAGAATTAAGTGAGGCTTAAACTCTATAAAATTTTGTGAGAACCAAGAGCTTTTAACAGTGTAGTTCAATATATGAAAAAATTAACTTCTGGATTTCTTCATGATTTTGGCATCAGTTGTATTAAAGTTGAATACTTTTAACAGTGTAGTTCAATATATAAAAAAATTAACTTCTGGATTTCTTCATGATTTTGGCCAGTTGTGCTTCTTGAACCCTCTTCATGACAACAGTGGTGTATTGATAGATTTACCATTCATGAACAAAAAAGAGTGATTTTCCATAATTGAGTTGCAAGATCTTGTTACCACACAGACAAAAATTATTTGTCAGAGTTATACCTGCCATTCCATTGAATACATTGACAAGGAAAATTAATTTTAAAAAAGATTGTGTGTGTGTTGTGTGTGCAGTCTCCAATATCATGTGCCTAACATAGTAAAATATTAATTGTAAAATGGTTCTTTAATTTCTGAATACTCATCTGGTAGTCTATGACATGACTGCAAGGAGTCCATCAAGCAATTATTGTTTGAGATGGCCAAGGGCAACTCTCAATGGTAGACAACTTTACTTGATGACCCCCACCCTGACAAACCCCGTTATCCTTGGTTGAGTTCTCCTCCTCCCAGAACAGTGATGCAGGGAAAAAAATAACACGGGGGCTCGGGGCGATCTAGCCCCCGAAATGCTCACGAGCCCTGGAAACTTCATTCATTACAACATTAAACTATCCATTATTGCAGATTTAGGCAGAAAGTTGTGAAAAGTAACCCCATTTCAAAGCCATGAATTTGCATAGTGTACACAGCAAAAGGGCCACATAACATCAATGTTATGTTGCCTGAAACAAAAAAATCTCAAATCTATCAGATTTCCTTCTAAATATTGAGTAACTGGCAATTCCGTAATAATGAGCAAATTTGGGAATTAAGTAATCTGTAAAAGTCGAATACAGCAATTTTATGAAAACTTCCAGCCGATCTAATTAAAAAAAAACTTTTCTGTATTCATTATATAGTGAAAACGATTCTAATATATCCCCTCTCTCATTCTAACTCTCTCTACTTTTTCAATCCACGGTCAATAAAGGCATGGCAAGTTGAGCACATTCGATGTGTGTTGCCCAAAATTTATAAACCTTTGTATTTGAGAAATAATTTCATGTGGTACTCTACTGTAGATAAATCCTTACTTCAAATAATACTGACTAATGATATAAATGAGATAAACAATTTCCATATTTTCATTTCACGATTGTCTCCATTACCCAAAACGGCAGGGTATATTTGCATTGTAGCTCTATCCATCTATTGACATCAATGGTTTATTCATAGAATTCTAGCTCAAACTGCATCAGAAAATCAACGGAATTTACAAATGTAGAAAACTACTAGAGTGTGAAGGTGGGGTTAATCTCTCTTGGTTCCCGGGACGCCGCCAAGCATTTTCTTCCTCTGCCTCAGCATGTGTGAATACAGCCTTGGGAATACTGCGGAAAAATTTGGAAATGCAAGCAATAATCAAAATTCATGTATATATTTTCAATTGTATTTTGAATCACTGGACCCTATACGAGAATGTAGAATTCCTTAAGAAAATTTCCCTTGCCTATCAAATGGCTCAATTTCATCAGTTACTAAATGTAGATTAATAACAAAAACAGAGCCTTAGTTTGCATCCAGTGAAGAGATAAATTAGGCATTTCAAGATTCAAGTTAAAACAAAAGTGCCTTGACATGGATACGTCATGGACATGACCAAACAAATCGTTTTTTGCACACCAAGAGGTTACATGATGCTCCAAAACGAAAATTCACTGGAAATCGTAAGTGAAATAATCGGCGGCCATCTGGTCGCTATTTCACCTCCTGGTTCGTGCCCCTCCGTTATACTCCATCCAATTCACATATCTTATCTAAATATATAGAGTGCGCCATTGAATAGGCAACTAGATAAGGCCCCGAAAAATTGTTTACTTGGCGTAACCCGCCCAGACTCTAAAAATATCGCAGACCCTATGCTTTTTTTTTTCCCGATATCGATTGCGTAAATATCGATATCGCAATGCGGTAAAACCCTAGATGTTCTTTGCTTTCAAGATTTCAACAATTTCTGGCTCGTTCTGTGTCCATATATATCAGTGTGTGTATGTGGGGAGAACATATTGTGGTCTATCCATCATCAGATCATCCCCAAGGAAGGTCTGAGGACCTATCTACGCCACTGTATGTATGTGTATAAATTGATACTTTCATGTATGCAAATCTAAGCGACAACGACCCCTCAAAAAAAATCCGCCCTACCTACCCAAATTTTAATTGGCCTGGCTTAAGGTTAAAATTGTCAACATTTTTTTTTGGGGGGGGGGCCCTTATCGGTGCCTCATATATATTATGTAATTTTCCATGACATTGTGCTATATTTTGTTGTTTGCATTCATCCAAACAACGGAAAGTTTCAGTATTACAACAAATGGACTTAGAACTAAAACCTATTACCTGTTAAATCTCTGGTCTAGAATTGTGGTTTATGGCCAGTTGTGACAGGTATCTCCAACTGTATATGTTCAATTTGTTAGCTCATTTGACACTTCAATCATTCATAACTGACCGGGAATGATTACTGAAGTTGTTCTCATTAAAACATGAGGAAAGGGCCAAGATTTTTTTTTTTTTGGGGGGGGGGCTTCTGACAATTTCAATGCAGAGTTAAACTCTAATATATCTAATCTAATAAAGTTAAAGCAGACTTCAGAATATGGGCCATAGTATTTTCATAAATATATTGTTACAGTTAAAGGGGAATCCAACCCAAATAAAAACTTGTTTTTATAAGGAAAAGAAAAATCAGACAAGTTGATAGGTGAAAGTTTGAACAATATTGGACAAACAACAAGAAAGTTATGAATTTTTAAAAGTTGTAAATATTGGTAATCACTATACCCATGGAGACTTCAAATTGGCCGCATATGGGATGTCATAGTGATGTAAGGCAAGGACTACTCTTCCATGTACTCCAAAATGTCATTTTTCCTAAAAGTTTTATTTAAAATTATATTTTTCTTTCATGAGGACATAAAACAATATACTACCTGGGTTATATTTAGATTACTGCCCCAGGGGAATGGGTGAGTACTTAGGAGAAAACCACAAATCACTGATAATAAAATACATGGCTTATGGGAAAGTTGTCCTTGCCCCTTGTCATAATTTACTTACCCAGTTGCCAATTTGAAATCTACATAGTATTAGTGATCTCAATTTTAAAGCAGCTATAACTTTCTTATAGCTTGTCCGATTTCTTTCAAACTTTCACCATTCTGTTTAATCTATTTTTCTCCTTCCCAACACAACATTTTATGGCCAAGGCTGGATTCCCCTTTAAGGACATATTTGGTCAGTTTTAAGGAATACTAAGTCACCTTTCCCCAAATAGTTTAAAAGTTTACCAAAATTTGACAATGTATTTTGTGTTAACAGTCAGTTGCATGTCGGCAAAACATTGACATTCATTCAACTTACTTGGAATATAGAGAATCATGAGGAAGATAAGGACGCTGTAGTAATCAAAGGAAATGTTGTAGTCGTTTGGTAGCTCTAGAGAGTAGAGTCCTGTGCTCTTCACGTATGGTAATGCAAGGTAGATAGTCCACAGCTCACCCTGAACAAGATTCAATTCAATTCAATTATTTCACTAGCCATGTCTTTGTTTACAAAAAGCATAAAGTCACCTCAAATTGTCTGTGCCGTGAAAACTTTATCCCGCCGCAACGTAAAATAATAAAATAAAATGTTATTGCTACTTATTTACCAAAATGCTGTTCTGTATTGCTTTAAACAACTAAGAACTTTGTAAGGTGGTATCCAAATGCCCAAATGTCTAATCTAATGTTAATAAATTACATTATACAATTGTATGCGTTGCCTTCCTATCTTGTGTGGATATATGAAATATGTGTTATTTTTTATGTAATTTTTAATAAATAAATGAACTGAACAGACTTATTGTAACAAGTGGAATGCCTCTGGCCGTCTCACCTGCATCACGCGATTCAATATAGCAGCAGTGCTGATTTTGAAAACTACTATAACTCGCACAAGATGTTCAGTGATACTTGGTTACTCTTATTTCACGTGTTATGAACTAGACCAATACACTTTGAGATATGATGGCAATTCAACAAATACCCCTAATGTGGCCAAAGTTCTTTGACCTTACATGACTTTTGACCTTGATCATGTGACCTGAAACTCGCACAGGATGTTCAGTGATACTTGATTAGTCTTATGTCCAAGTTTCAAGAGTCAGATCCATCAACTTTCAAAGTTATGATGGTAATTCAACAAATACCCCAATTTGGCCAAAGTTCATTGACCTTTGACCTTGATCATGTGACCTAAAATGTGCACAGGATGTTGAGTGATACTTGATTACTCTTATGTCCAAGTTTTATGAACTAGACCAACACACTTTCAAATTTATGGCTGTAATTCAACAAATACCCCAATTTGGCCAAAGTTCATTGACCCTAAATGACCTTTGACCTTGATCATGTGACCTGAAACTTGCACAGGATGTTCAGTAATACTTGATTACTATTATGTCTAAGTTTCATGAATCAGAACCATAAACTTTCAAAGTTATGATGGTAATTCAACAGATACCCCCAATTCGGCCAAAGTTCATTGACCCTAAATGACCTTTGACCTTGGTCATGTGACGTGAAACTCATGCAGGATGTTCAGTGATACTTGATTAACCTTATGTATAAGTTTCATGAACTAGGTCCATATATTTTCTAAGTTATGATGACATTTCAAAAACTTAACCTTAGGTTAAGATTTTGATGTTGATTCCCCCAACATGGTCTAAGTTCATTGACCCTAAATGACCTTTGACCTTGGTCATGTGACATGAAACTCAGGCAGGATGTTCAGTAATACTTGATTAACCTTATGACCAAGTTTCATGGACTAGGTCCATATACTTTCTAAGTTATGCTGTCATTTCAAAAACTTAACCTCAGGTTAAGATTTGGTGTTGACGCCGCCGCCGTCGCCGCCGCCGCCGCCGTCGGAAAAGCGGCGCCTATAGTCTCACTCTGCTATGCAGGTGAGACAAAAATTGAGGCCTCTTATGGCAAATTTACCCTTAGCTGATCAGCTTATAACATTCGATTCTGCCTTGCCATAATTAACATGTTTTGGGGCTATAGATCTAAAGATTTTTTTTTCAATGGAAAGAACATATACATTACAAGTTTTAACTTGAAGGACATTACGATATATATAGTTTTTTTTTCTTTCATTTAGTAGCACCTTTCTTTAAGAAACTACATATTGGTACATTGATAGTTTGGAATTTTATTAGCTTGTGTTTACAAATATATGTTCAAGGCAGTTTTATTGAAGTAACATATTTCAAATCTAAATATACTTTTCAATCAAAACTAGATTCTGTTTCTTATGCGTACAATCTATCGTTGCAACAATGAACACAAATTTTCTCCACTTCAAGTACTGTTTGACTGCATTTTAGTAATTATCATAAGTACATGTACATTCAAAGTTGTTTCATATAAGTCCAAGTAGATACAAATAAATAAAGTATAGTGTGTATTGTGTATATATTCATTTCTAATAATACAATTAACTTCAGACAGTATTCAGCACAATACACTTACACATGTCTACATGTGTAGATGAGTTAAGGCCACCGCACACCTTACAACCCGACTAGTCTAAGACTGGCTTGCGACTGAGTGAATAGCGATGAATCGCAAGGTAGTCATAAGCCTCAACACCGCACACCTTGCGATCCGACTACCATGCTGTCTGTGACTCACTTATGCACTTTTTGCTTTTTGCCATAGCAACTGAGAAAATGGCGCTTACATGTACTACTGCGTACGCGCGTTGTAAATCACATACGTGTCGTGCAACTCTGCTGTCTGATTGGCTGGAAGTTAGATTGAGCTTGCGATCCAGTCATAAAGATTCAACATGTCAAATCCTTACGATTTTCCTAGCGACTTGTCTCTGACCGGTCTGCGACTCTCAAGCTGACAAGAGCTGTGACGTTGTATCATATCTCCCCTCACTCAGTCGCAAGCCAGTCGTAGACCTGCCGGGTCGTAATGTGTAATGTGGCCTTAATGAATTTAAAAAAGCATATGATTACACTACATTATGATATACTCACTGTTACACCAATGGGGTAAAGGACAATGAAGAGGGTGTATCGTAGCCACATTAACACGTATGGTAGACGGTTGAGCAGGGCAAAGACATAGAATGCATAGCGTATCACTTCAGTAATGGTCCAAGCCATTACATACAGAATAATACTCTTCTCATTCTGAACCTGCAGAAGATTTTTTTTTTTTAAAGAAGGAATAAATACAGTTTAACAGAAAGTCCATCGCCTTTTGAGATTTACAAAATTTAAAGGTTATGAAAAGCAATGGTGACAGCTAGGGGATACTTTTGCTTTAAAGTGATCTAAATTGGTCTCATACTATCTATTATCAGGGATGCCTGTCAGTTCTTATTCACTAGATATTCAGGAAAAAACCTGAAAATTAATGTTTTCAGGGGTTCAAAACTAAATGTGTAGGACTTTGCTCCACTATGTGCGGTACAATGTAAAGCCTGAAAAGACTAAAATAGGAAGTTGTCAGAGCTTGGAATCAAGCAAACTCCTGAAGTTTAGCAAATATCCATACAATGATGCAACACATCATATCATATGATATTCCTATCATGGTACTTTACTTTTTTTTTAAAGAATCCTTAAAAATCAAGTCAGCCTTCACAACTCTCGGGTCATATCTGCAGGTAGCTCCCAACATAGAATGTACACTTGGATCAAATACTTAAATTCAGATGAAAGGAAATCTCATAAGAGGTGTGCTACAATTATCTTACCTCTATTACACTATGGGTGACAGGCCACAGAATGACCAGACGGGACGTCACCTGAAATGCAGTTAGAACTGCCGAGGATGGCACAATTCCGATTAAGCAATGGACAACCTGCATTCAGTAGACAATCAAAAAACATATACTTAACAAGAGCGTCGCTAAGGCGAACACATAATATGCCCGCCTGTAACGCGGAATATGTAGTTATTGGCCAACCAAGAAAAGTGGAAGGTGGCGACTTCACTCTGACCTCAAAATCAAAAGAATTCCTGAGATCTATGCTAGTATCATACACATTAAAATATATGAGCCTAGGTTAAGCTAAACTGATGTTATCGCATTTACAAGGACCTTAGAAGGGTAAGATGAAAATGTGTGTTTTATTCATTTTTCTTTAATGTTCTTTTGATTCTTTTCTCTAAATTTTTTCTTATAAAATTTCTTATGTATTTGTTCTTTCTTGAACATTTCTTTTTTCTTTTGTTTAATTTCTCTTCTTTTTTAAAAATCATTTATGTTTGATTTGCCCTTTTATGCATTGCTCTAATTTTGCAGCATATTTTTCTGTGGTTTGATATGCTGCAACAGAGAAAACAAAAATAAATTTGATTTGGGGCCTGCATACTTTAGGTTTTGGGATTCAAAGAGGAAGAAAGGAAAATCATTTTGTATCTGAGTTTTGTTATGCATAATTTATTTACTTTACCATTATGAGTGTGTGTCTATAAGTAGATCAAAGAAAAAAGTCCACACAACCTGGGAATAATACAATTCTTTCTCTTTCAATCCTTTCATATTTATGATAGAAGAATTTATATTTTACCACAAATCAATTTGCAAAAGTATAATAACAGCAGCAAGGTTTACAAACAAGATGTACAAAGTGAAAGTAACTTGGTGGTCATGCCGGCTGCAAAATATCTTAGAAGTTTGTTTTATTCATTTTTAATGTTTTATTCATTTATTTTTTCGGGCCCCTAAACTTTAACATCGGCCACAACAAACTTTTATATGAAGGTGTAGGTGGCTGGAACGGGCCACCACCAAAAAGGGTAATGCGGAGCCTTGCATAACTTGCATTTGGGTATTGGGGGAGCTTGTTATGAGTAGACTTACCTCAAGAATGGCAGCTGTCTGAAAGGCCTTGAGGGGTAGTTCAATGGCATCATAGAGACCCACGTTGGTACCTTCTTGGAGATAGTAACGTACCCCCATTGCACCTACAGACAGCCATCTAATACAGACAAGGGAAAGACTTAGTCAAGCAGGTATCAAGGTATTTTGTTTTAAGCAGTCATGAGTATGGGGCAGAGGCCGCGGAACGGTTTTCAAAGTGGGGGGGCTGACCATGCAAAAAATCATATGGTCATTTTTACATTTTTGTACACGGTTTTGGAAAAAAGTGGGGGCTGAAGCCCCCCAGCCCTCCCCCCCCCCTGCTTCCGTGGCCCCTGTGGGGGGGGCAAGAAAAGCAAACAGTTCAACTTTTCCTAGGAAAACAAGTGGAAAGCCTCTGGCAGTCTTGCCTGCATTATGGAATTCAATAAAGCAGCAGTGCTGAATTTGAAAACAACTACACATTAAGTTGTTTAAAAAAAACCTTCTTATGATAATGAAATACGTTCATCGGCCCAAAATGACCTGTGACAATGATTATGTGACCCAAGACTTATACAAGACAATAAGTGATACATGTACATAATTACCGATCCACGTTTCATGAACCAGATCAATAAACTTTCAAAGTTATGATGACATTTTAACAAATACCCCCAACATAGTCAAAGTTAATTGACCCTTAATCATTTGCCCTGAAATTCGAACTGAACTGAACTGCTGTTTAGCCCCCATTTTTTTATTCACCCGCGGCGCATACCTACCACTTTAGTGGTCGAGTACCCCCCCCCCTTTTTCGGGGGGGGGGGGGAGGGGGTCCAGTGCGTGCCTCGATGTAAGGATCGATTCTGTGTCACAATAGACCTTCATCCATATAATTGAGGTAAGTGCCTAATTTATTTTTCCCCATTTATTTGGGGTGCTATAAGTAGGGTGTCTGGAGAAAAAAATTATTTTTCTTATTTCAAGAAAATATCACATTTTCTTTGTGAATTTGAAGAGAAATGACCTTCAGACTGACAGAAATGTAACATTTTTGAAAAAAATCCAATTATTGGCTGCAAAAAAGAAGAATGAAATTGGGTAAATTTTCAGCATTTCTCTGCCATAGACTGTGTAGTTAAGAAATGGACACACACAAATCCAAATTTTTAGCTTCCAAGAGCTGTTATAAATTTTTTATTAATGCCAAAAACTTGTCCATAAAGAGTCCAATAGGATTTTTAATGCTCTATCTGATGGTATGATTTTTATAAAGATTTGGAAACCAGATCACAATGAAAAATTGCGACAAAGTGAAAAAAATTGTGCAAAACAGAAATTTCATTTTCCCATAGAAAACGCATGGAGAAATGGCAATTTCAACACACACAAAAATAAGGGTTTGCAATTTATCTCTAAATCCTTATTTAAAATGATCATATAAACTTGTCCTTACTGTCAGAAGAAGCCCCTGAATTTTCTCTTTCCATACATGCCAAACACAAGTTAATAATCAATTCAGATCACATTTTTCTAGTAGCCTGAACTTCCCCGAAAAAATGTGGCATACTTTCCCCTAAATTAGCCTGTTTTATGCTGACACTTTTCAGTGTGGCTTCAGACACCCTACTATAAGTATTGCGACCCCATTCTATCTACCCCATTTTGGGGAACACCCATACGGCCATGTCTGCCTAGTAATATTACATGGACGAGTCCTGGGGCCGATCGCACGAAAGGGTCTTTGCAAGAACCGTCTTTCGTGTAGCCCATTTATTATGATGCACCATGACATGTGAAATGCATTTTAAATAATTGAATTATCTACAAACACATTTTATTCATCCGTTAAACTAAAGTAAACAAAATCTTTGTTTAAATAATGATGGCAAAAAGAAGCTGCTGAAAACTGCTTATCTAATAAAAGAGAGCCAATGGAGTAAATTTGAAAGTCAAAAAGGGGCCTAAAAGTTAAGCTTTATTCGATCCTAGCAGAATCTTCGTCGGAGGCAAAATGATGTGATATAAACTGATAAAAACTGATACCGGTATATCATTAAATTGTATACAAATTGATTAAAAATGCTAGCTAACAAATTTTATTTGTTTATCATACATTTCAGAAATATCCCGCATACAGCGCATCATAAAAGATGGGTGACACAAAAGACGGTCCTTGGTCTTGGAAAGACCCTTTCGTGCAATCGGCCCCAGGCCCAGGGGTCCGACCCGCTTCGCGGGCCGGAGCTCCCTGGGTTAGCTAACACAACAGTAAGACAGCACACGATTTTGATGACAGCCCTAATCCGAGTTGACATGTTTTCCTTCTTTATATTACATATTCATTTAGCTGTTTAGAAAATAAATTTCATACATTTGATTTGGTACATTACCCTGCACAGAGGACTACATTGTACAAGACAAGATACGCCGTTGCTAGGCCAGAAACCTTGTTTTTCCCGGCTGATTTTAAAGTTGAGTTCTCGGCCGACATGCCTCTAACTGCTAGCTCTACGCTGGAACTGCTGGAAAATAAGGTAACCTCGGCCTAGCCTCGTATCGGCCTTGCCTCAGCTAGCTCCTACTGAATTTTTGATTAACATCTAACGCCAGCTACGGGCA
Organism: Lytechinus pictus; assembly: GCF_037042905.1. Lineage (NCBI taxonomy): Eukaryota > Metazoa > Echinodermata > Echinoidea > Temnopleuroida > Toxopneustidae > Lytechinus > Lytechinus pictus. The sequence continues at coordinate 34,858,669 of NC_087245.1, forward strand.
AATTATACCGTACGGTACGGTCAAATATGTTGGCCCATGCAATTTGAAGGCCAAGACCAAGGCTTGAAAACCTCAAATGCCAAGGCATATCAATTTTACACAGGCGCGTAGCCAGGGGGGGGGGGGGGCGGTGGGGGCGGTCGCCCCAAAAAAAAGTCCCCAAAAAAGAAAAAAGAAGGGAAAAAAGAGAGGAGAAAAGGAAAAGCGAAGGAAGGAAAGGGAAGAAAGGTAGCTTTGTGGGTTTTTCCTCTTATTCATTTTTTTCTCAAAAAAAGAAACTCCTTCACTCTTGCTCTAAATTTATATATATGAATTTTGCTTCCACGCTGCGCACGATTAAATGACAATATTGCAGTTCTCCTTTGTTTCCCTCACCCTTTCTCTAACCCTGTTTTTTTCTCCTCAGCTATATGTGTTTCTTGCCAGTTAAAGTTCAAATATATACATTAGGGCATGAAATTAGAGTAAGGATAGACCGAAGTATATGAAATAATATTTTTTTTAATTGGTCGCGCAACTTTTGGTCGGGTCGGCTCCGGGCGGGTAAAATTATTATATCAATTTTTGCCGTCACCTCCAATATAGGCAACTTCTCCCGCTTTTCAGCTCATTACTAAACAACCATAATTTGGGGGCAAACAAGTTCCTAATTTAAAAAGAGGAAGGTATAAAACTCGTGTCGTATTAAATAAAAAAGTACAATATTTTTTTATCAAATTCTACTAAACTTCATGTCATTTCCCTACACATTCATCTCCTGTCCTGTTTTGCGCCCTCAGTTTGAATAACACTTAATTTTCTTTATCATTCAAAATGAAGCGCATCAGGATAAGTCAAAGAAATTATACACCATCCTGTTTTATATAATTTAAATAAATCACAGAAGTTTCAACTTTTTGCGCACCATTTTCCTTGTAATGAAGTTCAATAGTCTTAGAGGGAAAACAATTGACGAAACGTCCGCCCTTTGAAATTTCAGAGTTTCATTGCTATGCACGGGGAGGAATATCTTCCTCCCGGCATATATCCTTCTTCTCCTCTGTTTTGCGAGTTAAAGATATGCACTGTCGCTAAATATTGTTTGTAATCAAATCTGATCTTTCCAAGGAAAGTATTCAATACTGATAACTTAAAGAATATACCCTTTTCTCGGGCCTTTTCTTTATTAAAAAAAATGATAAAACGCTTTAGCTTCCGCGCTTCGCGAGGGGTCAATAATGTTTTCATTTCCTCCATTTTATCCCTTTTTTGTGCGTTCACAATCACTTTTGAAAACCAAGGTTCAAAATCACAATATAGTCAACTGAATTGGGGCTAATATAGGTTCTAGAGACAAGAGAAACGGCTCCTTTCCATTTTGATTTATGAAACACCGAAAGATTCGCGCGGGAGGGGGAAACTCCCCCTCCCTAACTCCCCCTCCCTGCACCCACCCCCTAGAGAGCGCGCGAACTGTAAGTGTTGAGATGCTTTGCGTGCATTTACCGCCCCCTCCAAAATGAAATCCTGGCTACGCGGTTGATTTTACACTGTACAAAATAGGAGGAATAACAACAAAAGAAAAGCACTTACAAAATATGGATAAAAGGTGAATGAATTCACCGAAATCTATCTTTAAAAAGCTGCCAGTGAAAGTGAAGTTAGCCAAATACAATTTTGTGATATATTTTATGAAAAATAATTATATTTCACCCTCCCCCATTTCGTTTTCTTTATTTTTCTTGCTTTTTCTTGGTCATAAAACTTTTCCGGGTCCATGGTCACCTACATGCCAGTGTTTTTTTTTTCTTTCGAAATGGGGGTGTATGTACATGTTAAATTAAATTACAAAACTTCACAAGGACGAAATCCATTATGCAAGTGCATAGCACGAACTAAAATTTCTTTAATAGTGCCTAAAAATTGCCATTTTAAGGAATTCAGTCAGTTTTATACGGGTTCTTTCCCTATGTATACCCTCATTTCAAAAAGTTCTCACTCCTTTTTATTTCCTCTCCTTACTTTACGTCCGAACCTGAACAGAGAGTAGGGGGGAGAGTATAATTTATATAGGCCTAATAACAAACATGGAGTGATATATTCTAAAGAGTTGTAAAATACGCTTGGTTACAGGTAGGGGGAAATTTTGAAGATATTTTTTGTCACAACATTTTATCATACGTCGTCTAGATTTTTTTTCTTCTTCTTCCTCCATCCATCTGTTTCTGTGTCCAAATTTTTTGTTGCAATAACAATAAACTGCGGGAACAATGAAATGAATAGTCATGCATATACCATAATCACCGCACCATCACTATGATGTCGTGTTCTATATAGATTAGGCCTACTGGTGGGATGATATAATACAGCCCCCCCCCCCATGGGATAAATTCCCCAAGGATCGACAACTATATGGTTATTCACGTGATCATGAAATTACAAAGATGTTTGAAAGCCATAATCACTATATACCATCGTTATGACGTCGTGTTCTACCATAAAGTGGTGGGGGTGAAAATACAGCCCGTCCCCCCCCCCCCCGAAATGGGATATATTCCCCCAGGATCGACACCTATGGTTATTTACGTGATCGTGAAATTACAAAGAAAAATATGTTCGAAAGCATATCATAAAGTCTCCCTTTCTTCAAATCCTTCATTGGTCTTCCTTAATTGTAAAATAAACTTCACTGTCAAACCATATTATATTCACAAGTAAGGATTTTTTTTCCTTCTCAATCTGAGACACTACACTAAAAACACAATAGAAGAGATGCTGATTTTTAAATAATTACATTCAGCCCATGCAACTAGCCAACTGTAACACCTCATCCCTCCTTCTCCGTTGTGTGTATATCTCTCTCTTTCTCTCTTTCTTTTCTAAATTATGAATATCAAAATATGGAGCTTGGGACCAGCCCGCCCCAAAAGTTCAAACACCAAGATAAAATTGAGAAAAAGACAGAAAAGGAAAGGGAAAGGAGTGTATCATTTTCTAAGTGTAATAGTTTCAATGCCTTGATAGCTCAAAATCCCCAAGGCCAAGGCTTAAAAGTCCATGCAAGGCAAAGGCTTTGAAAAGGTAAGCTTTAAGATCAATTAAGGCCGAGCATCAAGGCACTTCAACGCTAGTAATATAAGAGGCACTTATAATATGAGAAAGTGCACCTATTAAGAAGGCAATTTAAAGTACTGTCTTGCTAACGATATAAATCGGGTCCTTCTCAGGTATGAGAAGGGAACAAAACACTTTCGTGAGGTCACTTTTTTTGTAAAAAGGGGCACGGATTCGAGAAATAAGCCGGCACCTCACAAGAAAGCAAGGGTGCACTTGGGACTTGCTCACACATAAAACGGGTCCTTCTCTTCCTAAAGGGGCACAGAACACGTATGTTCGCGGTGAGCATATTTTTTAATGGTAAAAATTGGGAGTGAGACAATTTTTTGTATAAATTGGCACTTAATTAGTCGAGAAAGGGCACTTGAACACACCTAAAACGGGTCCTCCTCAGGTGAAAGGGGCACAGTCCACGTTTGCGAGGGGGAATTTTTCTTGCGTAGAAAGTTTTTTTTTAATGCTTCAAAAGTGCAAGGGAGCACTGTGCCCCCCCCCCCCCCCGGGATTGCCGCCCCTGGAGTGGGGTAGATAAGTCATTTTTTGTTATAAGATAGTGCCCTTTTCGAAAGAAAGAGTGATCTCCCCCCCCCTTTTTTCCCCCTTTCAACTTCGCTCCGCCGCCCCTGCATGCCTAAGGTATAATTCCCTTGTTTCGGGAACCCCACCGCTTGCGAACAGAAAAAAAAGCAATACCAAAAGAAAAGAAGGGGAAGGGAGGTATATTCATTTGGGGATTCATTTAATGTAAAAAAAAAAAGATAAGAAAACTGAATGAAACAATTATTAGGGGCTGATATGCTCAAATCATCTGGCAATTCGAGTCTCAAAATTTTGTTTCGGCGAGATACGCATCCATCTATGTAATACGCATCCTGTCAGTGTTGGATATTCAGCTCTCGCTATACGCGGTTCCATTATTTTGATAAAGAAGATATCATTCTTGAATTCAAACATTCAAACAATCTTTAAAATATGTTAGCATAATTTATATCAATTATTTAAAGTGATTGTAAAACTCAAAGCATCAAACGGCAAGACAATATACAGAGTCATCAAAGATGAAAGTGGCTTACGTAATCTGGATGCCACTCCGACATCTTAACGGTTTGATGAACTATAGGCCTATAGGCCAAAGGCTTATTACATCCTGTCACTATCGTGACGTTGTTTATTTTTTAAATCTAGTTATTTCACTTCTTAAGACTTAAATAATAGTTCTGTTTGAAAGGCTTATTGTTCGATTAAGTCACGTAATTAGATAATATATTTTTTATATTACGGTGATATTACACATTATAAATATCATAGAGTCATTCTAAGACCTTCAATCATGAGTAACTCTGTATACTTTACTTATAGGTATCTACTCTTTATACCTTTACTAAAACTTACGTAATCCTATTCCATATATGGAAATAAAGTGTCCATGTGTTTGTTGTTCTGCTCTGAAGCACCTTGAGCATCTAATCAAGATGGAAAGTGCGCTATACAAATCTCATGTATTATTATCAGTTTCAGTTCAGTTTGGTTTATTTTCATTTCAACTCAAGTCAATTTAACAGTAAAAGAAATCCTTACAAAGATATAAATGAATATACAGTATGACAATATGGCATACATGAATAAATATTTACAATAGACACTAAACAATATAATAATCATATTAATAATGATATTTACAATGAACTATACACAACAAAAAAAGTAAGTCCCCCCCCCTAAATCAAATTGCTGTAACTTTTGAACGGAATTATTTTGAGATATGATATTTCGTAAGTGGTTTTCTACACTCATTAAGCAACCTCTGGAGAAAAATGAGATTGATCGGTTGAGTCATGCATGAGTAATTAAAGATTGAATTAAAAATGACCATTTTTGAAAGTCACAAGAGTCGTTTTTCAGATTGTGCAAATACAAAGCTGGGCAAAAGTTGTTTTTAGGTGAATTTTATGGTGTTAATGCTGTTTTACTATCCATCATTTAGCCACTCCACACACAATTTTGATATCGTATGTTCATGGTTGAGTGAGCACAATAATGCAGGGGCCGCGGGGGGGGGGGGGGGGCTCAGCCCCCAACTTTTTTCCAAAAGCATGTACAAAAATGTAAAAATGACCATACGATTGTGATTTTTTGCATGGTCAGCCCCCCCCCCCCCCACTTTGAAAACCGTTCCGCGGCCCCTGTATAGTGACGTATCATCAAAGGGGTTTATGGTAGTATCCTCTACAACTTGTTAGATCATGTTAAAATTTGAAAATGTTGGTGGCTCCCCCGATTATAGGCCCCTCCCCCATTTAAAGATTCTGGATCCACCACTGATTTGTCCATAAATTAAACTGATCATGAGAATTTGTAAGAAAAAATACATTTATACAGTATAAAGAGTATTCATTCCTAAGTTTTCGAATGTGCTCGCTCAACCATGAAAATTTTAAAACTTCGGAAAGTGTGTGGTGATAGAAATGATGGATGATAAAAACAACAGCAATTAAAGTCACATTTGAAACCGAATTTGCCCCCAATATTCACTTTATTACCATTTAAAATGGGTCTGTGACATTGAAAATACCCAATTTCCCACTTTGATGTGTGCTCACTCATCCATAAATAAACAAATCGATTTAATTTTTGCACAGAATTCTGCCCATAGGTTGATAAACATTACTGCCAAATGACATTGCTAAAGACAGCCTTGAAAAAAAGTTCCACCACATTGAATAGGGGTTACTTATTCTTAAACATATGCACCCATAATGTACACAAGTCTATGAGAGAGGAAGTCAACATTTTAACAAATATGAAATGAGGGTTTGTTTCATGGATGGTTTTTGTTACTTCTGAGAACAATTTTTTCATGAAACTTCGCACGTGGCTTCAGATTAACACTATCCAAAATATGCGCACACCAAAATAACCATTTGATACGGCACAGAGTGGGGCCAGGGCCTTGAACTTTCTTCTCATTTGCATAATTTTCGAATATTGTGTGCTCACTGATGCATTAAACATTGGGATTTTCATAAAAATCAAATCAAATGAACCATGCAAGGAGGTTTGTGATAGATATCCATAGTTACAAATTGCATTTTTTCCATAACGTAAAAAAGAGCTAATCACATTCCACATGTTCATTCAAGCGTGAATGTTTAATTAAACGCGTTTGAACCATTGAAGCATGTTAATTGGTCATGAACATAACGAAAAAGTTGAGAAAAGATCATTTTCAGTTACCAAAATGAAACAATACTTGCCTATGATATTTGAAAATCGTATCTTTTGTTTTCAATAAATGTTCATTGAACTGTGAAACAATGAATATTGTTGAAGATGCTCTTCCCAAAAATAATTGTCATCACATTCTATCATTTTTATTGATAGAAATGTGTAAAAAATCCAATTATAGCAAATTTGGACTTTTGTTCATTCAACCGTGAAATTTAGCCAGAAAAGTTGTATCGTCTTTTAAAAAGTACCTTTTACAAGCCTTCTGACTATTTTTCATGATGAGAATGTGGAATTAGTTCCAATAAAAATGGAATCAAAGTCATGATATTTGGCTTGTGACTTTTGAAAAGTGACATTTTTGCCTTCTGACGGAGCTCACTGAAGCATGACGTAAAATACGTCCATAACATTTACTCAGAGGGTAGCCTATAAAATTACCTACACGCTCATGTAAAAATATATTAAAAACTCGCATTGGTTCGGAAATTATTGATGTTTGTTTAAGGGGGGACTTACTTTTTTTGTTGTGTATATATTAGATAATCATAATAATAATTCTAGACTATTCATGATAAAGTATTTTGCATATAATTTCTTTTATTCATGCATCATTAATATTTAAATAAATGTTGAGGAAATGGAGGGATCCACTAAAAAGCAGGACTTGTTGAGTGTGAATTCCTCAAAGAATAAGTTAAAAGATAGATTTGTAGGAATAAGTATTAATGTAAGAACGAGAAGAAGAAAAAAAAATGCTGTTGTGATGGATGGAGTACGAAAAATGATGGATGGAAAGTGAATGTAAAGAAAGACTGGTGCACGTACCTGTGTGCATGGATGAAAGAGAAAGAAAGAGAAAAAAATAGGGGTGATGGCAGATGAAAGGGAAGAACAAAGAGGAAGGAAGAGAGAGAGAGAGAAAGAGAGAGGTTGGGTCATGATGAGCGCTCAATTATTATTATTATCGTAAAAAGAAATCGAAAGCCCATGCTTGTATACAAATTGTGGGACATGGGTTCATATTAAATGTGATAACATTCCACTATCCACTAGAAGGATTTGTAAATTGGCAGTGCCGGAGATTTTTGTTACAGATTTTACCATTTATTGAAAACGATGAGTATTTGTAATGAAGATGACCATATGATGATAAAGACACAGGGCTGTAGGGGGGGGGGTCGAGTTGGGTGCTACATTAAGAATAACATATCTTACGTAAGACGGGAAGATTTAGAATGTGAAGATATTGAACTGATGTGGTTAGAAATAAAACGGCGCCAAAGTATAATTCCATTTTTGTTGGGATTATCATAGAAAAAAAATCTTGTGATGTTTCTTCAACAAACTCGAACAAAATGTTGATAATTTATTTTCTATTACAAATAATGTTGTTGTTTTAGGGGATTTTGATTGCAATATGATGACTAGCAACCCAGGCGCGTAGCCAGGGGGGGCGGTGGGGCGGTCGCCCCCCCCCAAACGTCCCCAAAAAGAAAAAAAAAAGAAGGGAAAAAAGAGAGGAGAAAAGGAAAAGCGGAGGGAGGAAAGGGAAGAAAGGTAGCTTTGTGGATTTTTCTTGGTATTCTTTATTTTTTTTATCAAAAGAGAAACTCCTTCACTGTTGCTCTAAATTTATATACCTGAATTTTGCTTCCAAATGACAATGTGGACAATATTGCAGTTCTCCTTTGTTTCCCTCTTCTTTTCTCTAACCCTGATTTTTCACCTCAGTTTCTTGCCAGTTCAAGTTGAAATGTATACATGAGGGCATGGCATTAGAGTAAGGTTAGGCCAAAGTGTATGAAGTTATCTTTTTTTTCAAATTGATCGCGCAACTTTTGGTCGGGTCGGCTCCGGGCGGGTCAAATCTTTATATCCATTTCTGCCGTCACCTCCATATAGGTAACTTCTCCCGCTTTTCAGCTCATTACTAAACAACAATAATTTGGGGGGGGGGGGCAAACAGGTTCCTAATTTAAAAAGAGGAAGGTATAAAATTCGTGTCGTATTAAATAAAAAAGTACAATTTTTTAAATCAATTCTATTAAACTTCATGTCATTTCCCTGCACATTCATCTTCTGTCCTATTTTGCGCCCTCAGTTTGAAATTTTGAATGACACTCAAGGTCCTTTATCATTCAAAATGAAGCGCTTCAGGATAAGTCAAAGAAATTATACATCATCCTTTTTGATATAATATAAATCACAGAATTTTCAACTTTTTCGCGGTATTTTCCTTATAATGAAGTTAAATAATCTTAGAAAATCAATTGAATAAGATCCGATGGGTATAGAGATATCTGCATTTGATGAAACGTCCGCCCTTTGAGATTTCAGAGTTTCGAATTGCTCTGCTTGGGGATGAATATCTTCCTCCCGGCATATATCCTTCTTCTCCTCTGTTTTGCGAGTTAAAGATTTGCACTGTCGCTAAATTGTTTGTAACCAAATCTGATCTTTCCAAGTGAAGCATTCAATATGACTTAGAGAATACCCTTTTCTCGGGACCCTTTTCTTTGCAAAAAAAATGATAAAACTCTTTAGCTTCCGCGCTTCGCGCAGGGTAATTATTATTTTAATTTCCTCCATTTTATCCCTTTTTTGTGCGTTCACAATCACTTTTGAAAACAAGGTTCAAAATCACAATATAGGCAACTGAATTGGAGCTGATATAAGTAATATAGACAAGAGAGACGGCTCCTTTTCATTTTAATTTATGAAACACCGAAAGCTTCGCGCTTCGCAAGGGAGGGGGAAACCCCCCCTCCCTGCACCCACCCCCTAGGGAGCGCGCTTCGCGCGCTCTGCAAGTGCTGGCACGCTTCGCGTGCATTTACCGCCCCCCAAAAATGAATCCCTGGCTACGCGGTTGTAGCAACCATTTATCAAATAAAGTAAACGAGTTTCGTAATAATTTTAACATGCGTCAAATCATAAATGTCAATGCCCATTTGGTCTAAGGTATAAATTAAAAAAAATAGATATGAATGTATATCCATGAATTCACTGATTTCTTCACAATTTTTTGTGTTCTCCGTTGTTTACAAAGGACATTTTGCAAATTTCCTGTAGAAAAAATTATGACACTGATGGATTTCCATAGAGTTACTTTTGATTGGATCAATCGTAACTCATTGTAAGACGCGGCCCATACAGGTGTGCATACACACCCCTCGGCTCTTGCCTCTCATCATACCCCCCCCCTCCCACACACACATTCGCCCTTTCTGTAACACGATTGACTTTCTTAAAGGGATGGTCCAGGCTGAAAGTATTTATAGCTTATTAAATAGAGTAGAATTCACTGACCAATATGCGAAAATTTCATCAAAATCGGATAACAAATAACAAAGTTATTGAATTTTAAAGTTTTCTGTGAAAACAGTCGTCATGAATATTCATTAGGTGGGCTGATGATGTCACATCTCCCACTTGTTCTTTTGTATTTTATTATATGAAATTAGGTTTATTCAAAAATTTTCCTCCAAGAACTAGAAAAATTGGATTGACAAATGATTTAGTGCATTAGACATCTATTGCTGCAACTTATTTCATTATAAGGGAGACATATTATTCACACAAGTATGAAATAATGAAAAAATTATGATTTTATGTAATATCATAAGAAAACGGAAGGTGGAGATGTGACATCATCAGCCCACCTAATGAATATTCATGGAAACTGTTTTCGCAAAATACTGCTAAACTTTAAACTTCAATAACTTTATTATTAATTTTGTTATCCGATTTTGATGAAATTTTCGGCATTTTGCTCAGTGAATTCTACTCTATGTATTAAGATATAAATATTTTCAGCCTGGACCATCCCTTTAATATGAGATATACAATCTGCAATCATTTTCTCATCAGATCGCAAAATTGAAAATGTAATTGTTTTTATGAAATCATTTCGATCACGCTTGCCATTAATTTTGTTGCAAATGCACAAACAAAACAAGAACAAAAAGATGTTTTAAAAGGGTGGTTTTGAAAGACTGGTCAATGGTCAATCGATCGCGGGGTGTATATAGGGGATTTTTTTTTTTATCCCAAAAGCTATTTTTTAAAGACCAGCCAAACATGTTCCTGAAAAGTGTTCGGGTTCTTCCCGATTTTACAAAACTTGTTTATTTAGGGGTCATATTCTAGCGACAACTTGTTTAGGGGCCAAAATGTGTAAATGAAGCCCGCGAAAAGCTTGTTTAGGGGGTTATTTTGCACACTGAGAAAAACTCATTTACGGGGTGTTTGGAAATAATTTGGTCACGCATGTGTACAGCAATACATTTGACTGCCACCCCCCCCCCCCCCCCGGGCATTTAGATGAAGTGGCTCCTGAAGAATGTGTCCAATGGATGAAATTGCTCTTTACTGTGGCATGTTACCGAAATGTGCAGGCACATCACGTTATAACGTAACATTTGGTAACAATAGATCCCGTCAGGTATAGGTGCACCATTGGTAAAAAATTTCTTTTACCCAAATTAGTAGTTACCAAATATGTTGCAACACACCATCACAATCAAAACTATATAACATCATCACCCATAAGCATTGGAGAATGAGTATCATTACTCATGGAGCGTTGTGGCCCAGTGGATTAATGTCCGGACTTTGAAACAGGGTCGTGGGTTCAAATCCCAGCCATGGCGTAGTTTCCTTCAGCAAGAAATTTACCCACATTGTGCTGCACTCAACCCAGGTGAGGTGAATGGGTACCTGGCAGGAATTTATTCCTTGAAATGCCGAGCGCTGGAAAGGCTGCTTGAGCTACAGCCGGGGTAATAATATCCAAGTCCTTTAGAAGCACATAGAGACGTTATTCATGTGTTATGCGCTAAACAAGAACTGACTATTATTATTATTATTATTACAAACTGAAAGTGATCAAACTCATTTGTCGAAGTGGTAAATTAACAAAATCATACATGTTTACACCACTGAAATTAACGAACACCCAAAGACATTATTCATTCCTTTTCTTGGTGTATAAATATATATATACACACACTTTATTAACAATACATGTATATCAATTTTTTTACACTGAATTGTACAAAACCTAAATCTTGTTTATTATATTTAACAATCATTTATACAAAGTGTGTATATCTTATTGCTATACAGTAGTAAGCAGGTTACAAGAAACCATGTCAATTCAAATATTTTCACAATCAATCATTCATGACTTTCAGTTCACTTTCAAAAATCATTTTTGGAGTCAAATTCATTGCCTAAGCAGATTTTGTTGTGGGAAATGTATGTTTTGAAATGCTCCTTTGGATTTCTGTGTATTATAGAAGATACTTTGAGCAAAAGAACATAATTCGCTATAAGAAAATAAGTAAACCATAAAATGAACTTGCAGTTAAGTCAATACTATCTCGACAGTCTGAAAACCAGGAAATTGACTTTAGTCTACTGAAAGGGGATTTTAATTCGCACACATTTTAAAACACATCATCAAATTTACTTTTTTACTTACATTCATTACTGTAACCAACAATAGAGTTCAGAAAAGCATGTTTCTACCAGAAGATAATTAAAACATAAATATTCCTCATAATATGATATTGGGTTAAAAAGGAGAGTTAGTGTGTAATCGGAATCATTTCCAATTTGAGGATTACCACAAAATGTAAATTGACACAACTGGAATATTCATCATGTTTCAACAAATAACAACCAATTTTAATGACAGCTTCTCTCTGTTCTCCCACCTTTCATTATTTTTGTCTAACCAAGAAGTTTTTATGACTGAAGTCCATCTCATTATAAACCTCCTTGGTCAAACACCAAATGGGCACAGAAAAATGAACATCAGATCCAGGGGATAACTGGACCAAATGGCACTTCAATTAAACTAATAGATCAAATGACAATAAATAAAGTGGAGATTAATAAGACCAAATGATAGTAGTGCTGAACACAAATTATACCATGTAAGTTTTATAACAGTTGATGGGGAAGCTCATTCTTGGATATCAGCTTGTTTTTAATATAAGCATTAAAAAAAAGAAACATACAGATGAAAGTTTTGGAAAAAAGAAAGAAAAGAATAACAAAAATAAGGACTTTTCAAGTTTTTAAAAAGTTGCCTCAGTATGTGATATTGATCTCATACAAGTGGTGCGAGCGCCTCTGGCATTCCTGGCTGCATTACGCAATTCAATATAGCACAAGTGCTGACTTTGAAAACGACTATAGAATAATCATTCAGAAAAAAACTCCATTCATATGATGATAAAATACTGTGTTCATTGACCCTAAACGACCTTTGACCTTGGTCATGTGACCAGTAAGTCACAAAGGATATTCAGTGATACTTGATTACAGAGGAGCAACGCCTTCAGTCTCTCTCTCTGCTATCCTGGGCCCCTTCTTACAAAGAGTTAAGATTGATCCAATCAATCGTAACTCTATGGAAATCCATTAGTGTCATAATTTTTTCTACAGGTAATTTGTAATATGTCCTATGTAAACAAAGGAGAACACACCAATTTGTCAAGAAATCAATGAATTTATGGATATACATCCATATCTAATTTTTTTTTCAAACAAACATGCATTTTAGATGTTGACTTTGCTGGTTTCCATCCATAGTTGCGATTGATTGGATCAATCGCAACTCTTTGTAAGACTGGGCCAAGGAGTCCTAGTGAGAGCTAAATAAAAAAGAGTTGTCATTAATAGTAAATACTTCAACTTTTATATCAGTTATAAACAAACTACAAAATAAACAAGAATAAGAAGTTATAAATTGCACTTAATAGTTCCTAGAATATATATATATATATATGTTTATTTGATGTTTATGAATATTATCAATACAAGATAACAATTGCTGAATGTGCTTTCCAAAGTATAAATTTCACCAGGGTCATTCAACTGAAAACTACATAACTTTATTGAATATTCCAAATCTACAATAATTCCTTGAAGATCAAATACTGATTTTAAAGGTCTTTGAGTACATTTCATGTTCCAATTGTTTGTTGAACATTAAATCCCAAATAAAAAATTCTGAAAGATTTCACAGGACCTCAAGAGAAAGAGAGAAAAAAGAATTATTAAAAACTATCCAATTTATATTCCAAACAAAATAAATAAAACTGAGTGTACATGTTTGTGACAACCCCACAAAGGGTGACATGTAGCATTAATAATAAAATTGGCAAATTGGCATCTATCTAGAAATATTCTATTCCAAGGCGCACAAGAAAAAGAAATGAGAGAGTTTGGATGAGTGTCAAAGTGCCAAAAACTAATGAGACTTCAGTTTAGATTTGAAGGTTTCCAGTGATGATGTAATTCATAAATTCAACGGCAAATTATTTCAGAGATTAGGTGCTGGGGCAGAAAAGCTTGTGCACCATATGCTACATGTGTTTTGGCAGTCTTAAAGGACAAGTCCACCCCAATTCATTTGAATAAAAAGAGAAAAATCCAACAAGCGGTAAACTGAAAATTTCATCAAGATCGGATGTAAATTAAGAAAGTTATGACATTTTAAAGTTTCGCTTAATTTCACAAAACAGTTATATGCACATGTCCTGGTTGGTATGCAAATGAGGAGACTGATGACATCATCCACTCACTATTTCTTTTGTATTTTATTATATGAAATATGAAAAATTCTAATTTTCTCCTCATTGTCAAGTGAAACAGTGATTAATTCCTCCCTGAACATGTGAAATTAGCATTGTTTAATATTATATGATTCAGTCAAGTCAGTCCCAATGGTCAAATCTATAAAAAATGAAATATTGTATAATTCAAACAATAAAAAACAAAAGAAATAGTGAGTGATGGACATCATCGACTGACTCATTTGCATGTCACTGAGTTGTGCATATCACTGTTTTTTGAAAAACAAGTGAAACTTTAAAATGTCATAACTTCTTATTTTTCATCCGATTTTGATGAAATTTTCAGTGTTATGCTAGTTTGATTTTTTTCTATTTATTCAAATCAACATTTTGCTGGGGTTGACTTGACCTTTAAGAAGATGCTGGTGCGATGATCTCAGGCTACGAGCTGGTGAATAGGGCATGACAAGGTCTTGTAAATATTTTGGTGCCATACCATTTGAATCTTTCCAAGTGAGAAGAAGTATTTTAAATTCTACACGCTTCCGGATTGGCAACCAATGAAACTTTTGGAGGATTGGAGGAATGTCTGATGTCAGTGATATTAATCCTGAAAGGCCACTTAGTTTTGTTACAGAATATATTACAACAAAATGAAATTACTTCACTTCATCAAACTTCCTTTTTCATGTGTCAACAATTACCGTACTTCAAGAAATGCAATAATAATAATATGGCAATTTCATTGATATACAATTCATATTTCATGAAGCAAATATGTGATAACACAACAGAAACAAAGAGGATAATATATAACTAAGTAAATAGAGCAATGAAATAGATACTATATCAGAAAAAATAAGTTTAATATATTCAAGATTGGAAAGGTTTAACTTTTATATTCATCTTCACCCTTTAAAAGCTACTTTAAAAGTTAAAAATGTTAGATATTTAGGTACATGAATCTATACTGATAATCATTTTCAATTTAATTGAATAATGAAACTCTGTTACGAAAGTAATGATCTTACAAATTACATCAGGGATTACATTCTTGGAACTATTTGACACTTCATACAAGAGAATACATGAGAAAAGACTGAATTTATGCCATCATTATTTCCCTTATTGGAATACAGCCCATGCAATGTATACCACATTTTTACAAAATGAGGTAAAATTTGAATTTGAAACTCCTAAACTCCCTCAGTTTCTACTTGATTTGGACAAATTTTAGATTTTACTCTATTTGTTCAACTAATCTAATATTTTTGGTGGACTTGTCCACAAAACATTTCCCATTTGAATAATTTTACTCTCGAGTGAGTACTGTCCATTTAAAAGCTCGCAGATATCGGTTTGTGCAGAAATGCTCATATTCACACTGTCAAGGAGAAGAGACAAATACAAACTGATCATGAGGAACATTTCTCATACATTTCTCTTGCATTTTTAGCCAACTGAAATAAAACAGATATATTTAAACATTTTCTAACAACTTTGACACCAAAATTAGCATTTCAATCCTTCGGACGCACAGCCTTTACCTTTTTGTACCAGCTGGATCCGAGGACATAACTGAATGTAAACAAAAGTTTATTTCAGACATCTCCAGCATTATGCCCATCCGCCAGGTGTACAAGAATGAGGACTGATGTACGGTACACATAAATCATAACGTCCTTTTGTCATGTTGCTAACCACATTGGCCCGAATTCACAAAGGTGGTTTTTAAAACCCATGGTTGAGTCCATGGTTTATGCAGATTTCCTGTATAAATTACGCTTATTTTACCACGTATATTAAAAAATGTCCAATGCTGATGTGAGCTTTTGTCACAGTGCGCCAAATTGATGCCTGTTGCCGTGGTTATCCACGCGATTTTATTCATGAGTCCACTGTTTTTATTCATGAGTCCACTCTTCAAACAGTGGACTCATGAATAAAATAGCGTATCTAACCATGGTAACAGGCGTCAATTTGGCGCACTGTGACAAAAGCGCGCATCAGCATAGGACATTTTTTATACACGCGCCAAACTAAGCGTAATTTATACAGGAAATCTGCATAGACCATGGATTTAACAGTGGGTTTTCAAAACCACCTTTGTGAATTTGGGCCAAAATATTTGAGCAATTGTTTTTGTACGACACAAATTCTTCAAGCAATTAGGAACCCAAGAATTATTACACAATTACACAGAAATAATTTGTAATCTGTAGAACTATAGGGGTTAAGGAAAGATCAGCATTATCTCTGCGGTTAACTACCAAATCATACAAGTAAATTGGACAATTGCAATAAAAGCGTCATAGCAGTTATAACATGAGAAGAGTTTTGTTTTTACTAAGTGATCTAGGTAATATTGACATATAACCAAAGTATGAGAGAAAGAGAAAACATGCAGAAAACCATTGTCATTTCTTTCTAAAAAAAAAAAAATCAGGAAAGAGTTTAATGAACAGATGGTCATTTGTTCTAAGCCAATTAGATACAACCATTTCAGTAGCTTATAAACAAATGTTAGTGAAAAGAAGTAAACAAAAGTCAGTGAAAAGAAGTAACTTTTTCACGAAATGCTCTCCAGTTTAACAGGCCAAGACTCTATATTGCTGATCACCCAGAGACTGATCAATGACTCTTCACAAGTCTATTAATCTCTCAACATTTCTATGGAATACTAATCTGATGGCTATTATATTGAGAGGATTGTGTCGGCTACAGGATTTTAATAGTTCATGATTTCCACAAGTCAAACCTATCCTTCCGCTTCGTTCCAAGATGTCTACTGGCTTTTAAGATTTCCAAAGGATCTCTAACATGACGTCTTTCGCATCTTCAGAGCCACATAGAATGATGGCTACACCATCAGTTTGTCCTATTTTTTTTCTTCCAGGAAGCGACTGTTTTCACGATTTCGCTTCCACGAGTCCATTTGACTGGGGGTTGTCAAGTGAGTCACTGGTAAGGGCTGCATAGTCTGCCCCTCTCTCCACTCCCTGGGCCTTCTCCCGGATGGCAAACACTTCCTCGATGGCATTCTTGAAGCAAAGAAAGTTGTAGTCGATAAGACCTGGGGGGAAAATAGGCATGAAATCTGTTTGAAAATTGGCTGTCTCTCTTTTCAATTAGCTGGTCAATAGTGTCAAACATGGTGGTCCTCTCATCTCAGAGAATTTGGGATTTTTTTCTGTATGCTCTGTATCATGCTAAAGGAATTTGAGTCACTAAGCCACCAATTTCTGACATACAAACATTTTAAAATGAAGTGACTCTACATTTTCCACATAAAACATTGACACATTTTCCTCATTTAAAGAAACTGATTCCACAGAGAAGCATCTTCTAGCCATGGGACAGTAGAATGATTTATCATAACTTATCACAAATATGATTAACAAAATGACATAACAGTGTAAAGCTTGGAATCTTCTCTTTGATCTGATGGTAATATGATGTCTACTTCATGCATGACTGGTGAGTTAACCCTTTGAATATTGTCACTACCAGGCCCTCCCTTAAGATCTCAGCTGCGGATTGTGCGATCGTGACGAAAATTTGCACAATGGAAGAGAATCACATAATAATAACAATAGGCATTTGTATAGCACCATCTATCTAGAAACAATCTATTCTGAGGCGCATTGTTATTACCCCGGCTTTAGCTCGAGCTACCTTTCAGTGCTTGTGCATTCAAGGAATTAATCCTGCCAGGTACCCATTCACCTCACCTACAGTCTCGCTCTGTTATGCAGGCGAGACCAAAATTGCAGTACAAAAATAAATATCTTATGTATTATATTTTACATTTTTTTTAATACAATTTTTTTTGGGGGGAGGGCCCTAATCATAATCGGTTCTATAAAGGCAATAAATAATGTCCTTTATTTTTCATTTATTTTCCTTGTTTCTCTTTTCCTTTTTTCTTTTTTATACTGTAACTTTGATATTCAGTACTACCATTTCACATTCTTTTTTTTTCTTCATTCTACAAAGAAATAATTTATATTCTTTGAAAAATAAAGTTAAAGAATGAAGTATCATTCTTAAAATACCAAAAGTAGTAATTTATCTTCTGATCTTTCAATGATTATTTCGGTGGAATTGGCTACCCCAAAATGTTAATAACTTTGTTCTCCAATGTTTTTTAACATCCCGGTTTTGGAGGTGAGGTTTATTTCCGGAAAATATGGTATATCCAGCTTGCCTTGAAAGTGACAGTTTGGCCATGACCTTAACCAACAAGGATTATTTGCTTGAATACTATCATTCTCCCAGATATCTGACACTGGACCTACCTTGCCTGTCAAAGTTATCCTCTCTAAGTAAACACACCAGGGCAAGAAATTTGTTGACTTCTTTCAGGTAAAGAACGGTAGAATTATTCAGCTTGATGATCGAACTAGACTCAGAATCATAGGCACTGCCATCATCCTCTCTTTCTAAACTGCTGCATAAAAATAAACACAATAGATTGGGTAAAAATCATACATGTGGTGTGTACATCAGAGCATAGGCGGAAATCTGTCCCCAAAGGAAGGGAGGACCAGGGGCTGGAAAATTTGACCAAAAAAAAAAGGCTTTCACCCAAACTGTCATTTAGTCCAAAATACATGTACTATTTCCACTGTGAATGATGTATTTTTCTCCATCATAAAAGACAAAAGTAGAAGGGGGACATTTGATATTGTGTCCCCCCTACTATTTTTGATAGGGGGGG
The DNA here is from genome assembly GCF_037042905.1 of Lytechinus pictus. NCBI lineage: Eukaryota > Metazoa > Echinodermata > Echinoidea > Temnopleuroida > Toxopneustidae > Lytechinus > Lytechinus pictus. The sequence continues at coordinate 34,877,302 of NC_087245.1, forward strand.
ACGCGTCCTGGGATTTCCGCCCATGCATCAGGGGAATGATAACATTTGTAAAACATTACTCTAAACCTCATATTTTACTTCTAAGAGATCTGGTATAACTATCATGACTTTTAGAATTATCACGTTATAATAATAAATGTTATTTTTAAAGTTGTTTCTTTCTTTTATTCCTTTAGGTAATTTCATATTAAAGTTATTGGGTCACTTCAATATAATAATAATAATGCATTCATAGAGCACTCAATATCAAGATCTCTATGCGCTTAACATTAAATTATTGAATTACAATTGAATTACAACTACTTTACATTCTACATTATTATTCTATCATTAGATATACATTATATGGTTGACATATCATTACAAGGTATAATACTATTAAATTGACCTACACTACATTATTAGACTACATCAATAACAGCAATGAAAACTACAACAGTGATAATAGATAGGTCTTGATAGATTTCTTGAAATCGTCTATTGGGGTTGCTACACGTAGTTGGGGATAAAATAGTTCAACCCCCCCAAAAAAAAAGAATGGGGGTGCGCTAATTCAATCCCCATTCTTGTAAGACGTTGATTTTTCTTTTGCAAATAAATTCACAAGACAATATTTTCTACTGCAATTTCATGACTGATCTCTTTGCCTCTCAAGCATATTTTGAGATTGATCAGGTATATGGTTCATGGGTTAATATATATAAACATATATATACATAAATATAACTGAGACAATAAGTGTGACTCATTCTTTTGTGAAACAGTCCCCAAATATGCTTACCCATAGATACATGAAACATCGATGACAACATCAATCATATCACAGCATAATTCATATGACTGCATGTCCACGGGGGAGCTATCGGTAGCGATGTAGATCTTACTTACAACATCAAAGAGAAAGGCCTTCTCAATGCCAGAATTCTGTTCAAAGAAACAGCAAAATAAATAAATATAAATTCGGCAATGACATCATAATCTCATAGCGCCCTCTATCAGAGGACATATGAATATGCGTAAAAGGGATTGTCAGAGATGCATCAGCATCTTTTTTTTTTTTTTTTTTACTTTCCATAACTTTAAGTCTTCCCTTTAAAAGAAAGCGAACTGACCAATACTAATTATATTGTCTCTCATTGACTATGTTATGAATGGCTCGTCTAAAATGTACCTTTGAGATCATTATTAGAATTACAGAGGATAAATTAGCCTAACAAGGCAAACGCCAAGCGTTGTCTCGCCTGCATATTGCAGTCATGAAGAGACTGCATGTCAAAACTACATGTATGCTATATGACTTAGATGGACCTCTGTTACGAGTTTGGCGATCCCACCTTGAAGCTATAGAAAGTTATTGTGTGTACAACACAGCAGTGCCAGTCATGGAAAGTTCATTGACCTTTGACCTTAATCAAATTCAACTCACATTCAAACTTGACCTGCACCTTCAAGAGATGGACCTCTTGTTTGAATTTGGCAATCCTACCTCGAAGATATAAAAAGTTATTATGTGTACAACAAAGCACAGTGCCAGTCATGGAAAGTTCATTGACCTTTGACCTTATTCAAATTCGACTCATATTCGAACTTGACTTGTACCTTCAAGAGATGGACGTCTGTTATGAATTTGGCGATCTCACCTCGAAGCTATAGAAAGTTATTGTGTGTACAACACAGCACAGTGCCAGTCATGGAAAGTTCATTGACCTTTGACCTTTGACCTTATTCACATTCGACTCATATTCAAACTTGACCTGTGCCTTCAGGAGATGGACCTCTGGTATGAATTTGGTGATCCCACCTCGAAGATATAGAAAGTTATTATGTGTACAACACAGCACAGTGCCAGTCATGGAAAGTTCATTGACCTTTGACCTTATTCAAATTCGACTCCTATTCGAACTTGACCTGTGCCTTCAGGAGATGGACCTCTGGTATGAATTTGGTGATCCCACCTCGAAGATATAGAAAGTTATTATGTGTACAACACAGCACAGTGCTAGTCATGGAAAGTTCATTGACCTTTGACCTTATTCCAATTTGACTCATATTCGAACTTGACCTGTGCCTTCAGGAGATGGACCTCTGTTATGAATTTGGTGATCCCTCCTCGAAGCTATAGAAAGTTATTGGGTGTACAAAGTTATTATGTGTACAACACAGCACAGTGCCAGTCATGGAAAGTTCATTGACCTTTGACCTTATTCCAATTTGACTCATATTCGAACTTGACCTGTGCCTTCAGGAGATGGACCTCTGGTATGAATTTGGTGATCCCACCTCGAAGCTATAGAAAGTTATTGGGTGTACAACACAACTGTTGACGACGCCGACGCCGGAAATAGTGATACCTATGTCTCGCTCCGCTACGCAGGCAAAACAAAAATTGTTCTTTTTATACAAATATGATGAAACTTTTTGAGAGACAAGGTACCTTTTGCAACTTGAAAAAAATATTGCAATATGCATGTGATGAGTAGCAAATTAGTGTGTTTGACTTAAGTTGGCCTACACTACTAAGTATGTTGCATTGTGGGTTATGCTCCTGGCAAGATAAGAGTAGTTGAGGACCTGAGTGCCGGTTTGTATGCCCTTTAATCACTTACTGAAATAAGAATGTTGAGCAGATTCTCCAGTGTAGGAAGCTGAGGAATGAGCTTCTGAACAACCTTGCTGAAAGCTTCAAAGATGGAGTGATCGTAGATGCTGGTCAGATAAAAGCTAAGAGATCAGGGGATAACAGTACATTCTCCATTAGTTTCATCAAATTTGTTGTATGTTTTTGGGATAGATCCAATTGCATAGAGTCTGATGACAGATATCAGAGCACTATTATGATATATTACAAAAGACCTCAGACTGTGCGATATGCTATGAATTGATGTAATCAGAAATTAAAACAGATCTACCATTAATACATTCAGATCCTTCATATGTTTGGTTCGAATTGAAATTTTCAAAAAGGCATTAAAAATCCATCTCTTTTGTAGTTTCATAGTTTTAGCATTATACATGAATAATATATAATTTATGAATAATTCATAATTTTATGAATTATTTATAATTTATTTTAAGTATTTTCATTGTAAGCGCTTTGGGTCTTATGGAAAAAGCGCCGTGTAAGTATTAAGTATTATTATTTCAATTATTATTGGCCTTTCATCAACATTTGTCATCTGACATTTTTCTTTGGTTTTTATTGGCTGAGAACAGGTGCGTAACTGTGCCAAGATTACACAGATACTATGGTACCATGAACCCCTTCAGTTCTCAAAGTAACTTATCAGGTTCTTATTTGGTGATATCACAGAAGTCATCAAAGTACCTAATCAGGTTCTTATTTTGGTGAGATCGCAGAAGTTGTGCAATACTTTGTCTCACTGCCAGAACATGCTTGCTCTCACACATCAACATCGCTTTGGACATTACGAGTATCAATTAAGAGTATTATATAAAATGACAATTTGCATATCCATCCAACAATCCTCTACATGTAGTTCTCGCAGGTAAACGTCATGACCTGCATGGCCTTTGACTTTGAAACCCCAAACTAATAAAGAACATCAATAATAATAATAATAATTAGACTTATATCGCGCCAAATCCCCTCTGTAGAGTGCTCAAGGTGCTTTTCAGGAAATTATAAAGGAAATTCAGGGACTCGGTTTTATAATTATAAGGGGAGCAATAAAAAGCTCTCCTAGAACTTTTAAGGAGAGCGGTAGAGGAGCACTTCAAAAAGCTCTTCTTCAACATACAAGGGGAGCTTTTTGCCCAATTAACAAAATGGATGGAGGAAATGTATGTACTATAAAATTACAATCAACAACCAAAGGAAGTATTTATAATTGTTTTACAATGTATTGTAATTAGATTGTGTGTTGTAAAACCTGTTTTAGTTAGGTTTTGACTTTGGCTAAAAGTTAAGTCACTGACAATTTTTTTTTTTTTTCGGGGGCTCCATTTTAATTTTTTTGTCAAATTTCGGGGGCTCTTTTTAAATGCTACTTTTTTGTATTTTGAGGAATACCTGTTCACTTATTAAGGAATTATTACTTTTTGTTTAATATTGTATGATTTTTAAAGTTATTTATCATGTTTAGAATCTTGGATGTGGGTGTGTGTGGATGGGTGGGTGTGTGTGAATGTGTGCGTGTGTGTGTGACTGTGAGTTGGACTTGGATATAAATGAATTCAATATCTAATTTCTACTCCATTTATTCCAGTACAATACCCTAGTCAGCCATGTACATGTAATAAAGGCCCACTTACCCTAACTTTTCCTGAAGTTCTTTGAAAACGCAGATCTCCATAAAAAATTAATTTCTCTATGGGGGAGTCTAAATTTGGTGAGAATGTATTCATTAAGAACTTAAATATACATGACAATGAAGAAATCATCAAACTTTATTGGCAGTTTTGAATAATATTCCTGAAATGTAAACTCTGTCTGAAACAGAAAATCACCATCATTGAGGCCTTTACTGAGCGAATTGTCCCCCAGAGCTCTGGCAGAGAGACAGAGCTCCAACTGGCTAGCTAGTAAAAGCGCCAATGCGTGAGCCTGCCGCCGTCCTTGTAAAAAAGATGGAGCTTTGTTTGATGATTTATTGTCTGATATAATACCTCATCCCCTAGAAAAAGAAAACAAATGATTTTTTTAGTTATAATTGATAAATTAGATAACTTATTTTGGAAGCTAATAAGCCGTTTTGAAAAGCAAAGCCGAATGACAACTCACCAATGCTAGGTTACTAGACTCTGGGATTTATTTCCTGTGTAATCCAAATTATTTTATCACAGAATTGTGATATCTGTAGGGGAAACATGTGCATTCGAAATGGCACACGGTGGTAGTCATAATGGACCCCTATACATGCAACTCTTTCCCGACCGTTGCGTTGATTTTTTTTTTCCATACCTGGTACCATGTGTATGGAAATACGTGGTACAGAAAAAATAACGCAACTTCGGAATTTGAAACTGCGCTACTCGCTACTTTTAAGGCTTATTCGTGATTTTGAGTGTGGATTTTGGATGGTTTTTAAATGGTAAGCGGAGCTCGAGCATATGGCACTAGTGGGCCGTTGAGTTGTTATCACTCGGCAATAATTTCGGGGGCGACATTCAGATTTTATGTCGCCCCCGAAAGCATGATTTTGAGGGCGACTTTAGGCATTTTCGCGCAGGTCAGCTGTCGCGAGGCGCGCTATTAATCGCGCTACCAAAAATGGATTAAGGCGCGCATGTAGCGCGCGATCGCTCTCGCGCGCCTTAAAATCGAGTCCCTGGAAATTAAGAAGAATTGAAGAGAAATGTTTTAAGGTATTGTTTGAAAGTTTCAGAGGTCAAGCACTGTTCAATGTTTTCAGGGAGGCTATTCCATAACTTGGAGGATGAGTGAACAAATGATCTTTCCCCTCAGGTTTTGGAAACTTAGGGGGTAACGAGAGAACTGGAAGAGGAGGAACGTAAGGATCTTGAAGGGGTATAACTTTTGATCAGTGGAATGACGTACTGGGGAGAAGAGCCATGGACACAGTGGAAAGTTAACAACAAAATCTTGAACATACTACGTTGTTTTACAGGGAGCCAATGTCAGGATCTTAAAATTGGAGTAATGTGAGTACGCCTGGTGGATAGAGAAACAATGCGAGCGGCAGCATTTTGAAGTTTCTGAACTTTGACTAACTGATTCTGGGGTAGATTGAACAAAAGGGAGTTACCAAAATCGAGACGGGACGAAATTAAAGCGTGAACCACTTTTGTCCCTACCTCATGCATATAGGAGCCAAGTGCGGAGTTGATCAGTCAAAGTACAACATAGTTATAGCAAGATAGAGGATGGTACAGTACTAACGGACAAACCCAGAACACAATACTTGCACATACCTAAGGTGAATACACTCAAGCCCAGCATCAGCCAGATCCTCGTTGGCTCTTCTATGGATGTCTCGTTGGGTCTCAATCTTGTGATCATCTGACAGGCCATCCACCTTGTGAATGAACACCTTGAACTTGATGTTTGGGTTGACTTTGTACGCTCTTGATACAGTCACGTGCAGCTTGGCGAGTGCGTCCATGTAATCATCCTAAGAAAGATTAAGGTCATGTGGTAAATCTTCAAAGAATTTTGATAAGCCATTTGACAAACTCAACAATTTTTTTTTTTAACTTCTTATTTTCTCAGCCCCGCAGGCACTGTCCTTAGCATGTTAACCCCATTTTTACATCCATGATCTGAGCAGGGTCATTTCCCTGATCTATCCACACTCATCAAATCATAAAATTGTATTGTTTGTTTAAGATTGATAGGGATATCAGCACACAAACCTGAAAGAAAATTTGGATGGATGAGTACTAAAAGCTGTGCAATGAAGGCAAACCACCAGTACACTTTGTGATATACTGTAAAACCAGTGGAAATTAACTATTTTATTCAAACAAGTACATTTACAGTGAAATAACTCTACCCTAGTAACTTAATAACAAAAACAAAAATCCCACTGGTTCCAATTTTTTCTGATTTATGATTTGAATTCCAGTTCATGGTGGCTTAGCCGTGAACCACAATAGCCTGGTGGTTGAGTCGCTGCCCGGAAAGCAGTAGATGGCAGGTTCGAATCCCACTGGTTCCAATTTTTTTCTGACTTATGATTTTCATTCAGATCAAGCATAGCGATCTTAAACAATTTTATAGGAGTAATGCCCAAAAATTTATTTTCAAATTATAATTTCCTCCTATTATAGCCTCTTTATTTACTAAAAATAAAAATGAAAATGTAATGCAATTGTTGGAATTAGGCATAAAACAGTCATGACCTGTTGTCTCCATCATTGTGCATTTCTTATTATCAAACTTGTAATGGACTGTCAAGCACCGATGTTGCCCTTCTAAACATGCTCATGGTTGCGATTTGATGAGCCTGGTTAGTAGATCATGGATATTTTCCCGGTCAGATCAGGGAATTCCCTGATCAGATTCTGGGTGATCAAAGGGGTTGATATGCTAAAGAGTGCAGAACACAGCAGCATGCAAACTTGGAATGGGCTGATCTGAATACAACCACTGTTGCACAATATATTGTGTATTTAAAACCATTGAAGTGAGACCAATGAATTTTTTTTTAGAAGTTAGAACATGAAGTTAGCTTCCTATTTCCACCCATTTAATCAAGAATAATTTTTAATTTTGCAATTTATTCAGCCATACATCAGAGTAACATTTTTGGGGGATGTGCTGTACATGTAGTTTGCTTCAAGTTTCTAAATATTTTTACTTACATGTAGATAGGTGAATAATATCACTGTAAAGTTGAAAACTTTAAACCTAATTAAAAATCTTAAGTAATGTGACAGAATTAACTGAATGGAACGTTTGCAAACCTAGCATAAGAAATAGGAACCTGACAAATTATGATATAGGCCTATTTTATAAAACATGCACCACCTATTAAACTATGACAATAGCTCTTGGCAATATATATATCTCATCGATTGCAAGTAACTTTGCGACCGATAGTAAGATTTATGAAACATGATCGAAGCCTGTTCCGTACCTGTGCATCAATGACGAAGACGAGTGCCTCACAGGTGCCAAAGATCATTTCAGAATCGAACGCTGGGTCAAAGAAGTCCATCTGGCCGGGAAAATCCCAAATTTGAAACTGGACAAATGAACTATTGTTGATGTCTATCCATAGGAGCAAAACAAAATTCAAAAACAAAGATTAATATGAAACCTGGTTTGACAAAGGTTTGACAAAGGGCCATCAGAAGGGTGAGAAATTGGCCTCTAACTTGGGAGCCTCCCACGAATTCCGGATGGTTGGCATCTCCGTGTATTATATTCAATTATGTAGGCAATTATATCATACTTCAAAGAATACAATGAAAGAGAGAAAAGTGTACTATTCATCAGCCCCTCTCCCTTAGCATCACATCCACATTGTTTGTGTATCACTGATTCTTAAACTAAAATGATATCATAGGACTTATTTTATTTCACTTCTCACTTTGACGAAATTCACAGTGATATACTTGTTTGATTTTTTCCTTCTCTAGCTATTGTGGGCGCATCGTGGTCTAGTGGTTTTCACTCTCGCCTTTCAAACAGAGGGTCATGAACCCATGACTCATGGGTTCGAATCCTAGCCATGGCATGATTTCCTTCAGCAAGAAATTTATCCACACTTTGCTGCTCTCGACCCAGGTGAGGTGAATGGGTACCCGACAGGATTAATTCCTTGAATGCACAAGCGCTGAAAGGCAGCTCAAGCTACTAAAGGCCAAGGTAATAATAATAACAATGCGCCTCGAAATAGATTATTCCTCGATAGATGGCGCTATACAAATGCCTATTATTATTATCATTATTATTAAAATCAACATATGTTTGTGGTGGACTTGGCCCCTGAAGGTTTAATATATATATGTATGCCATGGGGAGAAAGACAAAACATGAATGAGAAAAACACCCTTTATGTCTTACCATAAATGAGAAAAACCATCCTTTTTCAGCTTTTATATCTTACCATCTTTAACGATCTTATTTGTGCTCTCCAGGAATAATGTTTCATTTGGGGACATCTTGTGGAAAACTACTTTCTGTATCGATGACTTCCCACTCCTGTTTGAATCAAGAACAGAGAAAGACATAGGATTTTCTCTAGCAGAAATAAATCATATAACTTTAGTATTTCCTGCTTTAAAGGTCAAGTCCACCCCAAAACAGTTATATGCACAACTCAGTGATATGCAAATGAGAGAGTCAATGATGTCTATCACTCACTGTTTATTTTGTTTTTTACTGTTTGAATGATACAATATTTCAATTTTTACAGAATTGACAATAATGTAAAACTTGACTGAACCACATTAAATGTTAAACAATGTTGATTCCACATGTTCAGGAAACAAAAAAATACAATTTCACATGACAAGGGGATAAAATAAGAATATTTCACATATCATATCATAAAATACAAAAGAAATAGTGTGCGGGTGACGTCATCAGTCCCCTCATGTGCATATAACTGTTGTGAGAAATTTAGCAGAATTTTAAAATGGCATAACTTTCTTATTTTACAACCGACTTTGATTAATTTTTCAATATCATGGCTATGCTTTTTTGGATTTTTCTCTTTTTATTCAAATCAACTTTTTGTTGGGGTGGACTTGTCTTTTAAAGATCATTATAAGCAGTTGTAGTAAACAATGATGTCATAAGAAAGTCTGTAAAACTATGATTGCCACTACACAGTGAGTATAAAAAAATTTAACACTTAAAAATAATTCTGTAAAATTATGTATTTTGTAATATCCTGAAGTTGTTTCCACATTTAAACATTGGTAAAGATCTTTTCAAGCAAATGACGATAAAATTGTAAAAAAACCAAAAACATTCTGCTTGAGTGAGCACTGGTCACCTACTTTTGAAAAGTTTGTAAAAAAAGATTTGCGCAGAACTCGGAAATAGTTATATATATACGGTAAAGGTTAATCATAAAGAACACATGGATAATAGCTAGGAAGATTGATTTTAAGTTATCTTTTACCATTTTAACTTGTTTCCTTTCTCAAAACACTTCATAGAAAGGCGAGAGCCATTGCATCCCCCCCCCCCCCTGCCCACACACCGACACAATCCTGATGATATCGGCCTTACACAGAGCTGTGTTTCACATGAAATGGCTTAGGCTTGATTTTAATTCTGTTAATCATTGTCAGGCTTAGGGAAAGTGTAAAGAAACAAGTACTAAATTAAATATGAAATATAAACCCACTTTAAATGACAAAAAATAATTTCAAGACAGATTTCCAAACTGGTTTAAAAGACCACTTTACATCGCTTCCAACACCGCTTTGAGCATTCTCATTACACATTAAACTGGTTTCCACTGAACTAGTTTCAGAAAGTAGATTAGATTGGTGTCTATATTAATAAAGTTCTTACCTCCTGAGCCCCATGAGCAATATTCTTGGCCTAGCATCCGAGGATGGAACCTTTATCTCTCCATTCTGTCCTTCTTGAGAGTATTGAAATTCCTGTGGGAAAGAGCCAACGACACAGTAACGCTCATCACCTCCAAAACCTGATCCCTCTTCCAAAGACGACTGCATGGGGAAAATTTGAAAAAGTAGTAATTTATCAGTAAATCAAAGAGGCCTAACGTAAACTTTTACCACCAGGGAGACAACTACCTCAAGTGATGTTCGTGCAGGCTCCACTCCACTTCACTACCGCTACACCTACCCGAACATCAAGGTGGTGAACTCGTTCTGATACTCCGAGTGACAAAGGTGGGATTTAATGGGGGGAAAATATAAAATTCATGCAATAACACAATCTTTAAAAACAACAAAAACTAATATTCTTACTTTTCACAAAGGTTCACTTCTTCCATGTTTCTATCAGTCTCAAAATTGGTGATTTAGAGCCAGTAACATTTTCCTCACACATATTGATTGACTGCCAATTCCAAAACATCGCAAACACAAACTGCGCATGCGCAGAAATTGCAGCTCCATTCATGAGTAGGACTATACATTGAGATCGTTTCGCATTAGCATCAGGTCTCGATGTATTAATACATGTGAGGAAAATGCTACTGGCTCTAAATCACCAATTTTGAGACTGATAAATGATAAAAGCATGGAAAAGAAGCGAAACTTTGTGAAAAGTAAGAATATTAGTTTTTGTTTAATTAAAGATCGTGATGTTGCATGTATTTTATATTTCCCCCCATAAAATCCCACCTTTGTCACTCGGAGTATCAAAGCGAGTTCATCACCTCGATGTTCGGATAGGTGTAGCAAAGTGTACGTGTAGTGGTAGTGAAGTGGAGCCTACATAAACATCACTTGAGGTAGGAGACAGCACGACATTCACTTCAAGTTCAACCTCATAACAAGTGGAACGCTTCTATCTGGCAGTTTCGCCCGCATTACATGTTTCAATATACCTGCAGTGCTGACTTTAAAAACAACGAGATCTACTGTAAGTTTTTTACACTGAAAACAAGAGAACGTACATAGATTTATATCCAGTTCAGTTGTTGTGTGCCCATGGTGCCCGGACAGGTTGTGTGTCCGGCGATCGATCAATTTTAGAAAGTCATTTGAAAAAATTTACAAGCAAAGTTTCATCAATTCCTAGTAGTAGGCCTAGTACAAAATGTAGAAAATATTACAGAGAACAAAACAGAAGATGATTACAACTATTTAATTCATTTTTTAGTGTAATCAAAAGACAAAAAAGAATGCTTCAAAAATAGTGTCCGGACACCCGACCCCCTGCCCAGCTCAGTACAATCCGTTACTCGTTCGTGCAAAGAGTGAAACTGAAAGACCAGTTGAAGAAAACCGCTCCCTTACTTAGCTTAGGCCTTACCATTTTTAGAAACGATGCCTTAGCTTAGAAATTTAACTTTGAATCAGATAGGGACAATTCAACTCGACTCTCCTTGATCCTTCTTTTCGAATGTCCCGATTGCAATTTGTCACACCTGCACCAATTAAGCCCAAGTAGTACCGAAGTAAGTCAATCAAGCTCTGTCTGTCACTGCGCAAGGCCAGGGTACAGTACTAGTACAGCACAGTATACTGGTTCTGGAGACTGCTAGCGCATAGCTAGCTAGCAGAAGCATTTACCGAGTACAAGTCGGTATACAACTAGTCATGTGATAAAGGACGTGACCAGACCTAGCCTATAATCTAGGCAGAGGTTGCAGTTAATTGTCTTTGCTGTTATCCTGCACCTGCGAAGCAACCACAAATTCGTAGTCTTTGCCACATCATACATATCGCTTGCGTTCAGCATAAACGCTTGAAAAAAATATTCAAAAAATAAATAAAAAAACAAATAACAGCAAAGACAATAACTGCAACCCAGCCTACATTATAGGCTAGACCACTGGCGTACCTAGGATTTTCCAGAAGGGGGGCACATTTTTTGTAGGATATTTCGTCCGCCAAAAAGGTCTTCAACCACAAATAAAGGATTTCTTAGCACAAAAAAAAAATTACAAGCAAAAAAAAAAAGGTCTTCACGTTCTCGTCAGGGGGGGGGGGGGGGGGCAGGGATACGTCCCCTGCATGAGTTGTGACTCGTTAGGTGGGCTAGACCAGGCCCCCTAGAAATGGTTGATGGGGATGCTCCGGGCTGAAAATATTTATATCTAAATAAATAGAGTGAAATTCACAGAGCAAAATGCTGAAAATTTCATCAAAATCGGATAACAAATAACGAAGTTATTGAATTTTAAAGATTATCAATATTTCGTGAAAACAGTTATATGCACATCGTCATGAATATTTATTAGGTGGGCTGATGATGTCACATCCCCACCCAAAATTTAACATACTTTTATGACCACGAGCAGGATAGGAATCTATCTAAACAATTGATATGAGCGCGAAGCGCGAGCTGAAATTTTTTGGTATTCTGACCTAAAATGTTGACATTTTAAGCACGTTTGGTAATCATGAACAGAATGGCTATCTAACTAAACATTGCGAGCGCGAAGCGCGAGCTTAATATTTGATATATATTCCGACCCAAACCTTAAGATTCTAAAGCACTTTTTGTGACCATGAACGCGTTGGGTATCTATCTAAACACTTGATGCGAGCGCGAAGCGCGAGCCAAAAAAATGACATTCCGACCCAAAATCTCGGATTCTAAGCCATTTTTTAAACGATGAACAGGATGGTCATTTTTAAAGGATGTGTATTCTCTCAAATCAAAATACATATTCACATTCCATAAACAAGTTTTACAAATTATTTGAAACACGATTATAAATTATACAATAAATCCATTTCCCATATGATTATACAAATTATACATCAAACTTCAAAGATACTGGGAATTAATACTGATGCGTTTCAACAATTACAAAATGAAATATGAACAAGATGTATTAAATGACAAGAGAGAAAAATGAAGGGTGATTATCTAAACAATCGATGCGATCGAGGAGCGAGATGACAATAAGTGATATACTGACTTGAAACGGGAACACTTGAATTACTGCATTATTGTGTTATGAAGGGTAATGAATAAATCCCGTTCGCTCTGGGAAGCATTGATGTTGAGTTACCGCCAAGATATTAAAATTTGGTTCTAATTATAATGGAGATATTTGACCTATATCTCCTACATTTTGGTGCAAAAAAAGGCTTTTTTTTGGTTGTCAAGTTTTTCTGAACAAACTCGCATTGGGAGTGAGTTTAGAATTTGTGTATTTTCCATAATAAAAACTGCCACTTTTTACTATTCTATATCAGTTTTGATATTTCTTTTTTTCAGTTTACTTATTATCTTTTTCCTTTCCCTTTCTTCGTTTCTTTCTTTCATTTTTCATTTTTCTTTCTTTCTTCATTCCTTTCTTCCTGTCTTTTTTCTTTCTCTCTTTCTTTTTAGGGGGGGGGCACTGTTCCCACCCCACTCGTTTTAGGTATAAAAAACACAGTTTTTTAAGAAAAATTGTGGTTTTGAAAGACTGGTCAATGGTCAATCGCGGGGTCAAACGTATTTAGGGTATAATTTTCCCCAAAAGCTTTTTTTTAAGACTAGCCAGAACGTGTATAGGGTATGATTTTTTTCCCCAAGCTTTTTCCCGGGGTCATAATAATTTGGCGACAACTAGTTTAAGAGTCAAATTGTGTAAATAAAGCCCGCGGAAAACTTGTTTAGGGGGGTATTTTACACAGAGAATTTTTTTTTTCTTTTACATCCGATTTTGATGAGATTTTCAGTGTTAGCTTGTTTGATTTTTCTCTTTTTATTCAAATCAACTTTTTGTTGGGGTGGACTTGTCCTTTAACGGGGCCAGAGCAGGAATCCACAAACTCTATGATGTATCAAATCATGAGTGAGATTTTGGCAGAATAAAAAGAGATCGCTGAATATGAATAGAGAACAAGAACAATTATTGTCGCCACTTAATTGGCGTCAATGCAAAGATTGCGGAATGTTGCCAACTCTACCACTTTTCACTCATTTTCACCGCCTACCGCCTTTTTACTCTCCTTACAATAAAATCTACCCCTTTTTCAAAAAATCTAATGGCCGAAGTATAATTCCACTAGGTTTTAAAAAAATATTCAATTCAACTGATCATGATAATGCTCCCAAACTCTTTTACTTTGTATCGTGATTTTCTACTCTGTGAATTTCGTTATTGATAAGTGATTAGAAAATAATTTGTTTAAACGGCTAAAGCAACTGTTTAAAAGGTTTTCACTTGTTCCCACAATTTCACCACCCTTGATTTTGATAGATATTAGTGGACACTAGCGTACCTGACGAGTCACAACCCATGCAAAAACGTATCTTTGCCCCCCCCCTGACGAGCTTGAAGACCTTTTTTTTTTTTTTTTTTTTTTTTTTTTTTGCTTGTCAATTTTTTTCTGGAACGAAATCCCCCCCTGTGGAAAATCCTAGGTACGCCACTGTTAGTGGACCATTCAGAAACGTTTTCTCGCTTGCTCTATTCGCTCGCATAATGCTGCAAACATCACATCAAATTAAGGCTTAACGTAGCCATCGAAAATATGAAGTATCCATCACGTATTAATTAAATTGGGGCAGCCCTCGAAATTTTGAATTTTCAGGTTTATTGCTATCATCCAACCCACTCTCACTACTCGGGTCGGTTTGCATGAGACTTTTTTTTATTGGTTTAAGTTGGCAGAATATTGATTCAATGGCAAAGCATTACGAAGAACTTATTTCCGAGGCCTACATGGAGAGACTTCCAGACCTTCAAAGTGTCCCAAATTAAAAGAAAACTGCATTTTGGCGGCGCAAAAAAGAAAGAAGTGGAAAAAAGAAGAAAATGAAATGATGAGAAGTGAGAGGACAAAAAAAGGAGGAGGAAAAATAAGAGGAGGAAGATCAAGATTAGTCACGGGAAGAAATAAATCTTTATGTCACTATAAAACATTCGCTCGCGCTTCGTGCTCGCTTTGGCTGTTCGATGAAATACATATCTTGCTTATGATATAGGCTGAAATGGAGCTCAAATTCCAGTTTTTGAAGCCAATAAACAAAACATATTTAAGCAGCTCGGACATCGAGCTTTCATTATTTCGTTTAATTTACGAATTGAGGTGCTTTGTAGAATGTCTTGTGTATGGTCTGAATATTAATCATTTTCAGCTCGCACTGCGCGCTTGCACCAATAATATTGATTTGTGAAGTACCTATTATCATCTTGTATTCCATAACGTTTTCAAAATATCCCTTTTCAGGTCTGATTGTCAAAACTTAATTATCAACCAGCGCTGCGCTCTTGCATTTGGATATTTCAGTACGTGAATTCAAATATCCTGGATAATTCACTTTTGCATGACAGACTATCAAATATTTCAGCTCGCGCTTTTCACACGCTGTTTTAATTGTTAAAAATACATTATTCCATGCATCCTATATAGTTAAAAACGTGCTTTAAAATGTCTAGTTTTCAGGCCTTAATATCAACGAATATCGCGAATTATATTAGATACTAGGCAAGCTACATTATTAAATGAGATAATATCCTTTAAGTTCATGAATTCCTTATCCTTAAATTTTCCCTTTTCAGATCAGAATACTATAATCTTTTCTACTCGGGCTTCGCGAGCATACCTAATTTCCTGTTCATAATTACAATTCGTGCTTAAAAAAATTGTTTTGCAAAAATGATTGTACAATAATTGAGTGTTCGCGCTTTGCGCTCGCATAACTGCAAACAGTCCTCAACAGATCCCTTTTTGGATCAGGCCAGTATATCAACAATATCAGCTCACAGTCACACTTCGCGCTCAGCAATTATTTAGTTACATGTACATCTTTTTCATGATCACATTTAATTCTTTGGTCAAACACCTAAAATATCCCAAATTTTTAGCTCGTGCTTCGCGCTCGGTTATTATTGGGGCTTATGAGATACAATTATTTTGTATTCAAAAGGATTAAGCGAAGAAGTAACTGTTGCAGTTCTATATATCCCTTCAAAAATTGGGATGGGGTTATTGGGTTAGATTATCATCATGGTTATGCTTTCATATTAAATTCAGAATTGAAAGGCGCAAAATTTATAAATTTGATTTCAATATCTGCAAATGTCTTTAGCCCTGGTCCGGGGTCTTGCCCCCCATCTCAGACCCCCCCCCCTCCGGCTCGGTCGCTCCACTTTCTCACCGAGTCTACCACCTTTTTATTTTGCACTCGGCAAGTATGGGAATAGAAAACAAGAACAAGGCATTGTCGCCATTTGGCGTCAATGCAAAGATAGTGAAACGGTCAAAAAATGTCTCTATATATTATAGTAATACAGTCATAAGCATCCAACTCAAGCTCCAAAACAGCATTTTTCACTCTTCAAATTTTGAGAATTTTCTCATCCAGTCCACTGAACTAGAAATACGTATTTCTAGTTCAGTGATCCAGTCCCAATAAAAATACAGTAGTTTTTTGCCGTCGTGTGTTGCTGCCCTCTACGTTCGGTGGTTAGCGCAAGTAAGTGGGCCGCGCCATGGAATTAGGATCCTGAGCAAGAGCCGGATTATTGACATTGTTTGTGATTGTTGTTTTGATTTTTTTTAAATGTATCCTGATCTGAGAACAAGTGACCACTGATACTGCACTGCTGAGTGAGAATGAGATGAGCTGAGCCGGCCCTTGAAGTCCAAAGTAAGGCTCCACGTAACTTTACAGACTCTCGTCAGACACAGCTGAGCCTGAGGCTGAGGCGAGCTGGTCCAGGCGCAGCGGAGTGGGCCTGCGACTGGGCAGTACCGGTATACTGTATTGGTTGTTGCCTAGCCTATCCACAAACGGTACCGTACTTACTGAGCTGATACTGGCTTACTGCGTCAGCCTGAACAGAAGTGGCGACGTCCCCGGCCCGGGCTAATAATAGCCTAATTAATACTCAGACTTTGCCTTGGTCTGCGTCTGTTGGTTACATTGGTATGTATATTGTTACAAGTTTTTAAAATGAGTGTTTGATTTTGTTAAACAGCAGCTTTAACAGTTAGTAGGGGAAAAAATATTTTTTTCGGGGGCTCTTTTCGCCGTTTCAGGGGCTACTTTTCCATTTCGGGGGCTCTTTTCAAATGCTACTTTTTTAGTAGTTTGAGGAATACCTGTTCACTTATTAATGAATTATTACTTATTGTTTAATATTTTTTGTATGATTTTTAAAGTTATTTTTATTTGCTTAGAATCTTGGGCCAAATTCGCTATTGTGCCCAAGCGCCATTAAAACTGCTCAGCCCAGTGAAAATTCTTATCGCTAGACGTGCGTAAGAGCATGTGCGACCGGTGTCACACATGACCGCACAATAACAAAGCTCAGTCAGCGGGATATCGGCGTTCAGTGAAGTGGCGTGTTAATGGGTATTTCAGCTGTGCGAGAGAGGGGCGGGGATTAGGGATTGGGGGGGGGGGGGTGAAGGGGCACTGAAATATATGAAATCGGCGGGTTTTCAATAAAATACTATGTGCATCGTATTTTCGTTTTCTTTTTGTGTTTTCTGTATGATACATGGTGGGTAGATTTATTCCTCATTCATTCATTCCATCCAATTTATTCATCATACTGTGCATTTCATTTCATTTCATATTATATTACATAACACTGTTTTACTAACCTTATTTTTTCTGTCCTTGATGGGGATCGAACTCGAACCTTTTGATCTGCAGTCCAGCATCGTAGTCAGCATGCCACATGAGATGAGCTAACAGCCGAAACTGGTTTAGCGCTCAAGTCGTACGGAGGTTTCCCCGGCGGCAGTTATAGCAGGCCAGGGAATCAACGATCAGTGATTTAATTCATTAGAAAATATATATATTTAAGGATCCAGGGGCTATAGATAATGGTACCAATAATTCCAAACAGGATTTTGTTATTTTTTTCACTTCGTTTATATTATAGCTATGTATTTTAACACGATGTGCGTTTACTATTGAGTATATTGAGTCACCTGAAATAACACCCGGAACATTTCTCTGTTTAGGCAACAGGGGGCCTAAACATGGAACAAAAAACTCACGCAACTAGTTTGCACTTGATGTTCGTAGTGGGCGTGTAGGCCTAAAACTTTATTTTAACATATATATAGCTTCCTTTTTTTCATTCTAAACTCCCAAGTTATCCCCTCTACAGCAAACCTCATGTCGCTATCGGTCCGCCAATATACGATCTTCTCGGATATTTTCAAATAAATGTGGCATTTTGGTAGGCACGGCAAAATTGAAAAAAAAAGTATGCACAAGAAATTGTAAATAATTTCATATACTCACTTTTGCGTTATCCTTCTTGGTTATATATAAATGCCCCGTTATATTGAATTTTAACCTCCTTCACTCCTTCCGCCAAAATATTCCAAGTCAACAAATTTCCTCATTTTTTTTTTCGCCCGGCAAGCTCATCAATCATCTCTCTCAAACCTTTCTTTCTTCACTCTAATCCTCTCAAACAATCCTCACTCTAATCCTCTGCGAAAAGTTGCGCCCTCCATGTCAATCGTGCCCCACTGACATCAAGATGTGTCTTGCCGCATCTCGCACATAATGCATAAACTTTTATGCATGATTTTATTTATTCATGAACTTTCACTTTATGCTGTATTTTTATGTTGTTTCTCAATTTTCCTCCTTCGCGTTATTGCTTTATTCCGTAATTGTTAAACTCTATATAGGGCATTTTATTATGTCTAACATTTTTGCGTATCTTTTCTACTCTTCCATCGTCACCCTATCATAAATGGATTTTGTCAATGTTAGTTTATTTTTATTTTCCTCAAGAAAGAGCAAGACGAACTTTTAATGGTACAGATGTATATTCCAAAGGTGATTAGCTACAAATACGGAATAAAGGAAAAACATATGTTAAAACGCAATTTGAATTTTTTGATGGGCAAATTGATTAAGGTGCTAGTATAGTGACAAACTTCACTAAATACGGGATAAAGCTTATAGAGAAAACTTGGTGAGCATAGGGACGAATCAACCGAGATTCTAATAATTACTATTGACCGGAGGGCGGGAAAAGTGGTGTTCTGGGTTTGAAATGTCTGGCTGGGCGGGGGGTAGAGCGAAGGAAAAGTATATAAGGCAACAAAAATGGGAGGCATATTCGGGTGTTAGTATAAAATCTTCAACAAAATACGTAAAAACCGATATAGTAAAGTTGAAACGCAATAATATATATATTTTTTTTTGGGGGGGGGGGCATAATTATTTAGGTGCTAATAAAGAGTGACAATTAAGCTTCACCAAAATACGGAATAAAGTAATAAAGAAAAGTTTGTGGGCATAAAGTACTAAGTGATGATCGAGCCAAGATTCTTAATTCTCTATTGCTTTAGTCCGTATCAATTTGATGCAGTATACAGTGACTGCATAAAAAAATATACAGAATAAAGCAATACAGAAATGTTGGCATATTAAGGTGCTGGTATAAAGTGACAAACTTATCAAAATACGGAATAAAGTGATATAGAAAATTTTGAACACAATTTAATATTCTGTGGGTATATTAAAGTGCTAGTATAGAGTGACAAACTTCTTAAATATACGGAATAAAGCAATATAGAAAAGTTGGTGGGCATATTAAGTTGCTAGTATACAGGCCCAAATTTCTTGAAATATGGAATAAAGCAAGAGAGAAATGTTTTCATTTCATTGATTCCTCAAAAATTGAATATGTTATTTTTATACAATTGTTTTACTAGTGATGATTCTGATTTTAATGTTATTGATATCGAATGCATTCACTATTTGTATAGAACCAAAGTTACACTTTTATCTTTTTGTATATATTGTTATTTCATTTTAACAGGACCATGTTTAAAAACAGTGAATCTGAGCTTGTTATCCTGTATAAAGATATGTAAATAAATAAATAAATTTGTTATGTTTGTTTATAGTCTTCATTCTTTATGGTGTATATTGCTTTATTACGTGTCTCTGTGTTTTTTTTTCTTCTTTTTTTCATCTGTTCATGATTTTATTTATTCATGAACTTTCACTTTATGCTGTATTTTTATGTTGTTTCTTAATTTTCCTCCTTCGCAATATTGCTTTATTCCGTAATTGTTAAACTCTATATAGGGCATCTTATTATTTCCAACATTTTTGCGTATCTTTTTTACTCTTCCATCGTCACTCTATCATAAATGGATTTTGTCAATGTTAGCTTATTTTTATTTTCCTCAAGAAAGAGCAAGACGAACTTTTAATGGTACAGATGTATATTCCAAAGGTGATTAGCTACAAACGTGACAAATACGGAATAAAGGAAAAACATATGTTAAAACGCAATTTGAATTTTTTGATGGGCAAATTGATTAAGGTGCTAGTATAGTGACAAACTTCACTAAATACGGGATAAAGCTTATAGAGAAAACTTGGTGAGCATAGGGACGAATCAACCGAGATTCTAATAATTACTATTGACCGGAGGGCGGGAAAAGTGGTGTTCTGGGTTTGAAATGTCTGGCTGGGCGGGGGGTAGAGCGAAGGAAAAGTATATAAGGCAACAAAAATGGGAGGCATATTCGGGTGTTAGTATAAAATCTCCAACAAAATACGTAAAAACCGATATAGTAAAGTTGAAACGCAATAATAGATTTTTTTTTTTTTGGGGGGGGGGCATAATTATTTAGGTGCTAATAAAGAGTGACAATTAAGCTTCACCAAAATACGGAATAAAGTAATAAAGAAAAGTTTGTGGGCATAAAGTACTAAGTGATGATCGAGCCAAGATTCTTAATTCTCTATTGCTTTAGTCCGTATTAATTTGATGCAGTATAGAGTGACTGCATACAAAATATACAGAATAAAGCGATATAGAAAATTGTGAACACAATTTAATATTCTGTGGGTACATTAAGGTGCTAGTATAGAGTGACAAACTTCATAAATATACGGAATAAAGCAATATAGAAAAGTTGTTGGGCATATTAAGGTGCTAGTATAGAGTGACAAGCTTCATGAAAATACGGAATAAAGCAATATTGAAGAGTTGTTGGGCATATTAAGGTGCTAGTATAGAGTGATGAACAAGCCAAGATTCTAATAATTCGTGTTGGCCCAGAGGGCGAGAAAAGGGGTTTTCTTTTGGGGGTATATAAGCAGCGGACAGGGGGATTGAAATGTCTGAGGGGGGATAGAGCGAAAGAGAAAAGTAGGAAAAGCAAATTTTATTCAAAATTCTTTTGGGCATATTAAGGTGCTAGTATAGAGTGACAAGCTTCATGAAAATGCGGAATAAAGCAATATTGAAGAGTTGTTGGGCATATTAAGGTGCTAGTATAGAGTGATGAACAAGCCAAGATTCTAATAATTCGTGTTGGCCCGGAGGGCGAGAAAAGGGGTTTTCTTTTGGGGGTATATAAGCAGCGGACAGGGGGATTGAAATGTCTGAGGGGGGATAGAGCGAAAATAGAAAAGTAGGAAAAGCAAATTTTATTTAAAATTCTTTTGGGCATATTAAGGTGCTAGTATAGAGTGACAAATTTCATGAAAATACGGAATAAAGCAATATATAAAAGTTGTTGGGCATATTAAGGTGCTAGTATGGAGTGACAAGCTTCATGAAAATACGGAATAAAGCAATATTGAAAAGTTGATGGGCATATTAAGGTGCTAGTATAAAGTGATGAACAAGCCGAGATTCTAATAATTCGTGTTGGCCCGGAGGGCGAGAAAAGGGGTTTTCTTTTGGGGGTATATAAGCAGCGGACAGGGGGATTGAAATGTCTGAGGGGGGATAGAGCGAAAATAGAAAAGTAGGAAAAGCATATTTTATTCAAAATTCTTTTGGGCATATTAAGGTGCTAGTATAGAGTGACAAGCTTCATGAAAATACGGAATAAAGCAATATTGAAGAGTTGTTGGGCATATTAAGGTGCTAGTATAGAGTGATGAACAAGCCAAGATTCTAATAATTCGTGTTGGCCCGGAGGGCGAAAAAAGGGGTTTTCTTTTGGGGGTATATAAGCAGCGGACAGGGGGATTGAAATGTCTGAGGGGGGATAGAGCGAAAATAGAAAAGTAGGAAAAGCAAATTTTATTCAAAATTCTTTTGGGCATATTAAGGTGCTAGTATAGAGTGACAAGCTTCATGAAAATATGGAATAAAGCAATATTGAAGAGTTGTTGGGCATATTAAGGTGCTAGTATAGAGTGATGAACAAGCCAAGATTCTAATAATTCGTGTTGGCCCGGAGGGCGAGAAAAGGGGTTTTCTTTTGGGGGTATATAAGCAGCGGACAGGGGGATTGAAATGTCTGAGGGGGGATAGAGCGGAAATAGAAAAGTAGGAAAGCATATTTTAATAAAAAAAAATTTGGGCATATTAAGGTGCTAGTATAGAGTGACAAATTTCATGAAAATACGGAATAAAGCAATATATAAAAGTTGTTGGGCATATTAAGGTGCTAGTATAGAGTGACAAGCTTCATGAAAATACGGAATAAAGCAATATTGAAAAGTTGTTGGGCATATTAAGGTGCTAGTATAGAGTGATGAACAAGCCAAGATTCTAATAATTCGTGTTGGCCCGGAGGGCGAGAAAAGGGGTTTTCTTTTGGGGGTATATAAGCAGCGGACAGGGGGATTGAAATGTCTGAGGGGGGATAGAGCGAAAATAGAAAAGTAGGAAAAGCATATTTTATTCAAAATTCTTTTGGGCATATTAAGGTGCTAGTATAGAGTGACAAGCTTCATGAAAATACGGAATAAAGCAATATTGAAGAGTTGTTGGGCATATTAAGGTGCTAGTATAGAGTGATGAACAAGCCAAGATTATAATAATTCGTGTTGGCCCGGAGGGCGAGAAAAGGGGTTTTCTTTTGGGGGTATATAAGCAGCGGACAGGGGGATTGAAATGTCTGAGGGGGGATAGAGCGAAAATAGAAAAGTAGGAAAGCATATTTTAATAAAAAAAAATTTGGGCATATTAAGGTGCTAGTATAGAGTGACAAATTTCATGAAAATACGGAATAAAGCAATATATAAAAGTTGTTGGGCATATTAAGGTGCTAGTATAGAGTGACAAGCTTCATGAAAATACGGAATAAAGCAATATTGAAAAGTTGTTGGGCATATTAAGGTGCTAGTATAGAGTGATGAACAAGCCAAGATTCTAATAATTCGTGTTGGCCCGGAGGGCGAGAAAAGGGGTTTTCTTTTGGGGGTATATAAGCAGCGGACAGGGGGATTGAAATGTCTGAGGGGGGATAGAGCGAAAGAGAAAAGTAGGAAAGCATATTTTAATAAAAAAAAATTTGGGCATATTAAGGTGCTAGTATAGAGTGACAAATTTCATGAAAATACGGAATAAAGCAATATATAAAAGTTGTTGGGCATATTAAGGTGCTAGTATAGAGTGACAAGCTTCATGAAAATACGGAATAAAGCAATATTGAAAAGTTGTTGGGCATATTAAGGTGCTAGTATAGAGTGATGAACAAGCCAAGATTCTAATAATTCGTGTTGGCCCAGAGGGCGAGAAAAGGGGTTTTCTTTTGGGGGTATATAAGCAGCGGACAGGGGGATTGAAATGTCTGAGGGGGGATAGAGCGAAAATAGAAAAGTAGGAAAGCATATTTTAATAAAAAAAAATTTGGGCATATTAAGGTGCTAGTATAGAGTGACAAATTTCATGAAAATACGGAATAAAGCAATATATAAAAGTTGTTGGGCATATTAAGGTGCTAGTATAGAGTGACAAGCTTCATGAAAATACGGAATAAAGCAATATTGAAAAGTTGTTGGGCATATTAAGGTGCTAGTATAGAGTGATGAACAAGCCAAGATTCTAATAATTCGTGTTGGCCCGGAGGGCGAGAAAAGGGGTTTTCTTTTGGGGGTATATAAGCAGCGGACAGGGGGATTGAAATGTCTGAGGGGGGATAGAGCGAAAGAGAAAAGTAGGAAAAGCAAATTTTATTCAAAATTCTTTTGGGCATATTAAGGTGCTAGTATAGAGTGACAAGCTTCATAAATATACGGAATAAAGCAATATAGAAAAGTTGTTGGGCATATTAAGGTGCTAGTATAGAGTGACAAGCTTCATGAAAATACGGAATAAAGCAATATTGAAAAGTTGTTGGGCATATTAAGGTGCTAGTATAGAGTGATGAACAAGCCAAGATTCTAATAATTCGTGTTGGCCCAGAGGGCGAGAAAAGGGGTTTTCTTTTGGGGGTATATAAGCAGCGGACAGGGGGATTGAAATGTCTGAGGGGGGATAGAGCGAAAATAGAAAAGTAGGAAAGCATATTTTAATAAAAAAAAATTTGGGCATATTAAGGTGCTAGTATAGAGTGACAAATTTCATGAAAATACGGAATAAAGCAATATATAAAAGTTGTTGGGCATATTAAGGTGCTAGTATAGAGTGACAAGCTTCATGAAAATACGGAATAAAGCAATATTGAAAAGTTGTTGGGCATATTAAGGTGCTAGTATAGAGTGATGAACAAGCCAAGATTCTAATAATTCGTGTTGGCCCGGAGGGCGAGAAAAGGGGTTTTCTTTTGGGGGTATATAAGCAGCGGACAGGGGGATTGAAATGTCTGAGGGGGGATAGAGCGAAAGAGAAAAGTAGGAAAAGCAAATTTTATTCAAAATTCTTTTGGGCATATTAAGGTGCTAGTATAGAGTGACAAGCTTCATAAATATACGGAATAAAGCAATATAGAAAAGTTGTTGGGCATATTAAGGTGCTAGTATAGAGTGACAAGCTTCATGAAAATACGGAATAAAGCAATATTGAAGAGTTGTTGGGCATATTAAGGTGCTAGTATAGAGTGATGAACAAGCCAAGATTCTAATAATTCGTGTTGGCCCAGAGGGCGAGAAAAGGGGTTTTCTTTTGGGGGTATATAAGCAGCGGACAGGGGGATTGAAATGTCTGAGGGGGGATAGAGCGAAAGAGAAAAGTAGGAAAAGCAAATTTTATTCAAAATTCTTTTGGGCATATTAAGGTGCTAGTATAGAGTGACAAGCTTCATGAAAATACGGAATAAAGCAATATTGAAGAGTTGTTGGGCATATTAAGGTGCTAGTATAGAGTGATGAACAAGCCAAGATTCTAATAATTCGTGTTGGCCCAGAGGGCGAGAAAAGGGGTTTTCTTTTGGGGGTATATAAGCAGCGGACAGGGGGATTGAAATGTCTGAGGGGGGATAGAGCGAAAATAGAAAAGTAGGAAAAGCAAATTTTATTCAAAATTCTTTTGGGCATATTAAGGTGCTAGTATAGAGTGACAAATTTCATGAAAATACGGAATAAAGCAATATATAAAAGTTGTTTGGCATATTAAGGTGCTAGTATAGAGTGACAAGCTTCATGAAAATACGGAATAAAGCAATATATAAAAGTTGTTGGGCATATTAAGGTGCTAGTATAGAGTGATGAACAAGCCAAGATTCAAATAATTCGTGTTGGCCCGGAGGGCGAGAAAAGGGGTTTTCTTTTGGGGGTATATAAGCAGCGGACAGGGGGATTGAAATGTCTGAGGGGGGATAGAGCGAAAAGAGAAAAGTAGGAAAGGCATATTTTATTCAAAATTCTTTTGGGCATATTAAGGTGCTAGTATAGAGTGACAAATTTCCAGAAAATACGGATTTAAGCAATATAGAAAAGTTGTTGAAGTTCATGAAATACGCAATAAAAACGAATGTCGACCTTTAGAAATAGCACCGAAATACTTCACATCCCCGATCCCCTTAAAAAAAGAAGAACATTGTCAAGTTTCGAACCACGAACGCTTAGATGCCTACGTATTATGCACTGCGCCACGCTCACCTATTCACTCGTGGTAGTGAAATTAAGATTTATATATACCGCGTAAAGCTTTACCAACAACAAAAAATCCGGGACGGGCGCAAAACGCACACATATGAACACACACAGTGCTTCGCTTCGCGAAGCACTGTACACGTGTGTTCATATGTGTGCGTTTTGCGCCCGTCCCGGATTTTTTACTTAGATGAGCGGTATTAATGGCTTGGCATATTAGCTAATGTGGGTGTGCATGTGTAAGCCTTGACTCTTGAGGACTTTGTTATGATATTTTTTAAAATTTTGACATACTTATTCATCACTAAGCCTTGAAACCCTTGCCATAGGCATATAAGCGAGACTTGTCAACAAAGATGGATTTCCCTAGGCAATCCATGTTTTAACTTAGAAATCACGTAAATTTGTTTGATTTGAATTATCTATACACCTTCATAGGGCTAATGCGTATGAAGGTGCAAAAAACAATAAATGTGAAAAATTAGAGGTTTCTTATCAGACAAATCTTGTGTAGATCCCTCGATCCAGTCGTAAACACCGCACACCCTTGAACCGCTTCGTTATGACGTAGCTTCGATAAGTGCTGTTACAAAATTCTGTTTTTAAAAACAATTCATAGATAAAAATTATTATTTGACAATTAATAAAATTTGAATCTTGATGATAATTATTTATAATAAAGTTTTAAATTTTGTTAAACAGGGGGAACATAACTTTTTAGAAGCACTTGCCCAGTCAGGCAAGTAAATTTTTAAATAGTTGGAATATACTTGCCCAAAAATCTATTTCACTTGCCCGAAAAATCCTTGAAAAAAAAAAGTTGTACCTCTTCAAAAGAAAGTTTTGCGGTTTTACATGTATAAACCATTTACCTCTCTCTCTTTTGACATGAACTGATCTACCTTGTTATTGCATTTTTCATTTTCCAAAGTGATTTTATCTTGCCTGCCATGACCAAAATCAGGGTCAATATCATATTATATTCAAGGCTCGACATTAGCGGTGGCCCGGTGGCCCGGGGCCACCAGAAATTCACCTCGGGCAACCATTATTGAAAAAATATTAAGTTTTGGTGGCCCGAATCGGGCAACCACAAATTTTCAGAATAGCGCAATTTTTCTCCCCATTTTGCAGGCATTTATCAACTTTCTACAGTTCAAATTGCAAGCCAGTTCGTCATGCGCCCTTTTTGTTGATCTACACAAAAACACACACACAAAGTTGGCCTACCGCTATAGCATTAAGTAGTTTTTATCCAGCCGGCCACGCCGGCCGGCTGGCGTGGGCTTTGCATGCTTGAGGCAGCTGTGCGTTAGCAGCCTATTCAGACTCAGGGAGCTGCAATACGAAATGTTGCTGCTAAAGAAATCTTCCACAGAACTGTGAAAATCCAAGTCATAGTCACATTTTACACCAATGAAATGCCCTTCTACAGACCTTTTTGCTATAAAAATCTGGTGTATCCTGATTATTTGCAAGCATTAAAAAGAGGAATCATGACCTCTCTTTTGACTCAAAAAGACCGATTTCCAAATGAAAATAATACACATAAAAACACATAGGTGAGTACATCACAGTCCCACATGTGCATTTGTATGTATGTTGTTACTTGGTTTCTTTCGAAGCTGTGTCTTTTCCGGTCTTTTCTAGCCAAAAATAAACAGACAGTTACTTTCTTTCTTGTTTATAAATGACTTCTTAAACAACTCTTGAGAAAGTAAATACTTTGGGAAGGCATTTCATTAATATGAAATGTGAATTTTTCCAACATTTTGGCAAATTTAGGGAAGGAATTTTCTCACACGTTTTTTGCTGTCTTATTATTTTCTTTCATTTTTTTGACAGTGGTTAAACCATTTATACCCGTTTATTAATTTTTAATGTTTTTCTTTATATTTTTCTGGCCACCAAACCTTAATATCGGGCCACCAAAAAAAATTATTTGAAGGTTTTGGTGGCCCGAACGGGCCACCACCAAAAAAAGTTAATGTGGAGCCTTGTTATATTGATCCTAATTTTGGTCATTCTACTGTGAGAATTTTGCTTGCCCGATTGGGTAAAGTAGTTTTGGTCTTCACTTCAAAACACTTGCCCGACTCTAACTTTTACTTGCCTCTGGCAATCGGGCAAGTGCATATGTAACACCCTGGCCTGGTTAAATAATAATGCAAAATTTGATTTCTTGGTGCCAACATAGGTTAACAGCCTTTCTGTGGGAAGGCGATGAAATAATATATTGGAGCGATTTATATGGTGACATTTACTTTGACCTTGAGTTGACTAGAATCGTGCCAATACGAGCATGTGCACCCTCTATTGGTGGAAAGTAAAATTTCAAGAAAATTGTCATTTTTCAATTTATATTTTCAATTTAGAAAAAATGACTTCAATTTTTATAATACATAAGAGCCAAGTTATAGTTGTAATGGAAACTGAGTTGTAATGGAAACAAAAAAAAATGCTCAAAATATTATCAGTTTTCGAGTCCTCTTGTGAATGAAAAAAAAAAAATCCCCAAGTTAGTATTTAATGAAAAATAAATCACTACTATATGGAAATCAGTATTTTTGGTTACTAAAGTCAAGTGATATTTTAGAGATTTTTTTCAGTGTGTGTTGTATACTGCATTGGATAATCATAGATCTACATGTAGATTCCCCATAGGCAGGGTGGTTGCAGTGAACAAGTGGCTTGACCCTTGACTTGCTTCATTATGACGTAGCTACGATGAGCTACGTTATGAGGCGCCGTTTTGTAGAACAATTTATAGAAAACTTATTATTCAACAAATAATAATTCTTTAAACAAGGCTCCACATTAAATATTTTTGACCACCAAAACCATCATATTTTATTGGTGGCCCAACATTAAAATTTGGCCTGAAAAATTATTGAAAAATATTAAAATTGAATAAACCCTGAAAAATTATCAGTATTTAGATACAAAATCTGGCTCCTCATAAATCTTCCACAAGTTTAAAAGTCTAGATGTACATACTGTAAGTAAATTCCACGCTTCGCACCAGTTAAATGTCCTCATGTCTATATTTCCTGAAAAAATGTTGAACTTGGTCAACTATCACTTCTTTCGCTCAAAAAGATCAGGGCCCTGTCCACGGAGGATTAATCTAATGTTACTGGGGATGCTGAGCATTGTCACAGCACCCCCAGTAACAATAGTCAATAGATAATCCTCCGTAGCTAGGTCCATGAAAAAATATGTAAACTGGGTTCCATCAAACTTTATAAAGCCAAGTGCTGCACAAATTTCACAGAGTCAAAATGAACAATATTTTTACACAGGCCAGCTCCGATAATGTTTACAAAGCACATCAATAATTAAGAGATTGCTTCAATCACAGAGAGGCTTTAGCCCATCACATCCATTGGTTTCAGAATCCAAAGTCACAAAAATGGCAAAAGAAAGACCAATTGATGAAAATGAGATGGGATTAAACAAACTTCCCATTTTTTTTCCACAAATGTCCTAAGTAGTGATTGCTTGATTGCCAAGAAGCTACAGAATGTTAAAATGAAAGTTATAAATGACTGGAGCAATTACACCGCCACTCACAGATCCCAGGTTGATATCCCGGTAAGCAGGGGATAATCTGAACATGGTTTTATCTACAGTATATGTATCTGAGTGAGATACACACAAAATGCTAGTGGTGAAAAGCATTTTCTAACATCGGTCTCGACACCAAACACACCTCAGCAACATCTCACATACAGGAGGTCGAGGAGGAGGAGAAGATAACCTTCCCCAACCAAGGTTAAAGGTCAAGTCTACCTCAGAAAAATGTTGATATGAATCAACAGAGAAAAATTAGACAAGCATAATGCTGAAAATTTCATCAAAATCGGATGTAAATAAGAAAGTTATGTCTTAAAGTTTCTTTTATTAAAAAAAAAAAATTATGTGCACAATTTAGTCACATGGAAATGAGAGAATCAATGATGTCCCATTGTCCCTCACTCGATATTTCTTTTGCTTTTTATTGTTTGAATTATACAATATTTCAATTTTTACAGATTTGACAATAAGGACCAACCTGACTGAACTATATAATGTTAAACAATGGTAATTCGACATGTTCAGGGAGAAATTAAACTTTGTTTCACATGAGAAAATTAGAACATTCATATTTCATATACTAAAATATAAAAGAAAAAGTGAGTTAGTGATGTCATCAGTTCCCTCATTTGCATACTGACCGGGATGTGTATATAGCTATTATGTGAAATTAAGCGAAAATTAAAAATGCCATAGCTTTCTTATTTTTCATCTGATTTTGATGAAATTTTCAGTGTTATGCTCGTTGGATTTTTCTCTTTTTATTCAAATCAACCTTTTTGAGGGGTGGACTTGTCCTTTAAAACAAGATCTGCCCAGGGTATCCTACTCCCAATGCTCACAACAACTCACTACCGGTACTTGACACACCCAAATTTCTGTTCAATAATCTTAATGCCTGTCCCTATCGCCAAGCAACAGAAAATAATTTACATGTAATTTTTTTTTTTTGGGTTTTTTTTTGGGGGGTCCTAAAATTACTGTAAAATATTCCCTAACAATGCAGCGACCTCATTTTGTGTCAGCTCTGTGCAGTGTAGCAGAAAAGAGAAGGATTAAGCAAAAAAAGAATAGTGTGCAAGCTCCTAATGGTGCAGCAGCCCTACTTGTGAGCAAGCTACATGTACCTACACTACAGCATCTGAGGAATGTATGCAGCTGGGTAAACTTTATATGCAAACAAGAAGAATAAGGTTGAGAGAAATTCAATGCCTTCACTAGTCCTGAAATGAAAGAATTATGTCCATGGAGACATCGATATTTAAATATTTTTCCCACATAGAGCGCGGAAGCAAAATTGTATGTCGAGACAGAAGAACGTCTTGTTCAGGTTTTTATTCTTTTGACAAAAGATAGGAAGGAAGCAATAAAGCTGTGCACTTCTCCTTTCTCCCTTCACTTTTTTTTCTTCTCCTTTTTCCCCCCTTTTTTTTTTCTTTATGGGGACGTATTTTTTGGGGGGAGAGCGACTGCCCTCACCGCCCCTGTCTATGCGTCTATACGCGCAAGGTGGTTGGTTCAAGAGAGGGTCGATATGTGGTGTACTCACTATACATGATGTACAGCATGAAATGCTGAGTTGCTAATGACCTTACAGAACTCCATCTCAGTTTTTAATGATCCTTTTTTTCTGCCTGAGTTTCAGGTCACATGACCAAGGTCAAAGGTCATTTAGGGTCAATGTTGGGGACCTAAGATTAAGTTTTTGAAATGTCATCATAACTTAAAAAGTATATGAACCTAGTTCCTGAAACTTGGCCATAATAAGGGTAATCAAACATTACTGAACATTCTGCCTGACTTTCAAGTCACATGACCAAGGTCAAAGGTCATTTAGGGTCAATGGACTTTGGCCAAGTTTGGGGTATTTGTTGAATTAGCATCATAACTTTGAAAGTTTATGGATCTGATTCATAAAATTGTATCACTGAACATCCTGTGCGAGTTTCAGGTGACATGACCAAGGTCAAAGGTCATTAAGGTCAATGAACTTTGGCCATGTTGGAGAGAGGTAATTATTAAATTGCTGTCATAACTTTCAAAGTTCATGGATATAATTATGAATTGTGGACATAGGGGTAATCAAGTATCACTGACAAGTCTTAGGTCACATGATCAAGGTCAAATGTCATTAAGGGTCAATGAACATAGTATTGTATCATTATATGAATGGTGTTTTTTTTTTAATAATTATTTTATAGTAGTCAGCACTGCTGCTTTATTGAATCGCGCAATGCAGGTGAGACTGTCAGAGGTGCTCCATTTGTTTTCCTTTTTTTATTGAGCAAAGTATCACAAATTGATTGCCAAAAAATGGCGTCATAAAGTTTTGGTGTACCGGTATTTTATGTAAGGAATTTTAGGGTTTTCTTTATCACTCATCAAATGAAATGAATTGTGAAGAATGTTTGATTATTATACTACTCACCTCAAGCTTTAAAATAAGACCTTCCTCGCTCCCCCCTCCTCCTCTACCCTTGCCATTTTGCATTCCATCAGTCGCGGTGTTGCAAATTAACGGACTAAATTGCGCTAATTTTTTTCAGGGATGATATATACATGTACATGTAGCTCTAAATTGATACGGTACCAATTTTATGACAATATCTCTATGTTCAACTGAGATATCGAAAAAGAGTACCACCACCACCTTTTTGTGGGATTAGTTCAAGATGTGTGGCCCTACATGTGAAGTTTTTCATGATACATGTATGCTTGCAGAATCAATTTGATAATCAATTTGATATGCCCTATTTGGTATGTTATATTTTCAAAAAATTCATCTGTATGTTGCCGGCCTACACGTACATGCAAAGATTATGTGATACCGTATACTATCTTCTTTTCAATTTTCACTGATCAATATATGTTCGATGTTTTTAAACATTTTTTTCAAGTCACTTGTGAATTGTCATTTTTCTGTTGTAAAGTAGAATCTGACCAACCTTCACTTTTTATACTAATACTACAAACTGAACAACATACAGTACGGTATTTCCTTCTTCCCCTAATATCCATATAATTTGAGACTATCAGACTAATGTATTGTTCTGTCCTATTGTGTTGTGTCATTTATTCTCTCTGTAGGTTCCCAACGATCTTGTCCCCAATTCATCAACTCACCTCAGGATGCCACAGTGCTTCCTCTTCATCATTTGTTGCGTGTCATACTAGCATCAACCATATTAGTTGTCGGAACATTTGCATGTTACATTCGCCCTGCACTGTCAGTCAATCGCCACTCACTTTTATCCTGATTTTGCTTCACTTTCTTTTGATCTAACGCTCCAAAGAATGTCATCTCATTTGCTGAGTCCACCCAAAGGTACGTGATACAAAGTTTTCTCTAACACCTATTTTGTTTGCTTGTGTTTTGTTTGCTTGTCCAAGAAATTTGCAGTGCAAATAAATAGATAATGGGTCAGATGCATAAAATGCTTGTGCTTGAAGCATTTGCTGCCAGCAAGTGCTTCAAGCACAAGCAACGCAATGGCTAGCCAAGCAGAAGGTCATGATTTAGCAATTGCTTTATTTCATATGCATAACCCTTTGCTTGTGCTTAAACCATTTTTTTGCCTTGTGAAAGCAATTGCTAGTCGTTTGAACAACAGTGACATGTATCACGCTTGTGCAAACAGTACTCACAGAACAAAGGCGGAAATCAAATCTTTTCCTTAGACGTGGTGTAAAAGTAACTTGTTTCTAATTAATAGTTGGCATTCAAATTGCACTTACAAGGAAGAAAACATGGCTCTGTACATCTTAGGTTATATAGAGAACATGATTTTAAGACTCAAATGTCCTGATCAAGCCTAAAATAAACTCAAGCAAATGCTTAAAAGCACAAGCAAACTGTTTGCCTTTTTTAATATGCAAACGCTTCTTAGCAATAGCTTAAGAGGAAGCAAATGCTAGCGGGCAGTTAGCAGTAGCTTGAGCTTACTAGCAAAAGCATTTGCTCATTCATTTTTATGCATACGGAATCAAGCAAAAGCCTGGCAAAAGCAATTGCTACTTTTTATGCATTTGACCCAATGCCACATCCAATTTTCTTATTTTTTAATTCAACAAAAATCATTCATTTTCATGACAACATGATGTAAAGTGGTTTGATAGCATAAAGCTCTTTTCAATATAATATTACAAAATACAATGCGAGAGAGCTCGAGAGCTTACATGTATGCATAGATCCATTTGGCATGTCTTTTACTGTGATTGTATTGCGCAATAATTCACTGTGCCGTATTCGCGCTCGTCTTCTACACATGAAAACACCAGCGAACCCGTCACCATGTACGTTAGCTGGTGTCTTCAGCTATGTGTAGGAAACGAACACGAATATGGTACAGCGAATTATTGCGCAATTGGTGTAACAGCCTACGAACGTTTTTCTTGTATGGTACTACGTAATTGTTGCTTATTTCAGTTATTAGTGAAAACTTGCAGAGACTAGTACAGCATTTTCTCTCTTGGAGCCATTCTTTTCTACATGCTGAAGGTATTGATCATTTTTAATTAGTGTAGTTTGTAGTGTAGTTTTGATGCACACCGAAAGTACATGTACCAATAGGACATATCAATGATTAATGAGGCGATCTCTTAGGGCTATTCCTGATCTTCAAATTGGCTTCAAAAGCTCTGATCAAGGTACTTTATGCGGAATGTACATATTTTTGTGTGGGCAGGCGATCGCGAGCCAGTAAATAAATCAAGTGCGCATTGTGCATGTGCACTCGCGCCAGTGCCAACGACACATGTGATGTGAGGGACCAAAATGGTGAGCTTTTCAATGATTAGCTGATGTATTGTACTTTGCGTTAAGAAAGATCACTAGTAGAAGTAAAGACACAGCATTGGAAGTCTTTGAGTTGACTTAAGATGACAAATAAGTCAGAAAAATTTAAAATATTTTTTTAATTTTTTTTAAAAGTTCATTTATTTGACATCCTTTAAAAACATATAAACATATGTACAAGTATACAACAACAAAGGAGTAAAAGAATTTAAATCACAGTATAAGCAATAAAAAAATGGTAGAAATATAAAAGAAATGAAAATAAAATGTAGCGGATGTAGGAAGTCAGAAAGGCCATTGACCTGTCAAAGCCGACTCCCTTGATTACTACATTATGGTACGATTAAAAACACAAATAGAATAGTGGCCAAAAAAAAAATATTACAAGTAGCTACACAAATAATATGTTATCCCTGTCTGACAGTAAATCTCCATTTATCCAAAACTGTCAAATTGAAAACGGTTAGTGGCATGGGTGGTCATTTACTGGATGGAAAAATTAGTTATTGTTTTGCTTAATGATGCTGTGTACATCTATTTATTTTTGCTGTTTACAGACATACATGTTCTTTTGCATAGCTGTTTTTTATTTCAAAGATATGCACTAATTTTTTGTTTTTGTTTTGTGATTTGCTGTGATTTTTTTAAATGCTATTACACTGTTATAATTCTCTCATTGAGCATGGGATGGCGTAATATGTACTGACTTTATCAAATCAAAGGCTGACTAGGCTATCAGTATCATAGGCCCGAATTCACAAAGGTGGTTTTGAAAACCCACGGTTGAGTCCATGGTTTGTGCAGATTTCCTGTATAAATTACGCTTAATTTAGCGCGTATCGGGCGCGTGTATAAAAAATGTAAAATGCTGATGCGCGCTTTGGTCACAGTGCGCCAAATTGACGCCTGTTACCATGGTTAAATATGCTATTTCATTAATGAGTCCACTGTTTTTATTCATGAGTCCACTCTTCAAACAGTGGACTCCTGAATATAATAGCCTATCTAACCATGGTAACAGGCGTCAATTTGGCGCATTGTGATAAAAGAGCGCATCAGTATTGGACATTTTTCAACATATGCGGTAAAATAAGTGTAATTTATACAGGAAATCTGCATAAACCATGGACTCAACCGTGGGTTTTCAAAACCACCTTTGTGAATTTGGGCCATTGAGTCAAGTTCATATTTGCTGATTCTGTGTTCAACTTCATTTTATTATGTGAATTATTTCAGTTATTATTATTCTTACGTTTCATGCTCCCTACATTGTAATTGTGTTTCTGTTATTCTTTCGTTCTTTAATGCGCTTTGTATCTGATGAAAAGGCGTTATATAAATGAAGTGTATTATTATTATTCTATAATTTTGGCATGGTATGTGCATGAATTCTCAATGGTCAAGTGAAATACACTTTCTATGATTGACCCCCCCCCTGTTTTAACAGATACGATGCATGTATATGTGCACTCTACTTGATATTATACATGTATATCAAAATAATGCTGATAACGCTTTGATTGCCAATTGAGTTTTTATTGTTCACTCGAGTGAATAATAAAAACTTAATTTGCAATCAAAGCATTATCATCAGCATTTTTTGTTACATTACTGAAGCCAATATGTGAAACTTTAAGATGTATACACAGTGCATCCAACAAAAAGGAAACCTGTATTCAGAGATAAATTTCACAATTATCAAACATGTTTTTACTATGAATTTGATACTGATAGTAAGAGTGGAATCTCATCTTTAATTTGAGACCAACAGCTTCGCAAATTTTCACGCATGGCAAGTTACAAACAATAAAATATTGAGGCCTATCAGAAACAATTTGCGCAGAAACTCACGCAAGTATGGGAAAGTGAACTTTCATTGAAGTGGATGTAAAGTAAGTAAGTTTTATATGGAATATTATGATTGATATATATATTTCTATTGTAGTAAATGATGATACAAAACAAACATTTTATGACCTTATAGGACAATTCCACCCCAACAAAAAGTGAAATTGAATAAAAAGAGAAAAATCCAACAAGCATAACACTGAAAATTTCATCAAAATCGGATGTAAAATGAGAAAGTTATGACATTCTAAAGTTTCGCTTAAATTTTCAAAACATTTAGATGCACATCCTGGTCAGTATGCAAATGAGGAGCCCGATGACGTCATCCACTCACTATTTCTTTTGTATTTTATTATATGAAATAAAAAATATTCTAATTTTCTCCTATTGTCAAGTGAAACGATTAATTCCTCCATGAACATGTGGAATTAGCATTGTCTAATACTATGTTTCGGTCAGGTTGGTCTTTATTGTCAAATCTGTAAAAAATGAAAAATTGTATAATTCAAACAATAAAAAACAAAAGATATAGTGAGTGAGGGACATCATCGTCTGTCTCATTTGCACGTCACTGAGTTGCGCATATCACTGTTTTGTGAAAAATAAGCGAAACTTTAAAATGTCATCACTTTCTTATTTTACATCCGATTTTGATGAAATTTTCAGCATCATGTTTTCCTGATTTTTCTCTATTTATTCAAATCAACATTTTTCTGGGGTGGACTTGACATTTATGATTATGTATGAAAGATTCAATTAATACTAAGACATACATGTATATTAACAAGTATGCTAGTATATGCACCCTTGATATTTATTACAATCATAACTCTATCAGCCCTTTACCAATAGTCAACTACTGCATATCAATACTCGGTCAGAGGTCACATGGTAAGGTCAAAGGCCATTTTGAGGTCATTGTTATGACATAGCTCCGCATCTGTAAGTCACTTTTGAACCAAACTTGGGTTGTAGCTGAACTTAGGAGACCGACCTGCATGTTATTGTGTTCAGAGGTCGCATGGTAAGGTCAAAGGTCATTTCGAGGTCAACATTAAAGTTTATGTGCAAGACTCTTATGACAAATGTTATTCCATCCCAGTTATTTTGCTAATGAACATTTGATGTACAATTCTGTTGCATGCCCTCGCAAATTACGATATTTCTGGTTACTTTCACAAGTGTGTGAGACACAAAATCGCTTATGCCTTGTCTGTGTTACTGATCACCAGAATGATTGATTTTGAGCTAAGATTTCATGATTTTACAAAGATAAGTTTACATTAATGAACCAGATCTAGATGTATGATAATATTTTGACAATTAACCTTGATTTAAAAGACTTTATCTTGAAATAATTGTTTGCTGCAACTACTGTCTTTTACCTTTAAGATAAAAAAAATGACATCACTATTAGTAAGCCTACCATAAGGCCTTATCATGACCAACATGCTCTCGTGTTAACTTGCAAACCTTTGTTCTGACACCTGCTTGAGTAGGCTTCCTCTACGAGAGCAAATTTGAAGACGTTTCAAAACTCAATCGTCTTCAATGTCGCATTTGTACCGTATTTCTGAAGGTCATAACATCTGAGCTGATTGCATTTCCAATGCATCTTTTGCAACATTTAAATTCATGATTTGAAAAACGTTGACTTTTATGACCGCGAAAGAAGGACATTGAACACACTCTTTGTTTCTCATTATATTCATATTTCGTAACAACATTTTCAATCATGATTGAAAATGCTGTTTAAATTTGGAAACCGATATTGAACACACCCTATTAGTCTTAATTGGGTGAAATGAATGAAAATAAAATGGATATTACATTGTAGACCAACTAGTTATCAGACGAAGTGGTCATAGACGAACTGGTGATTGGACAAAGTGATGATTGGACCGAATGGTTTTGGACAAAATGATTATTAGACAAAATGTTGATGGATGGAATGGCATGGTAGACTAGATGAAGGTGTAGATCATGACTGTGATGAGTGGACGAGTTGGCGAATTCCCCAAGCCATTAGGGTTTCAATCGTCTTCATAACAAATCATTAGTCTGATAGCCTGCTAAATATAGACTCCACAATGTAGCTTTAGCTTTT
This sequence comes from Lytechinus pictus, assembly GCF_037042905.1. Taxonomy (NCBI): domain Eukaryota; kingdom Metazoa; phylum Echinodermata; class Echinoidea; order Temnopleuroida; family Toxopneustidae; genus Lytechinus; species Lytechinus pictus. The sequence goes on from NC_087245.1 coordinate 34,915,435, forward strand.
AAATCTGGAATGTTTTAAGTCTGTGATTGAAAACAAAATTTATGTGAGCTAGTTCACAGCTAAAAAAAATGCATGGAACGCAGGTCCCAGAACTTATTGAAAATTCCCTATTGGTAGTGTACATGTAGTTTTACTCTATTGAACCCATGGGCATGGGCCCGTATTCTGAAGTTGGGTTTAAAGGTAAATGCTAGTTTTGGTAACGATATCAAAATGAGTTCGTACAGAATCCAATGAAATGACCACCAAAGTGTCTGTTTGTATAAATAAAACGTATGTGCCAAAGGATTCTGGAAGAAATCGTGTAATTGCTGAGAAATCAGCAAATAAGCACAGGATTCGGGTAGAGCGTCGGGCCCGACGCTCAAAGCAATATTTATACACAGTCCCACGTGCGCTTATCTGTGTTGGGGAAGTTCAGTCTGAACATTTTTCAGCGTAGATTTCAAGATTTCACAAAGTTCAGTTTATGTAACTGTACCAGATCTAGATCCTCGATGATATACTGACAATTAAGCCTGGTTTTACAGACTTTCTCATGAAATCAGTGTTTACTGCAACTACTGGAATTTCTCTTTAACTTAGACCGTGGTCTAACTCTGCTAAAATTATGGGAAGCCAAAAGTGTCAAAATTTTTATTATTAAATTGTAGGTTTAATGTTTTGTATGTTTACTGTGCTCTTTCCTGATTCATCGATGGTGAAGACAATCATCTATTTATACTTCCTGGACAATTATGAATGATTTGAGAGAAAAATGAGCTGAAATATATGATATCTCTACTGTTACTGATTTATTTAACAATTGGCTATCCATACTTAAACCACAACTTTAAACCTGAGTTTAAAGGGGAATGAAACTCTTGGAACAAGTTAGCTTTTGTGAAAGCAGAAAAATCAAAGAATAATATCAACAAAAGTTTGAGTAAAATAGGACTAGCAATAGAAGAGTTATGAGCATTTGAATGTCGAGATCACTAATGCTATGGAGATCCTCCCATTGGCAATGTGACCAAGATCTATGATGTCACTGATAAACAACTCTCCCCTTTTGGACACTGAAAATATACCCCAAAACATATATTTTTGCTCATTCTTATCATATGACAAACGATTCATCAATGATATAATGTTGTGAAACCTCTGTACTTGTCCTCTCATAAAGAGAACACCTCACCTTGTGATAGACTCTATAAAAATGAGAATATAAGTGAAATAAGTACTAAAGTAATGAGGGAGTTGTACGTGTGTGACATCACAGATCTTGGTCGCATTGCCAATGGGAGGATCTACATGGCATTAGTGATCTCAATATTCAAATGCTCATAACTTTCTTATTATTCATTCAATCGTCCTCAAATTTTCAACAATATGTTTCTTTGATTTTTCTCTTTGATATGGATTCAGCTGGTTTCAAGGGTTTCATTCTCCTTTAAGTTAAACCCGACTTCAGAATACGGGCCATGGACTGAAGTCACTGAATTTACTCAAATAAAGAAAACATTCAATTTAATTTCATTTACTTCCGCAATTCAATTTTCACAAATCAACAGCTAAATCATATGAAACCATAAAGTATTAAAAATGACATTTAAAATAGTAATAGTAAAGTATTATTGAATTTCTACACTATAAAAATGTTTTTTTTTAATCCTTGAGTTTTCCTTGGTATGCATACATGTACAAAACATGAAGAGAGTAGTACAGTGTTGACATCCACTCCTTTCTTAGAACTACTTTTTACAATCATAATAAAGTCCATAAAAATCTTGCTTGCTCAAATCATGGACCTACTAGCAAAAATAGTGTGCTGAAAGCTGTCAGTGATGTTCTTTGTACCTACTGTATTATGATGTGAATTTTATGATGTGTAATTTATTTCTCCATCGATACCTCCATGGTCTCGGTACAGTGCATGTAAAAAAACGTTACACTTTGAAATAATCCTTTAAAATGAATATCCTGAAGCTTTTTCCACATTTATACATTGTTATAGGCCTCTTAAATGATGACATGACTGTCAGAAAATCTTTCTGCTTGAGTGAGCACTTCCAAATGCGTGTAAAAAGTTTGTGAAAAATGATTTTCACAGAATTTGGAAATATATAATAGAAATATGATAATAGTATACAAATGATGAATGTTTATGAGTGCAATGGACAGAATACTTCATGAGGTGAAAGATGAAATGATCCATTTACATGTAACTCTGCTATGCCTCGTTGAATGGATTCATTTCATCTTTCACTGCTGAGTTGAATGGATCATTTCATCTTTCACCTCTTGAAGTATTCCGTCCATTGCACGAGTGAAAATAATTTTTGTTTATATTGTTATATATACCTAAAAATAGATCCTTTTCATATGAAATTTATGAATTTTGATGCAAAATATGCTCTTTAATTAATGCTCGTTAATTATTGCGTACGTACAACATGCGCGCTGCAAACACGAATGGTTTTACTTGTGGTGCCTGCAGTTTTGGTGCGTGCGTGCAATGGACAAAATCGTATGGATCCAAAATTGCACGATGAATGGATCCAAAATTGCATGGTTTATGACATCATTGTAAAATGGGCTGAATGATCGATATCAGACAACCAATCAAATGGCAAGGAACTATCTAGATGCCATATAATACATGTACATGTAGTTGTTTAGTCTTTAAGTGCACATGGACTTTAGCTAAGAAGATTAAAGATATCTTTTACCTTTTAAACTTGTTTTCTTGCTCAAAACACTATATCGAGCACCAATGCCCTCTCCCCCATCCCCCATTCACCTTACATGTAACAGTGGTTCGCATGAAATAGCTAAGGTTTGATTTTTCTTCTGTTATTCCTTGTTATGCCTAGGGAAAATTGTCACTTTGTTCGCCCTTTTCTTTTGACACATCATGTAGCATTTCTGCGAAAACTGATTTCTGCAAGCTTTACAGAAATAGATAGTGTTCACTCAAGCGTAACATTCTTTCTGAATTTTTACTTTCATCTGATTGATGAGACCCAAATCCAAGAATATATGAGAAAAAAATTATTCCCATCAGGGTGCTACATCACTTTTTTGAGGCACTTGTCCAGTCGGGCAAGTAAATTTTTAAAGAGTTGGAAAATACTTGCCCGAAAATATATGTCACCTGCTCGGAAATTCCTTCAAAACAAAGTTTTACGTTTACCGCTTCAAAACAAAGTATTGCAGTTTTATACATACCATTTACTTTTTTTCTTACTTTTTAAAAGGAATTGATGTACCTTCTGATTTTATCTTGGTCGTCAAGACTAAATATAGCGTAAATATGCAATTGAATTAATTTCCTCTCATCATATATATCTATGTACTCTGAAGGTGACCAAGACACAATAAAAAGGGGAATCACTGAAAATAACTAAAGAAAGAAAGAAAGAAAGAGAGAGAAAGAAAGACAGAAAGAAAGAAAGAAAGAAAGAAAGAAAGACAGAAAGAAAGAAAGAAAGAAAGGAAGGAAAGGTGAAAGAATGGATGAAAGAAAGGAAGAAAAGAGATGAAGGGAGAGTGAAGGAAAGAAAATGTGGGAAAGAAGGGATAATTAAAAAAAATAAGGAAAGAAAAAGGTTTCCCACATTCTTTTAGAGAAAAAAAGAAAGACAGAAAAGAAAAGGAATGAAAGAAAAGAAAGAAAGAAGGGATGACAAAAGGATGAGATTAATTGGAAAAAGAAGAAAGGAAGTAAAAGAATGTTAAGAAAAGAGGAAGGGAAGAAGTAATAATGAAGAAAATAAGGAAAGGAGAAAATGAATGAAAGAAATGAGAAAAAGGGAAAGAATGAAGAAAAAAAGGAAATGATATGGAGGAAAAAAAATACTAAAGAAGGAAGGAAAGAAATATAGGAATAACTAAAAGGAGAGGAAGTGAGAAGGAAGGAGGAATAGAAAAATTTAAGGAAAAAAATTAAGGAAAAAAGAAGAAAAAAGGGAAAGTAAGAAAAGAAAGATAGATGGAATGAAAAAAAAAGGCATGAAAGAAAGATAGAAAAAAGGATGAAGAAAAAAAGAAAGTATCTCCTTGACATGTATCTTTTATCAATAGTACTTGAGTGAAATCCAATCCAAACTGATAGTCATTTGATAGAGGGCATATTTTTCCTTTCAGTTACAAAGCCCTGCACACAAACTACTCCATGCTTGGGCCACTATAATTCAACACCTCAGAATATGATTATTTGAACTTGTAGCTCTACATACAATATATACTGTATTTTCTGTATTCCGAGTTGAAATTAAGAATTTCATGTACATAAACATAAAGAGCTCTGTGATTCCACTGATACATGTACAATCAAGGAGAAAGATATATTGACATGTAGGTGGGTACCGGTACATGTACAATTATGCAGGCCTATACGAATTAACCAGGAAAGTGGGAGTGTTCCCTAGAAGAATTTTCAATATTCTTTTCTGTACTATTTGCATGTACAGAGGAGAGAAGAGAAAGTTTGTTGACCTTGTTGTAGCCTGATAGTAAATACAGTAGTGTACAGCTGTTTATCAATGTGTATATGGATATAGGGCAGGGTGGTCATCGACGAGCTTCAAGCTCCATGGTCATTATGATCATTGAGCTCGTAGTAGCTCCAAGATGTGATGTAGTGGAGAGTTGGGTAAATAAGGCTCCCTATTTCATATTCCCAATCATATCTTTTTATTGCATAGCAGTAGAAACATGTAAACAAATTTTTGGCATTACTCCTATTTGTTTAAGATCGCATGCTCGATCTGTAATGAAAAGGCGCTTACAATAAACTTAACTCACTACTGGTACACTTACAATTTGGCCATTAAATAAGTTTTCAAACTGGCCTTGAAATGTTCTACTGATCTACAGTCTTAGTTTAGTTGGAAGATTGTTCCATAGACGGGGAGCAGCTGATGCAAATGCACGATCTCCCCATGACCGTCTGGTTTTTGGAATAGAAAGATTGAGAGTAGAAGTCTTAGAAGAGCGAAGACCAGAGCGACCAGGTTTGCAAAAATCAAGAAGATATGAGATGTATTCTGGTGAAGAGAAGGTCAGTGCACGATATGTTATCAGAAGAATTTTATAGGCGAGACGACGTAAATACAATGTAAAAGCAGAAATATCAGCCACACTGATCCATTATTCTAAATGAGTATTGGAAATGCTACAGAAATGTCAATATTCTAATACGTCAAAATTGTACATAAAGAGGCTTTCATATGAGGAAATTATAATTTGTAAACAAATTTTTCCGCATTACTCCTATGTGTTTAAGATTGCATGCTCGATCTGTAATGAAAAATCATAAGTCAGAAAAAATTGGAACCAGTGGGATTCGAACCTGCCATCTACTGCTTTCCGGGCAGCGACTTAACCACCAGGCCATTCTGGTTCACGGCTAAATCACGATGAACTGGAATTAAAATACCCTCGATCCTCTTCTTTCTGATTCATTAATATGCAAATGCAGTCCGCCATGGACAATAGATAGTAAATAAAGAGGCTTTAATAGGAGAAAATTATAATTTGTAAACAAATTTTCGGCATTACTCCTATGTGTTTAAGATCGCATGCTCGATCTGCAATGAAAATCATAAGTCAGAAAAAATTGGAATTCAAATATCCTCTTCTTTCTGATTCATTAATATGTAAATGATAGGAGGAAATTATAATTTTCGGCATTACTCTTACTGGCTTTCTGACTTATGATTTTCATTACAGATCGAGCATGCGATCTTAAACACATAGGAGTAATGCTGAAAATTTATTTACAAATTATAATTTCCTCCTATTAAAGCCTCTTTAAAAATAGTCCAGCTGTTTTGATACAGTCACTGAACATTTACTAGTAACAATGACAGCATTAATATTTAATGTGTGTATGTTATTAACAAAACTTTGAGTGAAACTGATGGTGGTTACTCACGTTTGAGACGGAGGCTACTTTTAAACGGGTTTGAGACGATTTTTAAACTTGTCGCAGAGACGTCTTCTGAGGCCCCACGATGTCCCATTAGTCTCAGGAATCTCAAAACCGTCTCCAAATTGTCCAAAATCTGTCTCAGAGATGTCTCCAATACTAGTCTGATTCGATTTTGTCTATAACCAGTTGGTCTAACTATCTTTTGGTCTATGTAGCACTTCGACTATTCACATTTCGTCTAATGCCCACTTCGTTTTATACCGTCCATTTGATTTATCACCACTTGGTTGCTCTCAGTAAACAAACTGGTAATAGACTAAATATTCATTTCAGTCTGGAAATTATTATAATAGATATAAATAGTCTCATTAATATGATAGGTCTGCGCTGTGACTTGACTGATTTGTACTATCATGTTTTGTTTTAGAAATTCTTCGATGCTATTTTTTTCATGAAAACTTTGGACATTAGCTTTCAAATGAATTTGATTTGAACAGGAACTTGTGAATCTCCCTGATTTTGATAAACACAGAAGTATCGAAGCAGGGGCGGATCCAAGTTTTTCCAAAGGGGGGAAGGCACATTTTCCTGAGGAAAATTCGACTAGCAAAAGAAAAAAATTCAGCTAAAATTGAAGGGTTTTTTTCTTCATGAAAAATTTGACCTAAACAAATGTTTTCACCTAAAATAGAAGAGTTTTTTGTCCACAAAAAATTTGACAAGCAAAAAGACAAAAAAACTGAAAAAAAAGAAGGTATATTCCCATTACCAATAAAAAGTATATTCCCATTACAAATATATGCTGTAACTTTCAAAGGGGCACACTTGTGTAAAAACAGCATATTTACATTTAAAATATTGATTCAGGCAAAATTTGCATGTCCATTCTTCTCCAACCTCCCAGCCCAGGTCCCTGACTCTCGACCGGCACGTCAGGTGGTGACACTAGAGACTAGAGTCTTCGGCTGGGTTCCAAGTCCAACACATTGACGGTAAAACCATGCAATTGTACAGCTTGGTCCGTGACATTTGATTGAATTTAATGTGACGGAATGTCACAAGTGCAAACTGGGGACTTCAAGTCGTTGATTTTTCGAAACGGAGGGCTCTAAACATTAATATTTCGTTCGGGAATATCATCAGCATTGATCAGGTTCTTGTTCAACGTCCATCTTGGCAAATGTAATGCTATCCCACTGTGCATTGCGCGAGTCATGTACATGTACTTCCGCAGGCTGTCGCGACCTCGAGCGGAATTTACGAGTGACTGCAGGGGATTCTTTACAAGCTTGGCTGATTGAGTGGGATCATTTCATTGGCACCTCGCATGCGACTAAGTGAACTTTTCGAGTTATATTTCCTTCTAACCTCCCATTTCCCTGCTCTATCTAACCCTATTCCCTGTTGCCAGAACAAGTGTCATGTCTCCCCTGAAGCCATTCATTTTCACTCACTTTTCATTCCTTGATGTTGTATTAGAGGGGCTGAGCACAAAAGCTCTTTGTCATTTGAGGACAGTTAAAGTGTTTCACCATTATTGATTGGGGAGGGGGTAAGAATAGAAAAGGGGGTTGCTGCTAAGTGTGTCTGGTGGTCATGCTTGTACATGTAGAAGTACCAAATGCTTGGCTTTTTCTCTGACACTTCCAGATAGAGTTCTCTAGAACTGCTGCAAGTAGTATACCTGCTACATGTACGCGTTGATCCATGGATCCATGGTTGTTGATCCCCTTGAGTGCATAAAGTGTGTTTAGTGAGGCAGCGTAGCTCAGTCGGTTAGAGCGCATGTTTCGGATAAGATCGTAGATCTCAACGTGAGGGGTTCGAGTCCCGCTCATGCCGAAACGCGTCTAACAAAAAAGTCTGATGCTATAGCGTTGTGTGTTAGCGTGCCTCACCACTGTATTCAGTGCAGGTGTGAATACAGTTGGAAAACACTCCGTCCATCGGAAAGGACGCAAATGTTGGTCCCGTGTATAGGAGAGGTACAACCTATGCACGTTAAAACCAATACACTATTCGTCAAAGAGTAGGGTGTTCACCCGGTGTACTGCACCTGCCGGTCCCGGCAAAATCCAGGTCAAGTACCCGATGCGTTTATGCCCAGAAGGGCCCTGCATCGTATACATCCAGATCCAGTTTCTTGAAGCATTGGAATATTAGTTTTTCTTCATATTTTGGAGGAGTTGATCATTATGAAATGTGTTTTGGACATATTCAGTGAGTATATGGCATAATCTAGACATCCCCTCTCACTCACAGTGTGCAGGATCGGTAGATTTGTTTATTTTGTTCTAGGTCCTCCCAAACTCTTAAATTGCAGAATTTTGTTGCTGTCTGGAAAACGTTAAGAATGAAACATCAAAGGCTACAACTGCGCAATTTGGAAAGTCAGTTATCTGAGTTACCTTATGTCATGAGTTGGGGCTTGAAGGGATTTGGGGATATGTATAGGTTTTGTGATACTAGTCTGTGATTATATGGATGCTCCAGGCTGACCATATTTATATCTCAATAAATAGAGTAAAATTCACCAAGCAAAATGCTGAAAATTGGATAACAAATAATAAAGTTATTGAATTTTAAAGATATATGCATTATTCCTGTGTTCAAAACAGTTCTAGGCATGTCTCCATGAATATTCATTAGGTGGGCTGATGATGTCATATCCCCACTTGTTCTTTTGTATTTTATTATGAAAATTTAAATATTCAAATCAAACATATCGAGGGCCCTCTCTTGGTTTTCTATATTTACTTATCATGAAAAGGGCACTTTCAGCATTTATCTAGAAAATTTATGAATTGGATATTAAATCCGCTTCCTTCATACAAAGATTATATCCTGCAATTTTCAGCCCAGTCCATACTGAGGAATAGGTTTTAAATCAAATGGAAAAACCATACAGATATTATGTTTTCATCAGGCGCCCATTTAAAATACATTTTCATGTAAAATGTTGGTCACCAAAGTTATTGTGATTTTGTAACATTTCTTATTTTTATCAATAAAAATGGAAAGAAAAATTTGCCATGTCTCATTATTTACTATCTATGATTTAACGGAGTATTGATTATCAGTTTAAAATGAATGATCAATACACTGACCCGTTCTCAGGATAATGTGCTTTATTTTTGTTTTCTTCATTTTAGAAATGCTATTAATCAATGGACTGACATGCTTGCACAAAAGCATTCTACAATAGCACTGCGAGTTAATCGCTTCTCTTGTGTTTTGAATCATACGTACAGTTTACTGGATACAGTGTGCTTTCATCGTATTCCCTTTCAATGGGCTGTATCTACCAGGGTTTGTTTACAACTGAACCACTTGCTCGGGTTTCCTCTCCCACACTATACAAAATAATGTGGTTCCCTCTCGTTCTTGTTTTGAGAGGTCATACCTTTTCTTGTCTACGATACTATTAAGAAGGTTTCAAAAGAATATTGAAATGTCATCGCCACTGGGGGAAGTTATCCGGCACATATTTCACGCAGGTGGGTTTGCTGAATTAGCCAAGATTGTATATTGTGCATTTTGTCCATGGATTTTGCTGTAGTCCCAGCTGTTGTGTACATGTTGTTGGTTTTCTTTCAATGAATAAAAAGTGTTGGGAAGCGTGCATTTGATTGTTCACTCTGATGAATGAAGTGATTCATTTTTTTTGCGATGATAATATTTGAACAATTTGTATCACAGCCTTGATTGAATCACAGTACAATGTAGGAGCTGAGAGGTTTCTGTAATAATAAATATTCTCTTTTTCTGTATATGGAATGCTTGAAATACAGTGTTGATTTATAAATTCAATCTGTTATCCGATTTATTCACAAAGATTGTGCTAATTAGGTATTATGCTCATGTTTTCATTTTAAAGAAAATATTAGTTTTCAATAATAGATCTACAGTTATGAAACATCTTGCAAGGAGATCTCATGAATTACCTGATACGGTAAAAAAGGCATTTCTTCCGTCAGTCAAATAGTTCCAAAAGCTAATTGATGTATGTCAGTGACTGCCCTTCCTAGTAAAATAAAACAAAGACGGCAAAATACAGCTCCTCAAAAATATTAGATATTCGATGAACATTACTCTACCCGCCAAAATAATGGAATCTCCATATCTGATTACATTCATTGGACAACTCTGAAAAAAAAAGGAGGGGGAGAAATACAAGATATGCATGTAATTGTTTTGTTCTTAAAAATTACAAGTATAATAAAGTAAGACTTTGATATGCAGATGTGACTCAAATGTGTGAAATGATGTGTGAAATTTGCAAAAGTATAAGGTTTAGTTTTCACATTACTTGATGAACAAGCTTCACATTAGTTTATATTCTTGAGGAGAATAAATGCACACCGAAGTGCTTAAATTTGAGAAAACTGGGCATAACCTAAATATATTGCAGAGAAGGTTATCAAAATCAGGCTAATAAATCGCTATAGATATGTGTCTAAATTATCGTTTTTCATCCTATATTGTGCTGTGTTTCTTTTTCTTCACCCTTTTTTCCGGGGGGGGGGGGGGGGGACCCATTGGATCCCAGCCATGGCGTAATTTCCTTCAGCAAGAAATTTATCCACATTGTGCTGCACTCAACCCAGGTGAGGTGAATGGGTACCCGGCAGGATTAATTCCTTGAACGCATGAGCGCTGAAAGGCAGCTCAAGCTAAAGCCGGGATAATAATAGTAATAAAAATGTGCCTTGGAATAGAATATTTCTAGATAGATGGCGCTATATAAATGCCTATTATTATTATACACGCCTGCCCCAGGTAACAGTTATTAGACTCATATAATTTGTTGTGTATGATACTAGCATGGATCCCACAAAGCCTATTGATTTTGAGGTCAAAAGGTCAAAGGTCAATGTCACATTGACATGTTTTCATCTTGCCCTTCTGCAGTCCTTGTAAACGCGATAACTTCAATTTAAGTTAACCTAGGCTCATATAATTTGGTGTGTATGATCTTGGACCCTACTATGGTATGATACTAGCATGGATCCAAGGAAGCCTTTTGATTTTTAGGTCAAAAGGTCAAGGTCACACTGACATGTTTTTTTCATACCCTTCTGAAGTCCTTGTAAACCCGATAACTTTAGTTTAATTAACCTAGGCTCATTTAATTTGGTGTGTATGATACAAGCATGGATCCCAGGAATCCTATTGATGTTGAGGTCAAAAGGTCAAAGGTCAAGATCACAGTGACATGTTTTCATCTTAGTGATCTTACCCTTCTGAAGTCCTTGTTAATGTGATAGGCATAGCTTTAGTTGAACTTAACCTAGGCTCATATAATTTGGTGTGTATGATACTAGCTTAGATCCCAGCAGTTCTATTTATTTTGAGGTCAGAAGGTCAAAGGTGAAGTTGCCATCCCCCACTTTTCTTGCTTGACCAAGAACTCAATTTTCTGTGTTACAGGTGGGTGTATTATGTGCTTGCCTAGCTACACTCTTGTTTATTAATTCAAACAAAATGACGTCATTTTAGGTACAGGTCAGGGAGAACTCCAATATGACTATTAGTGGTGTGTGGCTTGATAGGCATGTCAATTTAATTAACCTAGGCTCATTTAATTTGGTGTGTATGATACAAGCATGGATCCCAGGAATCCTATTGATGTTGAGGTCAAAAGGTCAAAGGTCAAGATCACAGTGACATGTTTTCATCTTAGTGATCTTACCCTTCTGAAGTCCTTGTTAATGTGATAGGCATAGCTTTAGTTGAACTTAACCTAGGCTCATATAATTTGGTGTGTATGATACTAGCTTAGATCCCAGCAGTTCTATTTATTTTGAGGTCAGAAGGTCAAAGGTGAAGTTGCCATCCCCCACTTTTCTTGCTTGACCAAGAACTCAATTTTCTGTGTTACAGGTGGGTGTATTATGTGCTTGCCTTAGCTACACTCTTGTTTATTAATTCAAACAAAATTACGTCATTTTAGGTACAGGTCAGGGAGAACTCCAATATGACTATTAGTGGTGTGTGGCTTGATAGGCATGTCAATTTTTTAAATGCTTTTTAGCCTTTATTCAGATAATAATATTACATTTTCTCATACATAGTGAATAAAATACCTATATAAAAGAATCATATAGCAATATAACAAAGGAAAAAATACATATTGTGATATAAATATTTCGGACAAAGATTATCATAACCCATAATACAGACAGATAGCATTTGATTTCACTCATATTTATCTTATGATGAAAAAAATATAAAACTTTAGACTTTTTTTAAAGTTCTGAACAGATGATAAAATTGATATATGAAATAAGTTGTTTAATAGAGAGAGATGTAAAGAGGTTATCCCATAATAATAATATATATACATACATACATATATATATATATCTCCATAAGTCATGTTTGTAAAACGGTATGAATTCAGAAAAATTAAGTCTCTATGTTTATTCTTAGAAATATATACAACAATCTGAATAAAGAATTTATGTATAAAACACGCACAAAACCAAAACGAAATGTGAAAGGCGAACAGCCAAACCACACCCTGTCTACTTTATTTGTTTACCCATAGTTGCATGATGATTTATTTTATAATATATTGTTTTTATGGGTACTATTATTATTCTAATGCTACTTATGACTCTTATTTTTTCATTTTATCCAAATTGAGCATCGTAGCAAGATAACCATACATGTATATTGATGACACAAACTTGATTCCCCCCTTTGCGGTTTGCTGCCCTCTTTAGCTGAATTATGGTCAGTGTTTATTTTTGGAGATCCAAGCTGTGTTAACATTGTTCAAATGGTAAAGACTATATTGACGTTGATTCAGCAGACTCAACCATATGATAAGGGCCAAGTCTGTTTTGTAGGCTTTGAATCAGACTACAAATCTTGAACTTGTAATTTTTCAGTCTTGCCTCAATTTTTTTTCTATAAAAAAGAACTTTGAAAAATTGTTCAAGGCGAGTCTCGAACGTGCATCAATGATCTTGACTGCAGTGAGCCTCAAATAGCGCATCGTTTTTACTGATCGCGCTACACCAGACGAGCTGGTCAATAAGTTGGACAGCTCCTTAAGAAAGTAATTGAAAAAGCATGGCTGGCTCCTTAAGTCTTTCTAGTACAAGCCACAAATTCTTATCAGCATTCTAATCCATGCTTTCATCCCATCGTGATGGTGTATTTTAAATTTTGATAGTGAATGACCGTTCTTATGACAAAAAAAGTGATAAACTTGGGCTCCCTGAAACCCCTACAGGCTCCCTTAAAAGCATTCTACCATCATCATCATTACGGTCATTATCATAAATCACAATCATCAGCACCACCATCATTATCATCATCATAGTCATTCAGTGGCGTAGCTACGGGGGGCCTGGGGGGGCACGTGCCCCCCCTGAGATTTGGTGTGCCCCCCCAGGTGCCCCCCCCTGAAAAAAATTGGCAGAGCAAAAAAAAAGGGAGAAAGAAGAAAAGAAAAAAGGAAAAGAAGAAAGACAGAAGAAAAAAAAGAAGAGGAAAATAAGAGGAGGAAGACGAGTGAATGAAATAATGTGAAGGGAAGACTTGCACAAAAACCCAAATCTTTCATGTTACTATATAAAACTTTTGCTTGCGCTTCGCGCCAGAATTGCCTGTTCGATGAGGTTCATATCTTGCTCAATAGGCTGATATGGAGCAAGTTTTGAAGTCAATATACAAAATATATTTTAGCTCGGACATCGAGCTTTCATCAATTTTTCATTAAAAAATTTAAGTGCTCTAGCTGTAAAATGTCCCTTTTATAGTCTACCTATCAGCATTTTTAAGCTCACGCTGCGTGGTCAAATTGTTTGATTTGCCAAGTTCCTATTGTCAACGTGTATTCCATAATGTTCCATTAAACAAATGTATTCAGACTGCCAAGATTCTAGGTCTAAATCTAAAACATGCGCGATAGCCTGCATGTTATATATATTAAATGTACTTAAATTATCCAGTTTCACATCAGAATATCAATAATTGTCTGCTCACGCTTCATGATCGCATTATTAATGATACCCAATTAACTACTGTATATTCTATTTATGATTTACAAAATATAAATAGTGTCCCGCTTTTAGGTCTAAAATCTCAATTTTCTTCCTCTCGCGCTCGCATCAATTGTTTAGTTACATAACTATCCCATTTATTAATATAAAAGTGCTTAGAATGACAATTTTTTAGGTCGGAATGTCCAAAAAATTTGCTCGCGCTTCGTGCTCGCATTATTGAAATATATACCGTCTTTGTGGGTAACTCTAAGCAGTCCTTAACAGGTCCCTTTTCGATAATGCTAGAACAGTTAATAAAATTTTCTGCTCACGCTTTGCGTTCGCAGTAACCATCTAGTTTCATACGAATCTTGTTCAGGATCACACATAACATTGCCCAGAATATTAAATTTTCAGGACAAAATACATAAAAGTAACCCCAAAAAATCGCTCGCGCTTCGCGCTCGCACTTTTTATAAGGCTTATGAGACTATATCAAGTTACGTTGTTTTATAAGAATAAAACTAAGAAGTGACTGATCGGGGGAAATTTAGGTGAAGATAATTTCGGGCCCCGTCCCCTATTGGCGAAAGTCGGATCCGCCCTAATTGTGACACATACACACACAACAGAAAAAATGGTGCCCCCCCCCTGAAAGAGCAAGGACCCCCCAGTGCCCCCCCAGGAAAAAAATCCTAGCTACACCACTGTAGTCATTATCATCATAATCATGATGATGTTGATGATTATCATCATCATCATTAACATTTTCTTCTTCTTCATCATCATCATCATTATCATCATCGTCACCATCACTATCATCACCACCACCATCATCATCATCATCATAATCATCATCATCATGATGATAAGGATGATAATGATTATGGCAATGATGGTAATAATGACTATGATGATGATAAAAATGATGATGGTGATGATGATCGTGATGTATGTTTTTTTATCACCACACACACACTATCTCCAAACTTTGTACACGCTTTTATGGTTGAACAAACATGTTTGAAAACTTGAGAATGAATAGGCCTACTATTCGTACTGCATAAAATGCATTTTCTTTTACTGAAAATTTATCAGGGTGATTTAAATTTATTTACAAATCAGTGGTGGATCAAAAATTTGAAATTGTTATGGGGCTCGACTAATTATGATTTAATGATTTGTCACCAAAATGTTGTGCTCACTCAACCATGAAAATATGTTATCTGAATTTGGTGTGGAGTTGTGAAATGATGAATAGTAAAAAACCATAAGGACCATAAAAGTCACCAGAAACCAATTTCACCCAACTCTTTACTTAAGGTGTTTGCATGAGTTATACTAAAGGCGAAGTTGAGTTACTCCGGAGTAACTCCGTATTGAGTTGATAGGCTTGTACTGCGGACGGACATTACACCCCCTTTCAAACTGGCAAGCTCCGCAGTGGTGTATCCACAGTGGTTTCCTTGGAATCTAAGCAAGTTCGCGTCATATGTGTGGCATGTGGAATCTTCCCCAGTGCAGAAATGAATGAAGTTATGTGGGAGATAGGTGATACCGCACTTCTGGTGCAGACTTACTCATTTGTAACCCTCTTCATGAAGTGGGTTGAGACTCTTCTTTGAATCCGGATTGAAGTAATCCTAGAATTTTCATACTGCCCTCCAAACTGGAGTAACTCCTTCTGAACTCTGGAGTAACTCCACTTCGGCCCTCAGTATGAAAGTGGTATAACACAACCCCAAAAATCAGTATAGAATCACTGATTGGACTACATGTTATACTATGAACTTAGATTGGTTATCGCCTTGTTTCTTATTTTTCCCACCTTCACAGATGTACCTGCCCGTCGGCTGAGCCGCAGCGCAGAGAATCTGGCTTCAGGAGGGCAGACTGCCACGCTGCCACCCAACATTCAGACGGTGAGACCATCATCACCCCAACCTTCAACATTCACCAGAGGTAAATATTCAGGAAGGAATCCTCCATTCCAATAGCTAATGTGTATGGTCTGGGAGAGAGAGAAAGATAGTTGGAAAGAGGGATGGATAGAGAGAAGCTTTGTAAATAGAGAATAGGAGGGGACCAACAGAGAGAGAGAGAAAGAAAAAAGAAAAGGGAAGGATAATAAGAATACATGTGTACATGATGAACCAGTAAATCAACTCTTCCAATGAGCCAATGCAAGGGATACCAAACTGTTTTACATTTCTTGAGATATATATATACAGTTTGTGATTAAATAAGAAAATAGGGCAACTGTACATAGAGCTGGTGTATGCACCGAATGTTTACCCCAAATCTTTGAAATAATGAGAGAGAAAGAGAATACAGTGGAAGGTTGATGATCAAGGCTGAACTTGAAAGTAATACACCGTTCTCACTATCGTCCTAAAACTAGTTTACAGGAAACTCGTTAAGTAGAAACTAGTTTATTGTGTGATAAGAACGGTCGAAGCGATCGTCCAAACTGGTTTAGAAAACCACTTCGTGCGTAGTTTTGGAGATCGCTTTGCCTCATTTAACTGGTTTTAGCATAAGTGAGGACACAACCGTGAACAGGGAAGCAATCTTCGCACATTTCGAGTGCGCTACTCCATGCACTGTATGTGGAATGCCTACGCTGCGGTTTCAAATTTTGGGTGAAACATGTCACCCCTCCCTCCCTCCCCTACCCCCACCCCCATCATAACATCATCCTCATCATCTTCATTATCTTTCTCGTTATCTTCATCATATCATCATCATGTAGTCATCATTTTCATCGAGACAGATACCTACCTTTTTTCCAATATTGCATCAGCTTATACATTCAAATGTGAACAGGGTCATTAGAAATTGTAAGTTATGAAAACATATTGAAGGGATTATGCTGGTGTGGGCGGGAAGGTGCAAGAAGTTGCAGGTGATTTTCCAGTGTTATCAGGGCAAGGATGGATGAATTCATAATTGAAGATGAACAAAGTCGAAAGATTTGAACCGGCAAGTAAAGCTAAAAGAAGTTTAATACAGGAGTTTGACTGAACCAACTCTGAAGAGAAAGTGAGGGAGAGAGTGAACTGAATCGGGAAGAGAAAAGCTGCATGTACCGATGAAAGATATGGAGAGAATAAAGACAACATCATCCGATAATCAATACTCTCTCTGAGGATTGTAGTAATGCGCATGAGCTTGTCCTCTGTCTATACTCTACTCCCGGCATTGTTATTAGCTTTCTCCCAATAAAAAAGAGGGGGAGGGGGAGAGATGACGAAAGCTGCTGGAATGTCCCCATTCATCCTGAAGATGAGTCCTTGTGGTGTGGGTGTGTGTGTGTGTGTGTGAGGGTGGCTGTCAGCTGGCGCTGGGATATATTGATCAGTTCAGTATGAGTACCTCATGAGTGAGTGAGTGATTGTCCCATTGCGTATGCCATGGTAGGGGAATATTCATGATACGGGCCTATGTCGGTCAGACATCTACTCATCAAAAGGTATGGTATTATAGTCTTTGCCTTGAATGGTGTTCTTTCATCGGATTTCCTCCCGGTATATTTTATACGTCAGGGTGTTTTAATTTATGAGTGATAGAGCTTGATTGCTTTATATTTGCCGGCAAATGAATGGATTTGCTTGTTATGTACAACATGAAGTCCTACATTTTGTTCCATTAGTCATGGAGTAATGAATATGAGAATGTACTGTATACATGTGCTGTACCTTATGTAGAAGTGAGTACAGTGAGCAATGCTTAGTGCTTGATTGTTTCTTATGAATAATATATACCATGGTTAATGCATGATTTAGATATTGACCAATTTTGGGGTAAATAAAAATTCTGTGGACCACTTCCATGACATATTTATCCCTCTTTTCTATTATTCATGTAATGATTTGATATCATGAAATACTGTTATGTTTTTGTTTATCTGATTATATTCTCCAATTGTATATTTGTTTTTTATTTCTTTGCATTTTTGTTTTGAACAAAATATTGGCAGATGTCAGTGATGTTCTCAATTCATTCAATTGATGTTTGTATTATGATTGATAATAAATACTTGGCTAGTAAGAAAGTTCTATTATGATTTTATGTGAAAGTTTTTTTATAATTTTTTTATATATGTGAATGGTTTCACACTTCAACATTTCATGTTTAAACATGTTAATTTATTTGAATCTATTTTCCTGGATTGTCATTTTTTCAAGCAATATGCTTAAAACAACAATCCTCCTGCAAATTGTGAATATTTGGTAGTAGATCATAATTGTTTAGAATGATAATTTTCAGTCCACACTGTTCTTCTTTATGATTCGTGTTTGTGCCATAAAACAGTAATCAATATTGTGTTTGTTAAGTACTGAAAAATGTAATACAATTGATATGAATGCGGAAGAAAAAAATTAAATAAAATCAAAGTTATATTTGAAGAAACATTACACGAACCTATGAGGTTTCTATCTGAAATACATACATATTTAAGGAAAACGTGATCATCATGATTTGTATAATTGTAGACATTAATTGATTTCGCGATTGTCCTTGGTTTAGGCCTATAATCACCAACAAGGCATTTTGGTAGACTTTTGCTTTTATTTGGGACATTCAATCTGCAAAGTGTTTGTTCTGATTTTGAATTATTTGCACTCAGCTCTGTCAATGTTTGATTTTCATCTTGAACTGCCTGCCATTCAGTACTATAAGCCTGTGGATTTGCCCTTTTGATGACTTGATTCATATTGTTTTATGTCATTTTGTATTTATTAAATTCATTTATTTATAATTATTTATCTATTTATTCATATATAATGTATTAATTAATTTGTTTATTTGTTTCTTTATTTGTAAAAAAAAAACAGGGAAGCCCATTTAACAATATATTCGATTTGATTTATTTTTTCTTCTGCATACATAATATTGGTATACAATACAATTTTCATTACGTAACAAACATGATATATCGGTATTTGATTTTGGTATGGATCATAAAGAAAAAATACAAAATAAAAGAGTCATTCTAAACAAATATGATCTATTACCAACCAAGAAAATTTAACATTTACAGTTTGCAGGAGAAGGATTGTCATTATAAGCAGATTGCTTGAAAAAATGACAACAATATTGGTATCCCATGGGGTCCTGTGACAATGTACATAGCATAACATTACTTAACAACATTACTTAAAAACATAATGCTTAATTTTAAGGCTAAAATGGCATGTAAAGATCATTCAAATCAATCAACAATTTGTTTTGTGTGTATGTCACACACATACAACAGGCAGAAACCAATCATGTAATGTGACTGTATAATGCTAGCCGTGATGAGTAATGATCCAGTTTTCATGATGTGTCTGTCTCTTCTGTTATGTGTAGTATTTGTAAGAACTACGACTTACTGGGAAGTTCACCTCTGTTTGTCCGTCCATCATTAATATTTCATGAACACGCATGTGGACAGATTGAACGATGGCTACATCGTAGTGGTCCTCCAGCACGCACTGGTTTCTTACACACAGCAGGTGTGACAATGGGAATTGTATGTGTGCTGGGAAAGGAGTAGCAGGAAAGAGGGAGAGAGAGTGGAAGAGAAGGTAAAAGGGAAAAGGGGGAAGGAAAGAAGAGATTTGAAGAGAAGGAGAGGGGGAGATGCAGATAGAGGGAAGGAGGGTAGAAAGAAAACAAGAATGAAAGAGAGAGATGGAGAAAGAGAGAGCGGTAGCATCGTAGGAGGAGGAACAAATGTACGGGTCTATGGTTGAGATAGAGAGTCAGAGAGATGGGCGGAACTAGGTGGGAAAATATTTTAAAAATAAACAGAAAAAGGAGAGTGACAGAGCAGGGATGGGAGGGAGGCATGTGATTGAGTAGGAGGGGGGGGGGGGGTGGTTACTGCATAGAGCTACTAGCTCCATGGTTAATGAGAGTTGTTGGGAGAAAAAGGGATAAGAAAGAGGGAGAATGCAAAAATGGTGAGAAGAGAAACGAGGCAAGCAGGGAATCTTCCGATTGGAGGTTGAACGCACTTGGGCATGAGAAGTATCGGTATGCACATTGCTGGCTAGTATCATTTGGCCAGCTTGGGATGATGAACTGAAGAGGGAGAGTGTGGCGAGTTTTCTCGATTGAAGATGAGTGGGGCGGCCATTTTCGGGGTTGGCTCGACATCCAAGGAGGATGCAATGTTGTGAGGATGTGTCTTCAATCTGTAAGTTGTCTTGCCTTTTTGTGATTTTATTTGGTGATTGGTGAGATTTGTTGTACTTGTGAGTACTTGTTGGGATGAGGTTCTCACAGCTATAGTAGGGATGGAGATCTGGTAATGATGATGTACACGCAGTTCATGGACATACATGTAGGGTGAATAATGGAATGAATGATGGTCATGAGACATGTGATCATATGATCACTGTTGAAATTACTTTTTATTTTTAGGGAGCCATTTTACCAGAGCCATTTTCAGTTTTTGACAGGGCTTTTTTTCATGATTCAATGCATGGTTTAGCATCGTAGTTAATCTTGTTTACAAATTCATTTATTGTTTAACATTGTTTATTCAATTGATATTTATTTTTTCTTCATTGTTATTAATTGTTAAATGATCATTTAATTTATTGTTGTTCAGTTTACGTTTATTGTTTGCATCTTATGTATTAGAGGGGTACTCCGGGCTGAAAATATTTATATCTAAATAAGTAGAGTAAAATTCAGAGAGCAAAATGCTGAAAATTTCATCAAAATTGGATAACAAATAACAAAGTTATCAAATTTTAAAGGTTAGCAATATTTTGTGAAAATAGTTATATGCACATCATCATGAATTTTCATTAGGTGGGCTGATGATATCATATCACATCCCCACTTTCCTTTTTCTTATGTTATTACATGAAATCATAACTGTTTCATTTTATCATACATGTGTGAATGTGTCTCCTTTATAATGAAATAAGTTGTAAATATCTAATGCACTAAATCAGTTGTCAATCCATTTTTTCCAGTTCTTGGTAGAAAAAATTTGAATAAGCCTTATTCAATATAAAAATACAAAAGAAAAAGTGGGGATATGACATCATCAAGTTGCTTATTGAATATTCATGAAGACATGCCTAGAACTACATGTATTTCACCGGATGAATGCAAATATTTAAAATGCCATAGCTTTGTTATTTTTAGTCCAATTTTGATCAAATTTTCAGTGTTTTGTATGACACCATTCTCACTACCTTGCTAAAACTAGTTTACTGGAAACTAGTGTAGTGGAAACTAGTTTGAGTGGAAACTAGTTTAATGTGTAGTGAGAACCGTCAAAGCGATCTTGGAAGCGATCTTCTAACCCGGTACAGAAAACCAACTCGCGATGTATTTTTCAAGATCGCTTTGCCTCGTTAAACTGGTATTAGCCTAAGTGAGGACACAACCATTCTTCGGGAAGCAATCTTCACACATTTTGAGCGCACTACTCCACACGACAGGTGTAGAATGCCTACGCTGTGGTTTCGAATTTTGCGCAAAACGTGTCACCCCGCTGAGAGCATTTCCATAGCAACAAGATCGCTTTACGCGAAGTGATTTTTAAAACCACTTTCGTGTGATCAAGTGGGAATGCTAGCAAAGCGATCTTCTAAACTGGTTTCCTGAATCGGTTTCAAGTAAACTAGTTTTAGATAGCGTAATGAGAACGGCCTTTACTAGTCTCTGCACCAAACCTTATTACTCTTAGCATTTGAAAGCAGAATTTTCTCAGATTATATAAAAATAATATCAAACACTCACTGGTTTTAATAAGAATATCATGTTAAGTGAAAAATTATTAAAGAAATCTGGCTCTTCATGAGAAAGAAAAAAAAAGTTTTGAAAATTGAGAAACTTTCATTTTTACGAATGACCATGGTAAAACAATACAGCATTTCTTTGTTTTGAAACTTTGTGACATGCATATAAAGCTGTTTAATCATAAATATCCAAAATGCACCTTAACTCAGAAAAAAAGCCATTTCCTGAAACAAGGGAAGAATCGTGTTGTCTTTATGCACTTTATAATTATGTTTTAATGCATCATGTCAGCCACACGTGTCTTCCATTTGCTCTCTATATAGATCTATCTGTCTCATTCAGCTGTGCAAATATCAATCATGAGTCATTTTTAAACAACAGCATTTTAGCACCTGGTATTGTACCATACTTGAAGCTGAACATAAACAATATTTTTCATAATAACTTGATAGATAGACCCTACCGATTATTAAAAAGTAAAGTGGTATATATAATGAGCTAGACTTGAAACTGAGATGGTTAGAGACAGGAAGATGGGACACTGACAGTAGTAGAGCCTGCTTTTATAATTCTTTTCATTATGAAAAAAAATGTCAATTTGTTGGCTTGAATTGTTACCTTTCCTAGAAACAATTTTTTGGATAAATAATGTTCTTAAGTAGAATATAGTGACTTTTGGTAGCATTTTGATGAATTTTTCTTTGTATTACTGGGAAAAGTGATTGTCGGTTTAGCGAGATAGGCATCCTGCGTGTTCATAATTTTCATAATAAATCAAAAAGTTTCAGCTTGCGCTATACACTCGCCTCGGTTGTTTTAAGATACCCATCCCGTTTAGGATTACCGGTACAAAAAGTGCTCAGAACACCCAGTTATTTCAGGATATTAGAAATTTTCAGCTCGCACTTCGCGCTCACATATCATCTTCATGACCCACTGCAAACAGTCTTTAATAAGTCAATATTGGCCTATAAACAATTTTTGCTCGTGCTTGATTTTGTCAAACAGGCAAGAAAATTTGTGTCTGGCTTTGCCCCCCAGTTTAAAAATCCTGGTGCCGCCACTGCCCTCAACATGCTTTGGTTGATACTAGATTTTTTTTCTCTTTAATAACATGCCTGCACATTGGTACAAGTAATACCTGTAGTATTTCCTTTTTTGAATGTAGGATGAATAAATTTACTGAATAAATAAGGACAAGTGCCATGTCTAGGGATAGAACCCTGACTATTGTTAGTCTGCTATGCAGACTCTGAATGGCTCGTGAGGTGGGATCTCAGCGTGCAAAGCGCGCTGCTGCTGGTTAACCAGCCTGAAATGGCGAGTGAAGCAAGCCATTTACAGCCACAGTAGACCTAGGGTGCGTTTATCTGCCACTTTTTTACCCTAGAATCATGATCTGAATCATGATTCAAATCATGATTCTGCAGAATCACGATTGCGTTTAGTCGAAATTGAATATAATCATGATTAGAATCACAAACATGAAACACAAAAAAAGGGGCGTTTGGAAAGACGTTTCTGCAGAATCACGTACGAAAATGTTCGAATAAACGATATCGTGATTACAATCATGATTCTATGATCTCACTGTTGTGTCGGGCTACTTTCGGTTTGACTCTTGCCAAGCTCAAGACGCTCTATATGCTCATTGTATGTACATGATTATGTACTACGCATGCAATTCTTGTCATGTTCAAGTTCTGTGTTGGTCATCGCATCGTCCACTACTTTTCATTTTTTGGTCATGTCTTCAACTTCAAGTTCTAACTGGACAGACAATGATCTCAGTTGTTGAGTATACAGTATCAATATTAAATTGGATCTAGGCTGAAATTCACTTCCGAACACCATTTTGGATAAACTAACAAGATGAATAGAAGCATATGGACCCTATATGATAGAAGTAAACAAAATGAGGTATAGAATTCTATAACTTCCTCTGTCAAACTGCGCACTAGTGATGCGCACTGGATTGGCCCGAATCTGAGGAGAAACAGCACTGGAATGAAGGTCGTCTAAACGCTGATTCTGTGATATTGTGATTCATGTTTGTGTTTTGAATCATGATTCAAATCATGATTCAAATCATGATTCTGGCTTGAGGTCTTATAAACGCAGCCCTAGTCTGCTATGACTAGTTGAATCAGCTGTGGTACACACACTGCAGATGTGGGTATACAATTTTGTAGACTAGACTATTGTTTGTTTAGTCTGGTGCTGAAGACTCTGCCAAGACACCCCCACAAAATGTGTTGCTGACATCCTTCCCCTATCCTGTTTGATTTCTTAATGGAATTAAAGTCTTTGCTGAATCCATACAGGAAGGTTAACATCTCTTACAAGCACTATTTATAACTTAACCAATTATGTTCTTTCCTTGTATATGGTTTCACAGTGTATCTAAGGGTGTGTTTATGCTTCCATTGCGGAGCCAGAATCAGCGTTTTCAAACGTCGTTTCAGAACGTCGATCGCAAATGTGGTTCTGGGAGTGCTGTTTATTCTCATCTTTCAGAGGCGAAATCGCAATCTGCAGCTGGCTTTGCATCGTAATTTTTGTCGAGCAGGAAAGTGAGGTCAAATTGGGCGCACCCTTTTTCGAGAGTTTTTTGTTCTGAGTGTTGTTATGGTCAACTATTATTTTAACTCCAAACAATATCTATCTTTTAGTAATTGCATGGAGCTACATGTACTTGACATACATGTAGCCATAGAATTTCTACCGTGGTGAGGATGTTAGTAAGATAAATTAAAGTACCGGTATATACATAAGAAAATAATAAGAAATCAATTTGTTTATGCTACTGCAGGATCTCTGGCTCAGCGATGTCTCCTCATCATAACTCATGTTCCATATTTTTAATCCCTAAACATCGTGATAGTGATAGGACTTAATGTGATATTCACACATGCAAATGTACATTGGTCATTATTAAAACCAGGTAATTTCGTGGAGGTAACTCCCTGTAATAGAACCATGCAACTGTATTTGCCCACGGATTTTCATCTCACCGGAAACATGTACCAAATGACGTCATTTAAACATGTTTACGATCATGGTCCTGTTTATACTTCCCTAGAAACCCTGATTCTGGACAAACAACGTTTAGAAACTCACCTTTTTGTAAGTTTTACGATCGGCATTCTGAAACGTAGTTTAATTGAAAGTAAGCATGGACGCAATCGTGTTTTGGACTAATCACATATTAAAATGCTGATTCTGCCTGAAAAGTGGAAGCATTAACACGCCCTACATGTAATATTATTGATACTTCTACCATTCAGTTCTCATGGAAGCCGCGTGTGGTGGCTGAGTTCCATTATCACTCCCTCTCTAGGTGGTTTCAAACCGCCTCGATCACAAGAATCCCCGTTAAATTACGAGAACATTTTTAGGCTAAAAAATACCCATTAATTATTCCTGCATTCAGACCGCCCCGAAACATACACTTCGGGATAAATTCCTGAAGTTAGGAGCATGCGCAGTATGGTCTAATAAGCAGGCAAGGCGCGAGATTCAAAACCACTAGCCCAGCAGCCACCCACGGCGCCGCACCCAACGACACGCTGGGCTAAAAGTTCCCGTAATTTGCTTTCACATCGCCAAAATACCTGCGACCTTGGAAAAATCCCCGCGAAAGTTCTCGTAATTCCGCCAAGTACCTACTATTTAGCGGGTATTTTCTTTCGGGGAAATTACGCGTAGTTTGCTTTCACATTACCAAAATACCTGGTATTTTCTGATCGGGGTAAATTTCCCGATCAGAGAATACCTGGAACTGACGAACTTCGAGGCGGTCTGAAACCACCTTCTGACGTTTTTACCTAGTGAGGCATTAAACCCCTGTCATCTGACATTCTCATTAGTACATGAATGAAATGTATTCTCTGCCAACGGAAGCACCTGGTTGAATTATCTCCAACATGGATTGATGTCTATTTCAGCAGTGAGAGAGAGCGAGAGATAATAGAGTGAAAGGGGGGGGGGGGTGGGGGAAAAGGGAGCAAAACAATGGGAGTGAAAAGTATAGGGGCAGGGGAAGGAACAAAAAGGAAGAAAGAGCCCGGGGGGGGGGGGGGGAGGCCACTTACATTGACGAGTGGATACCATGCGTGACCAAAAAACATGTAAAAAGGATATCTTGATGAGATATGAAAATAGTAAAATGGGATTATAGACCTGTGTGTGGACAAAAATATTCTGTTTTAGTCTTCTTTTTTTTCTTCTTTTTTTTGTCTTTCAGAAAGGATAAAAGACAAGCAATCATTATAGTGGTTGGCTGACTTAAGAGAAATTCATGGTAGGGATTTTTAGCCCTTTAAGGTCAGATTTTTTTAGAAGTGCGTATTGATTTCAGGCCATCCACAGCTCGCTTTTGTCCTTTCTACACGACAAATGCATTTGAAACTACACCATTAGTGTTCACGTAGACCCATGCTTTTTACACTGGTGTCAAATCATACTGTTAGTTCAACACCTATTATAACACATTAAAAGATAAATGCATGGAGGAAGAAATGCAATTTGTAGATAAAATGAGTTCATACTGAATCCTATCTCATGACCACCCAGGTGTCTGTATGTATAAATAAAAAAGATTTATGCCAAAGTATTCTGGAAGAAGTTGTGTATTGTTGAGAAATTATAACAAGCATGAAATTTGACCACGATGCAGGGTCTTTTTCCAAGCAGTTATATGCTGTCCCCACGTATGCTTATCTGTGTTGGTGACCTTCAGTCTGACTGTTTTTTCAGCTTAGATTTCATGATTTCATACATTTTAGATAATACAACTGCACCAGTCCCCCCCGTCTTACAAAGAGTTACGATTGATCTGATCAATCGCAACTATGGACGTCCTGCCAACGTCAACATGTATTATGTATGTTTGTTCAAAATATTTTCTAACTACTGTATAATGTATATTCATGCATTCATTGTTTTCTTGAAAATTAACTGTGCTTCTCTTTGTTTTACAAAAAACATTGTGCCAATCTCCTATAGTGAAAATTATGACACTGATGGATTTCCATAGTTACGATTGATTGAATCAATCGTAACTCTTTGTAAGACGGGGCCCAGATCTAGATCTAAGATCATGATATAGTGGCAATTGGTTTTACAGACTTTCTCATGAAATCACTGTTTGCGGCAACTACTTGTATTTATATAGACCCATACCAAAAGAACCCAGATCACTAATGGTACTCTGATGGTCTAGTGGTTATGACGGTGGTCTGATAATCAAGAGGTCATGGGCCGAATCCTGCTGGTCTGCCTGTGATTTTTACAGGCAGACTTCACACACCGGTTGCTGTATTACCCTTGTGTAGAAAATGAATATCATATTACTTGTCTTTATCCTCCAATGAATAAACTTTGTGGAGGTGCGTTTTGGTGTGTGACATTGTGATTAGTCTTATTGACAAGTGCTTTTAATGTTTAAAATCTTGAAAAACTGTTGGATAAAGTACGCAAAGACTTGTGTCACGTATCGTCAGTGATTTTACGGACTGGCTCAAACCTTGGCTGGTCTCCAAAACAAAACTCAAAGTTTAGATGCTTTTCAGATGCTCATAACTTTGCGCTTTGAAAGAAACCAGATCAGTTATTTATTTTATACCATAAAGCATACATTCTATTCTTTTATAATATACAATTTTTTCCCACAATTCTTTTTCATTCTTTCAATATTTGACTTGATATTCTATGCATGCTACATGAGCTAATACTTCTTTGGGTGAAGACCTACATCCTTTCTCCATTGTTTTCAAATGAGATGCTTGTTCATGTCTTTTTAATATAACTCCTTGTCTGGATATTTTCATTAAAAACCATTTCCTTCAAGGCTTTGTGTGTACTACTATCAATGTAGTTTCTTTCATTATGTGGCTTAGGGTATATAAGTAAACCAATATAATCATGCATTTGGATCTTGGCCATGTTGGGGGTATTTATTGAATTACCATTGTAACTTTGAAGTTTATGGATATAGTTAAAGGGAAATCCTACCCAATTAAAAACTTGCTTTTAGAGGAAAAAATGAAAATCATATAAGTTGATAGGTGAAAGTTTGAACAATATAGGACAAACAATAAGAAAGTTACGAATTTTCAAAAGTTTTGAATATTGGTAATCACTATACTTATGGAGTTTTCAAATTGGCAACAAATGTGATGTCGAAGTGATGTAAGGCAAGGACTACTCTTCCATGTACTCTAGTACATAAAATGACTGAAATTACATTTTTTTCAAATGTTTTACTTCAAATTATATTTTTCTTTCATGAGGACATAAAACAATATACTACCTAATGTAGGCTATATTTAGATTACAGCCCCAGGGGAATGGGTACTTGGGAGAAAACCACAAATCACTGATTATAAAGTACATGGCCTATGGAAAAGTTGTCCTTGCCTCTTGTCATAATTTAATCTACATAGTCTTAGAGATCTCAAATTTAAAAACAGCCATAACTTTCTTGTTGCTCGTCCGATATCTTTCAAACTTTCACCATTCTGTTTTATTTATTTTTCTCCTTTCAAACACAACATATTGTGGCCAGGGCTGGATTCCCCTTTAATGAAATGTGGACATAGGGGTAATCAAGTATCACTGCTCGTTTTGCACAAGTTTTAGGTCACTTGACCAAGGTCAAATGTCATTTAGGGCCAATAAATGTTTAAGTTGTATCATTATATGAATGGTGTTTTTAGTGATATAGGATTTCGTTTTTGAAGTCAGCACTGCTGCTATATTGAGACTGCTATAGGCTATCTCTCTCTGTTTGTATCCATGGTGTATCATTGTTATTTTTACAACCTTTTTAAACAAAATGATGAAGAAGTATTTTCTCTAGCCTTTATATTCAAATTGAAGTAAAGATATTAACCGGAAAGTTCACTTTCTTGATGTCGTGAATTTTTTCTTTAAAGGGAGATAAGAAGGATACTGTCAGTCAATCATTTCAGTCTATTCTAAAGGTCAAATCCACCACAGAAAAATGTTGATTTGAATAAATAGAGAAAAATCAAACCAGCATATGGATGAAAATTTATCAAAATCGGATGTTGTTATGACATTTTAAAGTTTTGCTTATTTTTCACAAAACAGTGATAGGCACAACTGAGATGGTCGATGATGTCCCTCACTCACTATTTTGTTTTCTATTGTTTTAATCAATGATAAGGACCAACTTGACTGAACCATATAGTATTAAACAATGCTAATTCCACATGTGCATGGAGGAATTAATTGTTGTTTTACTTGACAGTGAGGAGAAAATTAGAATATTTCATATAATAAAATACCAAAGAAATAGTGAATGACGTCATCAGTCTCCTCATTTGCATACCGACCAGGATGTGCATATTAACTGTTTTGTTAGATTAAGCGAAAAATGTCATAACTTTCTTATTTTGCATCCGATTTTGATGAAATTTTCAGTGTTATGCTGGTTGGATTTTTCTCTTTTTATTCAAATCAACTTTTTGTTGGGGTGGACTTGTCCTTTAACAAATACAACATTTGCAATATTAGCTGTACAATTTCCTGCGTGAATGTTATTCCAGAACCCTTCAGGTTTAAGGAAGGAAAAAATACATCCTGTCATACAGTATTATACAGTATTTGGTTCCGTTCTCGATTCCATTAACTCAGTCTGTTGCCTGAATGAAGGTAGGCATAGTGAATGTCTTCCTAGTACCCAGAGGTAATACGTGGGGGATTTCCTGACACTTGGGATAGACTGCGAAGCCAATGCTGTGTTGCTTTGATGAATGAGCCCATTGAGTCATTCGACCAATGCATGGCCATTGTCATACTGCTGGTTCGGTAGACCTCGATTTGTAGCAAGTTTCGAAAACAGTGAGCAGCGATTTCAAATAGATAGACAGTTTTACGACATTCTCTGTTGGACGTAATGAGCTGAAAGTTCATTGCCAAGAAACAAATCCTTGTCTGTCAGAGTACTAATTAGTCCCCAGACCTACTTTTCCCTTGTATCTAATACTACCTGTTGTCAGACATCACGGAGCTGCAAATTAGGAGACATAGAATAAAGAGAGTATCTTGAAAGTGCTTGATGTACAGTACATGCATGCATGTGAGGGTGATTATTATGCAATCAGGCCCCATTCATCGCGTGATAATTAGTGGGGCCTCTATCAAAGTTCCGTTGTTGTGATAGTCCCCTGTAACACCTAACTTGGTTTGGAATCATCATGCCTGGTGGATCAGATTGAAACTCTCGGTGGCACCTGGGTCATAAGACAAGAAGGAAACAACAAATTTGTTTTGATTTGTCAACAAGTAGCGAAGATATAAAGTGATTGATTGTGATTGCCAGCAGACGTAATTGATTTGCCAGTCTGTTGGGTAGGAGCTTTTGGGATAACTAGTGAAAAATTTGATGCTTCACATTATTTTGTTCTAAAAAGGAGAAATCATGCCAACGGCCACAAAGAGTAAGTTCTTTATATTTGTTTATACATTGTATACAAATAGTAATTTATAATCCAGTGACTTTTTTATATCTCTACCAGAGTTGTGACAAGAGTTTATGATATAAAACTACTTAGTGAAAATGTATAGGGTGGCATTGGGCTAGCAATATAGGCATGGTCTATCCCTACAGAGTCAATATAGAGTACCGAAGTGTGACGTCACTGTCATGACAACAAACTGGCTGGTTCTAAATAGAGTCGCAGCTGATGATCGTCTATACATATTTGTATTTCAAAAAAATTACCCTCATTCTAAGGTTGTAAGAGATGAAATTCCGTTAGCAGACACTTCAGAGACTGAGTTCATCATCTGTCAATATTTTGAATTATTTTCAGGCATAAATATTGAATGTTCAAAACTGAATTTTGACTCCTATTGTTTTGAAATTTTATAGACATTATAAATAAAGTAAGATAGAATAATATAAACTTGATGAAATTGACACCAGGAAACATGGTCCTCTATAGTTCTATAGGCATCACTATAGTTCTATAGTTCTATAATTCTTAAGGCATCGCTGCAGGCAATTCGGGCCTTTGGACAGAATTGATAAGAATCATCACCTTTTAAGAAAGTTGTTGCAGCAAACCATTTCTTGAGAAAGTCTTTTAAATCAAGGTTAATTGTTACCATATCCTCAAATACTAAGATCTGGTACACATACATTAATGTAAATTTTTCTTTGTGAAATCATGAAATCTTAGTTCAAAACCGATTATTCCGATGATGACTAACACAGAAAAGTATACGTGGGACAGTGTATTTATATTGGTTGGAAAAATACCCAACATTTGATGGAATTCTATACTTATTTTGCTCATTTCTCAGCAATTATGCATTTTCTTCCAGCGCCATTTGGCACATATTTTTTCATTTATACTGTATAAAACACTTGGGTGGTAATTTTATTGGATTCTGTTCGAATTCATTTTGAGATCATTGTTACCACAACTGGTATTTGACTTACGCATTTTGTATATAGATTAATATGTGAGTATGAATTCTGCATACTTTGTGTATGTAAGGTTAAAATCTATTTCTTATCTTTAATCAGCGATATTACAATGGGAACCCATTAAATGTCTGTTTCTTGTCCTTTTTCCCTTTTATACGATTTTAACTCTCAAAAAGTTTGTTTGTTTTGAATGTTTCCCTTTTCTAACTCATTTTTTGTGTTTGTTCTTGTATGTAAGAGATAGGAAGTGCAGTCAAAAATCAAGAAATGCTTCAAATGTAATTAAACCATGATTGGGTTAAACTTTGTGTTGCATTTTAAATATGATGGTGATCTGCTTTTCTATTCAACATTAATCAATATAACAGTTAAAGGACAATGCCTGATATTGATACCATGCTGTGTCATGTAAATATTCATGGTCATTGCCAATTAGGGATTAGACCCCCCATGTCTGTGAGAAAAAAAAGGAAACAATGTTTTCATATTTCCAGCTGTCTTACTGGCATGAGTCATGTGAGTCATTAAGAAAAAAATTCAGCGATATTCATTAGCACCTCCTCACTAGTTCTTGTGAATATTCATGATTGAAATTTTCTTCACTTTCTTGGTCTTGTACTCCTACAGAATAGAAGGAAGATATTTAAAAGGAAAGGTGAAACAGTTTAATTTGAGTTTCTTTTCTTCCCTATAATTCATAAAGTGGAAGAAAAGTGTGGAAATTGTGTTTTTTTGTTGTTAAGCTATGGAATAGGATTCCATTTAGTTTAAGGAAGTATAAAGAAATAAAAGATATTCATGAGAACCTAACCAGCATTCATATATCAAATATTTACAGACCTTCACGGTCTGATTGTAGCCTATCATTGAAATGAAAAATCGTATCAAACTTTCTGAGAAAGGATTCTGTGTCAGTCGATGATTGATGCTTCCTCCA